>NC_134973.1:2586936-2886936 GCF_965638725.1 Aptenodytes patagonicus
TTGTGCTGCACTTTGGTGACCACACCGCCATTGCCAGCCCCCAGTTCGGAGATCCTCTCGAAGTCATCGTCCTTCAGCTCGCCCACTTTGGCTTTCTGCGTGAGGAAAGCTTCCAGGCGCTTCTTCTGCTGCTTATCCAGCTCCAGTTCCTCGAGCTTTTTTTGAAGGTCCACCAGGTTTGCCCTGGAGAGGGGAGGAGGAGACAGGAGGGACGGTCAGGAGACTATGAGGGCAGCGCCAGAGAAAGAGGATGGTTTGTTTGGGTTTTTTTTTAGGGAAGCAGAGGGGAAAAAACTGAAAAACTGCCGTCTGACACATACTCAGCCCCTGATATAGCAGCGAGACTAAAGCAAAGCTCCGGAGAGAGGCAGGGCTCAGCTCCGGTGCTGACAGGGTCACCCGGACAGCGAGACCCATGGTGCAATATCTGCCCAACACGCACATCTCCTCTGGAGAGGAGCTTTAGTGCAGTCAGCTGTTTTGGGAAAGCCAAGGAGCAGGGAAAATCCTTCAACCCTTAAAGAGGCAGCACAGCTCAGCCCGGAGAGAACGGCAGCACCAGCAACCTCTCCCGACACGGGAAGCCAAGCTTGGGTTTTGCTGCGAAACACGAGAAGGGCTTTCCAGGGTGTCCAGCAACCCCCTACTCCGTTACGCCCCCCCCCCAAATCCACTGCTCCCGAGCACAAAGGGGTGTCTGTGTTCCCCCAGCACCTGCTGCCGAGCTCCCATCGCCCGCGCAGGCTCCAGCTGCTCTCTCCCATTTGCTGCCCACCCCCTTATCCCCCCCCCAGGGCAATGGTTCCGGAGGGTCTCACCCCACCCCTTCCACCCAGCACCCCCATGCGATGCTCTGCCTCCCCCTAGCACCGCCCATGCCCCCTCTCCACCACCCTTCGCCCCGCACGTCCTGCCCACCCAGCCCTGATTACTGCCCCAAACCCTCCCCCCCCAAGCCTAGGTCCCCCTCCCAGCCCCAACCCGCGTGCCCAGGCCTGGTCCCCAAACGCCCCAGGCCTCAGCTGCCCCCAGACCTTCCCCCAGCCTCCTCTGCCTTCCCTGCTCCCCCCCCCCCAGCAAACCCGGGGATCAGACCGTCCTCCACCCCTGCCCCAGCCCACCCAGCCCCTGCCCCCCCCCCCGGCTCTGGCTCCCCGACCCCTTACTCACCTCACGCACCCCCAGGCTGGGCCCATCCAGCCCCCCAGCCCCGGCCTGTCCCGGCTCCCCCAAGCCTGCCCTCGTCCCCCAGGCCTGTCCCGGCTCCCCCAAGCACGGCGCCCGCCCCGGCTCCCCCCCGTCTCCCTAGGCCCAGTGCCCGGCCTGTCCCGGCTCCCCCAGGCCCGGCGCCCGCCCCGTCCCGGCCCCCCCAGGCCCAGTGCCCGGCCTCTCCCTGTCCCCCCGGCTCCCCCCCGGGCCCAGCGCCCTCCCTGTCCCGGCCCCCCCCTAGGCCCAGCGCCCGGCCTGGCCCGGCCCCCCCAGCCCCTCCAGGCCCGGTGCCCGCCCTGCCCCGGTCGCGGCGCAGGCTGGGCGGGCCCCGCCGCCACTCACTCACTCGGCGGAGCCGTCGGGGCTCGGCCCCTCGGCGGCGCTGGGGGAGATGTTGAGGTCCGGCGGCACCGGCTTCCTCTTGGCCGGCATGGCCGGGCCGGGCCGCGCCTGCGGGGCCTAGCGGGAGCGCGGCCGCGCGGCGCGGGGGCGCGCGGGGGCGGGGTCAGCGGGGGCGGGGCCGCGCGGGGCCTGTCGGGGGCGCGGCCGCATGGCGCGGGGCCGCGCGGAGGGGGGGGCGGGGCCAGAAGGGGCGGGGCGGCAGGAGGGGCGGGGCCCGAGGGCCGCGGGGGGAGGGGGGCGGGGCCGAGGAGTCTCGCGAGAGCTCGCTGAGGGGGGGAGAGGGGGGGAGCGGGGGGGGGGGTGGGTGGGAGCCATGGCCGCGGGGGACGAGGCCTGAGCCCAGGGGAGGCGCCGGGGCAGCCCCCGGCTGTGCCGAGGGCGCTAATTGCCCTGTCAGTAATTAGCAGGAGACACACACCCCCCCTCACCCCCCCCCCCCCGGCCCCTGCCCGCCCTGCCCTGCCCATCCCCTGCCCGCGCCGCCCTCCCGCCTGCCCGCAGGCAGCAGGCCCGAGGGGGGATGCTCGGGGGGCCCTGAGGAAGCCGGGCGATTAGCAGCCCCGGGGCGGCGCCGGGCGGGCGCCCTTTGCTCGGTTCCAGGGGTTCCCGTCTCTGCCGCGGGGCCATAAAGCAGGGAGCGGCGCTCCGGAGCGGGCAGGTGCCTTCGCCGCTGCCGCCCGGTCAGAGGGCGTCGAGCGGCAGATAACGGGACGCGGCCTTGTCCCCGCGCCACGCCTCGGTGTCACACGCCGCCTTACTCACCCGTCCCCTCCCCGCGTGAAGGGGATCGGGGGGGGGGGGGGGGGGGGGAATCCCAGGGGATCTGCTGGGGAGGGGCTCATCTGGAGGGTGACACGGGTGACACCCTTACCGCACAGCAAACCGTAGCGTGTTCGGCCCCCAGACGGCCGCGGGGGAGACCGAGGCGCGGAGGGTGCAGGCAGCCCCGCCGGCAGGCAGCGGCCGGGCAGGCAGCAGAACCCAGGCGTCCGGGCCAGCCCCGGCCACAGGGTGCAGAGGGGACCAGGGTTTGTTGTGGAGGAAGCCGTAAGTGGTAGAGTCCAAGCCAAGGTCTTCCCCGGATGTTCTCAACACCTATAAAATGTGATTAACGCGATACGCTCGTCTGAAAAAAAGGGAAATTGTCCCCCAAAATGGGTGAAAGTTCACAGGCAATCACAGTGCTCGGACTTCGCTCATCGGCCCCGGGCCCCTCCTGCCTGGCTCGGCAGAGGAAGACAAAAACATTGGGCTAATGAGTTACAGAGCGCAGCAGGTCCATCCCCGGGGCAGCCCTGCCATCGCTCAGCGCCGTCCCCAATCAGGGACGGGAGATTTTGCAATCCGGGACGTTATTTCTGTGCGGTTGGAGTTTAAACTTTGCCACTCGGGTCAGGGCACCACGGAGGAAGAGGAGGAGGAGGTGGCTGGGCTTGGTGTCCATCCCGCTCCCCTGCACGCCGAGGGGGTTGAGAAGACAGGACGGATCCGTGGGAGTCGGATCTCACACAGGTAAGTCCTGGCTGCCGGTGCTCAACGGGGTCCCTCTACCTGACGGTCCCACGGGGCCATCAGGGCTCACTGGAAGGACTGAGGATGAAGGACAGGGTGCCATAAAGCCCCTTGCCTGGGTTGGCCAGCCAAACATCATGGTAATGACAACCGTCCCCAAACCTGGCTTGAAGGACACTTGAGTCAGTGCTTAATAGGTTGGCAAGGGCAGTTGGGTGATGGGTTGGGTGGTTGGGTGGAGCGGGTTGGGTCGTTGGGTGGTGGGTTGGTTGATCAATCAGTCAGACAGTTGACTGGTCAGTCAGTTGGTCGGTGGGTTGGTTATTTGGTCAGTCAATCGGTTGGTTGGCCAACAGGTTGACCATTTGGTCTGTTTCTTGATCGGTTCGTTGATTTGGCTGGTCAACCGGTTGGTCGGTTGGTCCGCTGGTCGGTTAGTTGGGTTGTCAGTCGGCTGATCGGCTGGTTGGGCAACTGGTCGGTTGGCCCTTTGGTTTTCTCTGAGTCCGGGGTCTCGAGCAGTGCCTGGAGTGGCAGCGCTAGAGCGGGGCCGAGTCCCCTCCTCGGGGCCGGCCGGTGGCAGCAGTCTCCTCCCCCTCTGCTTGCCACCCAAAATGATTAACCTGATCTTCCGGAGCGGTCACACACACGGGACAGGGCTGGACGGGGGAGCTGACCCAGCCCCCGGGTCTGGGCGCTCACCCCGTTCCCACGTTTGGGGGGCACGGTGGGGCTGGGGCAGCTGGGTGCCTGCAGGGAGCCCCTGGCAGTGCAGTGCTCTTGGGGGAAAAAATAGAGGATTTGGGAGTTTCAGCTGCTGGAAGGAGGCCGGGGGGGGGGGGCACTGCCGTGCCCCTGAGCCCCTGCACGCCTGTGCTCTCCTGCCCGCACGCGTGCACGTAGGGCTTTGCCAGATGTGCCCACGTGTGCTCACATACAGGTGCCAGCGTATGCGTGTGCATGTGTTCACACACCCATGTCTGCGTGAGCACGGACGTGCACGTTGCGTGGTCACGTGGTTGCACAGACACACAGCTCTGCACACGCGTGTGCCAGTGTGGCCACCTGCCCATCCAGCCGTGCACACATCCACGTGGCCGCACGCGCAGTCACGCACGTGCACACGTGTGTGTAGATACACCTCCCCGTGGTCCCGCACACGCGTGCTCCCTCTCAGCAGCCCCGTGCCCGCCCCACGATTTGGGGTGTCCCTGGGGCCGTGCAGCTTGGGGGGGGGGGGGGGGGCAATCACGGGGACCGTGTTAGGGACCTGACCCTGCCACCTCGCAGCCATGGCCTCTGGCATGGGCAGCCTCGACAGCCTCGACCTGCTGGACCTCCTCTTCGACCGCCAGGATGGGATCCTCCGCGGTGTGGAGCTGGGGACGCTGCCGGGTGCCTGGCACGAGGACGGGGTGAGTGCCCCGGGCTGGGGGGGACCATCCCCACCTCATCCCTGGGTCTGGCAGGAGAACCCCATCCCCACGCCTTGCCCGGGAGCTGGGACCACCCCGCAGCGCCGGCAGCTCCTGGGGGGCCCCCCAGGGTGACGGGCACCCCATGGTGACGGGCACCCCATGGTGACGGGCGCCTGTGTCCCCGCAGCGTGCCCAGGACGGCGAGGACTTCCTCAGCTCCATCCTGGGCTCCGGGGACTCAGCATCGGACTCGCCCGGCTGGTCCCCGGCCGCCAGCGACAGCGGGGTCTCCGAGGACCCCCCCTCTGACCAGCTCGACAGCCCCCCCAGGTGCTGTGACGGGGGTCCCGGCGAGGTCCTGTACCCCTGTGCCAACCCCTGTCGGGCTCTGCCCCTCCCGGGGGGGGCTGGGGTCCTGCACCCCGAGGTCTCCATCGACCTGGGTGAGCCACAGGGCGAGACTGGGCAAAGGAGCAGGCTGGGGGCACTGGCGGGACTTGGGGGGGACTGGGGACATTGGGGAGCCGAGGGGGATGGGGGGCCTGGGGTCTCTCGGGGATAGTGAGGAAATTAGGAGAGCTGGGGGGACTGGAGGGAACTGGGTGGACTGGGGAGAACTGGGAGGTCTGGAGGACTGGGGGGAGCCGGGGGAGTGGGGAGAGCTTGGGAACGGGAGTGAACTGGGTAGACTGGCGTTGGTGGGGGAGACTGGAAGAGGAGGGAGGTTTGGGGGGACTGGGGGTGCTGAGGTGGGCTGAGCAGCGCGGGGTGTTCTGGGGGGGCTGGGGCAGGACCAGAGGGACAGTTAGGGGGGACAGAGTCCGGGACCACTGGACCGGTGGGTGGCAGCGAGTCACCGTAGCTCTGGGGCCACCGGCAGGGGCGAGGGTCCTGCACTGGGGACACTGGGGACGGAGGGGGACACAGGACTGCTGACAGCCTCCGCTCTCCCCTCGCCCAGACATGTGGCACCCCGGCTTCTTCCTGGAGGAGAGCCAGGACCTGCCCGTGGTCTCCCCGCCTGCATCCTGCACCCTCACCGTCAAGGACCTGCTGCTCTCGGGCAGCGCTGATGCCGTGAGTCCCCGCCCCTGTGTCCCCATCCCTCCTTGTCCCCAGCCTTGTCCCTTCCTGGACCGTGATCCCCTCCCCATTCCTGTCCCCATCCCTCCCCGTCCCCGCACTTGTCCCCTTTCCCACACCATCGTCCCATCCCTGTCCCTTCCTGGACCGCGATCCCGTCCTCATCCCTGCACTGTGGTGCCCACCGTGGTCGCTGGGGTCAGGCGGGGGGTGACCGCGCCGCTCAGGGCCGTCACCCATCCGTGGCCCCGCAGCACCCGCAGGTGCCCAGCTCCCTGCTGAGGCAGAGCCAGGGGCAGTTCCAGGAGCTGGTGCTGACGGAGGACGAGAAGAAGCTGCTGGCGAAGGAGGGGGTGTCCCTGCCCACGCAGCTGCCCCTCACCAAGGTGGGTCCCACCGTGCCTGGGAAGGGCGTGGAGTGTGTGGGGGGGGGGTCCCAGCCCCTGCGGCCCTGACCCCCCCCGCCCGTCTCCCCCAGTACGAGGAGCGGGTGCTGAAGAAGATCCGGCGGAAGATCAGAAACAAGCAGTCGGCTCAGGAGAGCCGCAAGAAGAAGAAGGAGTATATCGACGGGCTGGAGAGCCGGTACGGCCCCCAGACCCCTGCTCCGAGCACGGCAGCACACCAGCCCCCGGGGCTGGCACCGGCCCCGGCCCCAGGCACCCTGGGGGCACCCGGCTGGCCGGTGATGGGCACGCTGCTCCTTGCCAGCCCCCCGCCAACCTCGTCCCCCCCTCTCCCTGTCCCCCAGGATGTCGGCGTGCACGGCCCAGAACCAGGAGCTGCAGAGGAAAGTCCTGCACCTGGAGAAGCAGAACTCGTAGGTGTTCCCAGGGCAGGATGGGGACGAGGGGGGGGGTAGGATGGGGCTGGGACTCCCCCCCGGACCCCCGGCCAGGCCTGCTACGGGGCAGGAGGGGCTTGGAGAGGTGCTAATGGGCTCTCCCTGTCCCCAGGTCCCTCCTGGAGCAGCTGAAGAAGCTCCAGGCTCTCGTGGTACAGTCAAGCAACAAGGCAGCACAGACGGGAACCTGCATCGCGGTGTGTGGAGCCCCCAAACCCCCCCCCAGCCTCCTTGCTTCGAGGGAGGGAGGGAGGGAGGGAGGGAGGGACGCTCAGACCCACGGAGATGTGCTGGCAGGGGTGGATGGAAGGATGGGCAGAGGGATGGGTGTGTGCTAAGGCAGAGGGATAGATGCTCCAAGGTTGGCTGGATGGAGGAAGGGATGGAGGCATGCGAGGACGGATGGAGGAAGGGATGGAGGAAGGGATGGAGGAAGGGATGGATGGATGGATGGACGGACGGATGGATGGATGGAGGTGCGCTGGCAGGGGCACGTGCACAGGGAGGGATGGAGGGACGCAGTCCTGGTTCTGCCACCAGCCCCCTTTCTCTGGGAGCCGTGTCCCAGAACCTGGTCCCCCCTCCACCTCTGTGCACGGTGACGTCCCCCCTCTGCCCCCAGGTCCTGCTGCTCTCTTTCGCACTCATCGTCTTCCCCTCCATCAGCCCCTTTGCCCCCAGCAAGGCCAAGGCGGACGGCGACTTCGGACCCGTGCGAGGTGAGGGCTGTGCTGGGGCTGCACCAGGAGCTCCGGGCACGGGAGCGGGCCCTGACCCTCCTTCGCCCTCAGTTTTCTCCAGGTCCCTGCACAACGCGGCCGCCTCCCGTGTGGCTTACACACAGCCCCAAGCCCGGGACGAGAAGCCCCCGGAGCCGCTGTGGCCGGAGCACCTGGGCGAAGCCCCCGAGACCCTGCACGAAGCCTTCGGTGGCCGCACATTCACCCCACGCCCGGACAAAGTCTCCCCCCGTAACGGCACGCAGCCGCTTGCCTCGGAAGGGCTGAGCCGTGGGGACGGGGATCGAGCTGACACCGCGTCCGGGGATGGCACCGCACCGCACCACGGCCTGGCATCGCTGGCTTGGACCAAGGCTGGCCACAGCAGGCCCACGGTGCTGGAGCCGGCTGAGGAGCTTTAAGCAGCACCCAGGGACCACGGGGGATGCGATGGGGTGGCTCAGCACCTCAGCCCCTACAGGACAAGCCCTCGGGGTGGCCCCTCTAGGATCTGCCTCCAGGCGCAGGCGGATGCTGGACCCACTTGGCTTCGCTTCTATCTGTGAACTGGGAAGATGAGACCGGTTCCCACTGGCCTTACTGGGAGGGAGGGGGCTGCTCCTGCCCCCCGGGGTGCAGCAGGAGTTGCGGAAGGGACACGGGGTCGCTCAGGATGGGGACGAGGTTAACTGGAGGGGTCCTGGGCTGGTTGGCTATTGATGTTGCAACTGGTTGGTTTTGTTCTTTTTTTGTGTTTTTTTTTTTTTTAAGCTTTATTTTCATCTCTAAATAAAAGGTGTTTTGGAAAAAATCCACCTGCTTTAGTTTACTGTGGGGTGATCCACAAGGTTTCAAGGACCCTTGGGGCCAGGGACACTTCGAGCCCAGCTGCCACGAGGCAGCAGGGTCCAGCAGAGCTGGGACGCGTGGCCAGACCCAGCCTAGGGCTGCCCCGGGAGCAGCGGGCACAGCAGGAGGCAGCGGGGAGGGCAGGGGGACCCGGGGCACCGTCCCACAGCTCCCAGCCCTGCGCCGGGCCAGGAATTCGGCCAGCACCAGTCCCCTCCCCTTCCACCACCCAGCGACATCCCCCCTGATCACCGGCACGCACGGGACCGGCTCTGCGGGCAGATCTCAGCCAGGAGATCGCGGCGGCTCACCCCAACCACCGCCCGGCCCCAGTTTCAGTTGAGATGGCACCGGCTTGCCCCAGTGGTCCCCCCGCGTCGCTGCCCCAGCGCCGAGCACCCTCGTCCCTCTGCCCCTCCGAGGTCTGCTGGACCATCTCCTCGCAGAGAAGGAATTAGATGCTCGGTCCGTTTCAAGCAGGCAGCGCCCTTCCCGGGCCGGTGGGTGCAGCTGCCCAGACACACGCGATTCAAGTGTATTTAATACTTACATAAAAAAAGGGACAATGTTTAAGGGTATAAAAAAACGTCGGTAGGAAAAGCGACACGGATGAGTGTCTAGACAGACAGGGAGCAGTCTGGGTCAGGTGAGGAGAGGCTCCACCTTCATCTTCTTCACCGTCGTTGGCCCCGTGTCCGGGCTGGGACACTCCTGCTTCAGACTGTCACGGCGCTCCACCAGCGTGGTCCCAAGGTCAGGGCACAGCCCGCCCGTGCCGTTGTGCTGGGAGAGGGGCTGCTCCTTCAGCAGCCCGCGAGCCCCGGGGTCAAATTTGAAGAGCTGTTCGGGCTTGGTGAGCTCAGCGCTTTCCACCACCACCGGCCCCGTCCACTCCGGGACCTCCAGCCCCAAGTGCTTCATCAGCTTCGTCATGACATCATCGACGTAGGCGTGGATGCGCAGGTCGGCCTGTCTGTCCTGGGGCGAGCGAGGGCAAGCACGGCGTTAGGGGACGAACACAGCGTGCGGGGACAAACGTCCCCTCCCAGGGAGCGCATGGGGACACGGGGCCCAGGTGACGGCTCAGCTGCACGTGGGTTCCAGGGCTCCTGTCCCTGAGACATCGTCCCTGGTGGAACACGAACTGAGACCCTGACCCCGTCTGGCACCACTCCCCGGCTACGCCGCAGGCTGATAGGGCTCTATCAGGGTGTGGGCAGGCAGTCTCCACCTCAAGACACAGCCCAGAGACGGGGACGTGGATGCAGAGCCAGGCTAGCGAGCCCAGGACGGAGCGGGACAGGGACACGGGAGCTCTAATGACATCCCAGAAACCCCCCAGCTCTGGTTATTCGAAAGACTTCGGACAATTGGGGCACCAAAACCAGGGCTGAACATGAACCGAACTCCTCTGCCCCGTGGCGTGGGTTCCGTGTGTGCAGTTACTTAATCACTGTAATTCACCGGAGGATACATCAGGCTTTGGGCCGAGTTTTTATTCTGCTCTTAAGATTTACCTTCCATTTCTAGGTGTTTTATCAGGAGTTGCAGGTTTAAACCCTCCAACGAGGGAAGCCCAGCCTGTTTTCTTGCTAAGCGAGGCCACTCTTCTACCTGGCCGCCTGGGAGGGGGTCACATGTGGGGACCAAACTATGATGGGGCTGAAAACAGTGATGCGAGGGGAAAGGAGCAGCGCAAATTGCTCTGAGCGCAGAGCAGCGAGGACGCTCTCACTCACGTGTTTGGTTGCTTGTAGGTTGACTATGACCAGCTTCCCTCCTCTCTTCTTCGTGATCAGCGGGAGGTTGCCACTGGGTTTGATCTGCAGAGAGGTCCCCAGGGTGACGGAGAGATCAGCTTTCCTGCAGGGAGGAGACAAAACATCCAGGGCAGAGAAAAAGCCGTGGCTGTTTGCAGGCTGCTTCTCCTACCCTGCTCCAGTGTGGACTCTACAAGCTTCCCAGCCGGGAAGCAAAGCTGTGGCCAGAACTTGCAGTGGTTTCTCTCGGTCACTTTCTGGGGAGAGGGCTGGGCGTTGCTGTGCTGTGGGTACAGCCTCAGGGCTGCGAGGCACAAAACACGGTCAACAAAGCCAGGCAGGGTTGGCTCGAGGACCGCTGCGGTGCTGGCAGAGGACGGGGAGCCCCGGCAGTCTCCCGGGGCACCGCGAGCCGCAGGCATCAGCAGCCGCCACGGCGTGAAGAGCCCAAGCACAGTACCTGCAGGCTTCGTCTGCCAGCGTGAGGTCGCGGTCAGGCAGGGAATCTTCCCAGTCCAGAATAGTGTCTCGTAACTTCCCTCTAGAAAACACACACAGGGACCACAGTTTCCCCCTGCCAGGCAGGAACAGGCAGCAGAGCTGCCCTGGGAGAGGGGACAGTGACCCAGATCCTGTCCCACCCTCCCTGGCCCAGCACTGCAAAGGGACAGAGAGAGCCCAGACAAACCGAGGGGACTCACCGGCAGGCGAGGGAAGGCACAGAATTCACCTGCATGAGGGATTTTGTGGCTGGTGCTGCAACGCCACCAAAGCGCCAGCTGCTTTGCTGTCCCAGTTCAGAGCTGGGACGCGCTCTTCACTCCCCAGCATCAGAGCTGAGTCAGCAGAGCTTTGCCCCACAGCCCGGAGCCCCCGGCTCTGCTGTGCTGGCTCTGCAGCCAGCCTGGATGAGAAAAGCAACTGGGCTGGGCTCGGTGAGCCTGACTGAGGAAGCACGAGGGACGTGCGGAGCGTGTCTGGATGCCAGATCACCTCAGGGTACCTCCAGCTGCAGAGCTGGAAACACTGGCTACGCTTCCCTACTGAAGGCAAGCAGCACCAGGGCAGCGCAGTGGCCGTATCCTGCTGGAGGGGAAGGGGCTCTCTAGAGCTGCCATCCCACAGCAGGGCCTTCCCCAGCACTAGGACGTGCTCAGGTTATCGGCATGGGAAGACCCCCCCCAAGGAGGCTGCGTGGCTGGGACTCCTCGGAGACGTGGGTGCTGGCTTCCTATCTGGGCTTTTGGAGATCTCCCCTACACCCGCTGCTTCTCCACCTGAGCTGGAGGGACTGTCGGCCCAGCCCTGCAAAGCCAAGTCTGCGTACCAGAGCCACTCGCTCGGGTGAACGGGTCCCTGCCACCCCACGTCGCCTCGGGAGCCCCCGCCCAGCGCCCCAGCAGACGTACCTGCAGGCCCGCAGCCCCCGGGCTTTGGTGACGCTGCACAGCCTGCCCGTTGGCTTCAGCCCCATGCTGCCCACGACCGCGTCCCGCACGTACTGCCTGCAAGAGCGATGGTGCCATTCAGGGCCAAACAGGCAGCAGGGGTGTGAAATGCCCCCCCCCCTCCCAGGATATGGCACACCTCACACCACAGACGCCCTGCTCGGAGGAAGCAGGTGATGGCTCAGAGCCACACGCAGTGAGCGGAGCATCTCAGTCCTTCATCGATCTCTGCCCGCGTCTCTAACCAGGCGCTGCTGACAGCAGCTCTGACCAACAGCCCCAGAGGTCTGCCACAAACCAGGACGGAAAACCCGGCTTGTAGCAACCTCCTCTCCTCTCCTCTCCTTTCCTCTCTCCAGCTGGCAGGCGCAGACCTTGCTGCAGGCAGCCCTGCTGGCGCATCCACCTTGCCACGAGGAGCAGGATTTGCCGAGGGCCTCCCAGGCAATGGAGAATTCCCAGAACGTTCATTTCCCGCCGTTTGACAGGGTTTAGGATTCGGACGGACAGATCTGTGCGTGACCCCACGCACGCTGCGCTAGAGACCTGCCAGGCAGACAGCCCCACGGCACGTGCAGGGCCTCCATCGCTCCCCGGGGACAACAACAAAGCCCCCACCCCGCTGATGCCCGCCCCAGGCTCAGGGCTCACGTACTTGCCGCATTTCACGCACTCTTCCACAAACATGTTCCCGTGGAGCTCAGCCAACTTGTCCCTGTGGGAGAAACGGCAGAGGTGAGCTGGGGAAGGGCGGAGAGCCCCTGGGGCAACAGGGAAAGCCGCCCAAACCCACCTCCTCACCAGGGGTCCAGCACCTCAAGGGCTTCCCCACTTTCCAGCTCGGCCGGATCAGACCTGCCAGGTGACGTGGGGTGGCAGGGACCCTCTGCCATGGCCTGGGGACAGTGCCCCAGCACAGGGTCAGCACTGAGGGGAATTATATTAGTTATAGACAAATACGGCTGCATCAGAGCAAGGCACCAGTGTCAGGCAGGCTCTGGGGACACCGGGTGCCACAAAACGACCTGGCCTTGCTGCAGGGAGGCAGCTGGTTCGGCAGAGAAGACCGTTGGCCCGGCCACTGAGTGTGGGGGCTTCCCTGTGCCGAGCGTGGCCATCACGTGCGGGGCAAGCAGGCACCGGCAAAACTACGGCACACTGAGCACCGCTTTGTGCTTTTAACACAAGAAATACTGTTCAAAGGGAGTTTGGGCAGAGCCGTCCCTCCTGCGGGGCAGGGGAGACCCAGAGGACACGTTCAGATCCTGGCAAGAGGCCTTCTGTGCCACGGTTTCATCTCCATCACGGAAGCACTACGCTATGGCCACCACAGCTGGGACTAAGGGGAGGGACAGCACGTCCTGGCTTTTGGATTTTAAATGCTTCCATCTGCAGCGCCAGTTCTAGCCCCCGTTCTGATCCAGCCTCACATCTTCTCTGTGTCCGGTAGCAACCTGGATCTTTGCTTTTCTCAGCACTCCACGTTCCTCTCCGTCCTTGCACGGTTCCGGCCCTTTGCCACTCGTTTTGACTAAAACTCCCCTCAAGCTCAGCGCGAGCCTCAAAGCGCAGAAGCTAGAGGAAAACAAGGCCACGCTCTCCCTATGCTCCTACGAGCCCCACGGTGACTGGGAACCTCCTCCAGGGTGGATGGAGACAGGACTGACTCGATTTCCCCCGTTTTGGCCCCAGTTCAGCGGCGCTTACTTAAGCACACGCTTCGCTTGGGCGGAAGAGCTGTGCTAAACCAGAGTGGGAGCCAGCGGCACGAGGCTGCAGGGAGCACAGCTGAGTTGTGGTCATTATTTCCTATTCTTTTTCCCATGGTTGTTTAGTTTAAAAAGGCAAATGTGGGGCTAGGAGCAGGAACCAGGACTCAGGGCTTTTAATAGGAAATACTCCCTGGAGGCAGCTCTCTGCTCAGCCCGTGACGGCTGAAGATATTTGTGAGATGCGTCTTCTCCGAGGTCCCATTCACGCTCCTCGTTCTCATCCCAACTCCCTTCACTTTATTTTCTTACTTGAATTCAGCTGCTCTCCCCTTTCCTTTCCAGGCAGCTCCAAGCAGTTTGCCTCACAAGACAATTGCTCGCTGGTCTTAAGTGCTGGAAATGGGTTTTATGAGAGGCTGAAGTTTCTTGAAGGGAAAAGAGCCCGTTGCCGTAAGTCCTAATGGAAAGGCAGGTTCCTTTGAGGACATCCTTGAAACGGCCACTGCGCTGCTAAATGCACTTCAGTCCCCACCCACGCAGGGAGCGGAGATCTTGTACCCTCGGCTCCCACACGTCGCAGCTCCCCGCAGAGGGAACACGGCTACGCAGGATCCCTGACCTCATCGCAGCGGGCAAGGAAATCGGAGACCACGGCCGGTAAGTCAGACCAGTTCCAACTGCGGGACTCTCTCCGTCTTGCCGCCCTTGCAGTTTCACAAATTTATGGAGAGGCAAAGTACTGTCTTGGGCCCAGGCACGGTTTCATCACTGGGGCAGCACCGCCTTTATTTTCTCTCAAGAAATTCAATTTAAGCAAACTGTAAAATAGCACAAGATCCAGTGCTCTGAGACAGCTCTAGCAACGCTGGTAAAACAGGGCGACACGCGTCTCTGTGAGCAGCAGGAGCAGTTTCAGATGCTCTCGTCCTCCCTCCTGTCCGTTCACCCCTCTGGATGGGTGCAGAGGCAGCGGAAAGGACCGTGTGCCCTCAGCGCAGTTCTGAGCCCAGCTCCCAGGAGCACGTGCCCTACGTGAAGCCAGCGTCTCGTTCCCTGGGCCGCGAGCCCCCAGGCAGCCACGCAGCGCAGCCGGGCTGCTCACAGCGGCACCGACAGCTACAGCCAACTCAGCTGATGGGTGGTAACATGCGACTGTCTGCTGGTTTTGGCTGGGGTAGAGTTAATTTTCTTCCCAGTAGCTGGTACAGGGCTGTGTTTTGGATTTGTGCTGGAAACAGCGTTGATAACACAGGGATGTTTTTGTTACTGCTGAGCAGTGCTGACACAGAGTCAAGGCCTTTTCTGCTCCTCACCCCACCCCACCAGCGAGCAGGCTGGGGGGGGCACAAGAAGCTGGGAGGGGACACAGCCGGGACAGCTGACCCCGACTGACCCAAGGGATATCCCACACCATATGACGTCATGCTCAGCATATAAAGCTGGGGGAAGAAGAAGGAAGGGGGGGACGTTCGGGGTGATAGCGTTTGTCTTCCCAAGTCACCGTTAGGTGTGATGGAGCCCTGCTTTCCTGGGGATGGCCGAACACCCGCCTGCCCATGGGAAGTAGTGAATGAATTCCTTGTTTCGCTTTGCTTGCGCGAGCGGCTTTTGCTTTACCTGTGAAACTGTCTTTATCTCAACCCAGGAGTTTTCTCGCTTTTACCCTTCCGATTCTCTCCCCCATCCCACCGGGGGGGAGTGAGCGAGCGGCTGTGCGGTGCTTAGTTGCCGGCTGGGGTTAAACCACGACAGACGGCTCAACACCGCGACCCGTTCATTCCACTTGTGAACAAACGGCTTCTGGGTGTACTTCTAGAGAGCATCAGCTGAGGCTGACTTAATTTCATCACCCTCTGAATTATTACCATAACCTCTCTGCTCTAAATTCAAGCTGGTTTATGTACCCCTTCCCACACCAGCGCATCCCAGTTTCTGCTCCCCCTATCAGTGGGCAGACAGCTGCCAAGCCAGCCTTGGAAATCAAGCCCCAGCATCAAACGCTTGCACGCGAGGCCACGCTAAATCAAGGCAGCAAGAACAGCCACGTGGCAGCGGCTGGAGAAAGCGCGAGGGACCCGGAGACAGGGCGGGAGAGGCAGTACCGTGGGAATCCTGAACGCACGTGAAGGCCGTCCACGTTCTGGCTGACCAGGAATTTCAGGATGCCGACTCTCTGCAGCCCCAGCAGCGCCATGTGAGTCTTGGAGGGCCTGGCATTCTCAAAGGTGGTGTCAAATTTTGGGGAGAGCCCCTTCTCTTCCATAGTCCAGACACCATTGGGCCCCCTGCAGCAATGGGGACAGAAAGAGTGAGAATTGAGATCTCAGGCTCCGAGAAGACAGCTGTAAATGCAGCACGAGCCCTATCGATGGAGGATGAGCAAGGCACTGCTAAATGAAGGTCGTGTATCACCAGCCATTTTTGTCACTGATGCAAGCAGAGCCCATGTAGGGCTTCTGTGGGTACGGCTTAACGTCAGACGGGTGTGCAAGAGGGAAAGGGGATTTTCAGCTGGATGCAGGACCAGACAGGAGGGATGGAGTAGGTCTGGCTGGGGTAGCAGGAAGCACAGTCCAGAGCTTTACAAGACGTGAGATGGACTCGGAGAAGGTGCCACCGTCCTTACCTGAAGTCGGGAATCCCCGAGGCGGTGCTGATTCCAGCCCCCGTGTGAAACACCACATTGGAGGAACTCCTGATCAAGTCCGCCAGCTCCCGCACCTTCCTCTCCAGTTCCTCCGGCGGGTCAAAAATCTGAGCAGAAGAGACAAACCACCATGGGAACGGAGAGGTGCAGGGATAGATCCCACACACCTCCCCGCACAAAGACCCAGTAAATCACAATTCTTCCTTATCCAGGAAAGGGAAGAAGATTTCGCATTTCTTAATGATAAAAGCATTTAATCAGAGAGTAACAGCGTTGTATAAACCACCTCCGTGCAGGGTAAGGGCTTAAAACACCTAACGCAGACGAGGGTATTTATTGCTCTCACTGACAGGCAGCTGATACCCCGAGAAGTGGCTGGGCTCCAGGACACCGCCGGGCAGCGGGAGGACAGGGGCGAACCCGGTGCCACCCCACGTGTGCTCAACTCCAGCTGTCACCAGCACAGCCACCAGCTCTGCGCAGGGGACAGGACCGAGGGACGGCGAGCTGCACGGAAAGCCATGGAGGTGGGGGACGCGGGGACGCCGTGGCTGGATGGGACCGTGTGCCCAGCCGGCTTTCTGGCGCGGGGCACAGGATTTCATTTCTGCGAGATGCTTCTCCAGCCTGGTCTCCTGGGGACAGGGACTGAGGACAAGCCCCTGCGTGTCCCTGTCCCCTCACCCCCCCCAGGCTCAGGACGGGCCCCTGCGTGTCCCTGTCCCCTCACCACCCCCAGGCTCAGGACGGGCCCCTGCGTGTCCCTGTCCCCTCACCCCCCCCCAGGCTCAGGATGGGCCCCTGCATGTCACCGTCCCCTCACCCCAAAACCTGTTTTAAGCTTCCCGAGTACTGCTGGGGGCATGGGGCTGGGATCACCCCCGCGGTGCCTGGGGCAGGCCCCTCGCACCCACCCCCTGGGGATCCCCGCTGGGGAATACAAAGGGTCCCCATACGGCTGGGAGACCCTCTTGGGGCGGGGGGGGACACGACAAAACAAGGGGATAGTGCTGGGCCTGGAGGACGACGACAAGGAGGGAGCCATGGGGCTGGGGCGGGAGGAGACGTGGAAGGAGCCACGGGGTGGGCCTGGGGGGGACAAGGAGGGAGCCACGGGGTGGGCCTGGGGGGGACAAGGAGGGAGCCACGGGGTGGGCCTGGGGGGGACACACAAAGGGGTCCCTGGTGCCGGGTTCCCCACGGGAGACACCCAGGGGGCCGAGGGCCCGGTTGCCACGGAAACCCGCCAGGCAGGGGCAGGCCCCGGGTGGGGCCGGGAGGCCCCGCCGCGCCGCGCTCACCTCGGGGAGGCCGCACTTGCCCTTGTCCGAGTACGGCGAGAGCCCGGCCGCGTAATTCACCGCCATGGCCCGCCCCGGCCGCCGGAGCGCGCATTGTTGCCAGCCCCGCGGACGGGCGGAAGCGCGCAGGGAGGCCGCGGCGGGCGGGGCGCACGTGCGGGCACGCCCGGGGGAGGGCGCCGCCGCCGCCATCTTTGTGCCGGGCGAGAAGGGGGTTGGGGGGGGGTCGGCTGCCCTCACCCTGCCAGGCTTCGCCTGCCCCCCCCCCCCCCCCCCCCCCGCCCAGGGCTGTGTTGGGGGGGGGGAGCAGGGCAGGGGGTACCGGCGGGTCGGGACCCAGCCGTGCCCCACACGACCTGCAGCCCCAGACTCCCGACAGGGCCAGGGAGCCCAGCCTTGCTGCCCCCAGACCCGCCAGCTCCCCCTCCGGGCCTGGCCCTGCCGTGCCACGTCCCCTCGCCTCCCTCTCTCTGGGCATTTCAGGGGTGCAAGCAGACCCCCTCCCCAAACGGGGCTGGTCCCCCCGGACCGCCCCCCCCCGCCTGCCCAGCGCTGCCAGCTGTAACCACAGCCGCAGCCAGGCCGTAACCCAACTCCCCGGTGTCTGGTCTCCCCCTCTCCGGGCGCTGCGGCCGGTGGGGAGACGGCGGCAGGCGAGGACGGGGCTACGGGAGCGGCGGGTCTGGGGGCGGCTGAGCCGATATCGGTGGGGGAGAGACCCTCGAGCACGGTCGTCCCTCGTCCAGGTGCCACAGGGCTGAGGCTGGAGCCGCCATGAAGAGCCTGAAGGCCAGGTTCAAGAAAGCGGACGTGAGTGCCGTTCCCAGGGACGTGGGGACCCACCCTGGGATGACCCAAATTTCACAGGGACAAGGGGACCTGCCCCGGGATGTCCATGGGGATGTGGGGACCTGCTCCGGGATGTCCCAAATTTCACAGGGACGCGGGGACCTGCCCCGGGATGTCCCAAATTTCACAGGGACGTGAGGACATGGGGATCTTCCCCAGGATGTCCCCAGTGTCACAGGGACATGGGGACCTGCCCTGGGACGTGGGATGGCTGCTCACCATGGGGACAGCAGCCCCATGGAGGTCAGCACTGCCACCCTGGCCGGTGGGATCGAGCTCCCAGTGCACCCAAGGGTGCTCCCAGGGCCATCGTTGGGAGCGGGGCAGAGCAAAGGAAAAAAAAGGCAGCGCCGGGGAGAGGGAAGCGGGCCCCGGGTCCCCTCCCTGTCCCCTCCCTGGGGACGGCTGCAAGCTTTCCAGCTGCCACAGCCAGTGGAGCCAGCATGTCGATGCTCCTGAATTATTCAGCACCAGCCTGGCACGGTGCCGCAGGCTCTCGCCATCCTCCACGTCGGGCAGAGGGTGACAGTGTGTCCCCAGTGCCCACGGCAGCACTGGGCAGACATGTGCACTGGGGTCGCATGGTTGGGGACACATGGACAGAGGTTGAAGCCCCCCACGTGGAGTCTGCGGGCCTGCCCTGCTCAGGGTGCTCTGTGCCTCGGTTTCCCCACGCTGTCCTGGATACTTCTGTGAGTGGGGAGGAGTAAGAGGCTCCTGCTGTCCTGCTGCCCCCGGGGCTCTTCCAGGGACCCTTTGAATTTTGGGGTTCCCTCCTTGAGGGGAGTTTGCTGGACCCCTGAGATGCAGGCAGGGGGTCCTGCCCCTCCCTTGGCCCCAGGGCTGTGGTGGGAGGTAATTCTGTGCCCCGCAGGGCAGGGCAAGGGGTCCCACATCCCCCTCCTCGGGAAGCAGGATCTGGGTGGCAGGAGGATGCTCATCCCCTTGGTTTGGGGGTGCATTGCCACCTCACCTTGAGCATGGGGGGAGAAAGCTGCCCTCCCCCCCAACCCCTCCCACCTTAACTGGGACTAGGCTGGGGTGCTGGTCCCTCACTGGGACCTTGGTACCTGCTCTGTGGTGGCAGGGATGCGGGGATGCCTGGAGCTCTGGATGCTGAGGAGGGAGGGAGGGAAGGAGGGAAAGAAGGAGGGACGGAGGGATGGAGGGAGGCGGATCCTGGCTCCCACTGCGGCAAGACCCGGCCCCCGCCCGGGCGACGATGCTGGACCGAGTTGGGGTCTGGGGTCCACAGCCTGGAGCCCCAGCCTGCCCTCGCCCAGGCGGGGGGCAAGGGATGCATGGCTGCCCGCCGCCTCCTCCTCAACACCATGAAGCAGATCTGCCTCTGTGCTGCTGCCTCCTTCGCGGTACGTCCCTGTCCTCCATCTCCGGTCCCCTTTAGTCCCATCCTCCGGGGTAAGCCGTGTCACCCCCACCCCACCTGGACCCCCTGCGTCCCCAGCCCCATCCCGGGGCTCGGCTGCGTCCTCTCCAACCTGCTTTGTCCTTGCATGACAAGGGTGGTGGGGGGGAACAGGCACCACCCTCCCAGTTTGCCCAGTAACCCTGGGAGACTGGTTTATTCCCCAGATGGGGTCCCCTGGCCCCGCAGGGCTGGAGGGGCTTGCAGGGGCACCAGGCAGGCACAGCGGCACGGGCCCCATGCCTGGCACCGGGCACCAGGCT
This sequence comes from Aptenodytes patagonicus, assembly GCF_965638725.1. Lineage (NCBI taxonomy): Eukaryota > Metazoa > Chordata > Aves > Sphenisciformes > Spheniscidae > Aptenodytes > Aptenodytes patagonicus. Next base: position 2,606,379 of record NC_134973.1, read on the forward strand.
GGCGAGGGGCAGGATGCAAGCAGCTCCCAAAAGGTGACATCCATTTCCTGCCGCCGCGGCCGCAGCGAGCTCCGGTTTGTCGTCACGGGCTGCAGGGTGAACCCAGGGCTTCCCGTGCTGGTCCTGTCCCGCTGCGGGTCGCTCCCTCAGGATGGGGACGTGTGGGACCACTGAGTCAGCCAGCTCCCCATCCAGCCCCAATCCTGCGCAGGGTTGTGCCCCATATATCCCAGGGAGGCTGGAGCCATCCCGGGGGACACGCTCTCGCTGCCAACTGTGCTCACCCCGACTTCGTCCCTTCCTCGTCCGGGAGCAAAGCAGGGCTGGGAACGGGCTCAGTGGGGAGACCTGGGCAGGGATGGGGCTCAGGCACCTCATGGGTGCTGGCTGTGTTTAGCATCGGGATCATTGGGGTGGCAGGGGCAAACCCTGCGGCAGGGGCAACCAGGCAGTGTCGGCTCGCTCCCAAATCCTAGCTGGTCACAGCCTGGCCCATCCACAGCTAAACTGGGGCAGCTCTGTAAATCTCCTAATCTGTGAGCTGCAAAGCTGGGGGGGGGGGCTGAAGGGGGTCCTCATCTCAGTCAGCTGTCCCAGCTAAACCCTCCATACCTGGGGGCCAGACACCACAGCACCCGGGAAAGGGATTGGCCCAGAGATGGCCACCCCAAGGGGATAGGGATGGGTGGAAGATAGCAGGGATGGGGATGAGGACAGGCACCCGAGCCCAGCCTAGCACCCTGCCCGTCTCTGGGGACGGCACACCCACCACAGCCTCCTCTTGGCTTCATTGCAGAGCCAGGACTGGACCAAGAGCGATGAGAAGCTCCTGCAAGCTGTGGACTACAATGATGCCGGGAGGGTGACATCTCTCCTCGTCCGCAAGGGCCTGGTCCCCACCAAGCTGGACTCGGAGGGCAAATCCGCGTAAGTGCTGACCCACGACCCTGGGACACCGGGGATGCAGGGCTGGGGACAAGGCCAGGGGCCGGGGATGTGAGTTCGACAGCCCCCGGTCTTGCTGCAGGTTCCACCTGGCCGCCATGCGGGGAAACGTGGACTGCCTCGAAGCCATGCTGGCTCACGGCGTGGATGCCATGACCAAGGATAGCTCGGGTGAGGGCATGGCTGCCACGCGCCCCTGGCTAACGCCATGGACCACCTGGGGCCACCAACGCTCCCTGGTTGTTCCCACCCTGCCGCGGGTATTGAGGCTGAGGGGACGGAGGTGATGGCCACACCTCTGGGGGCTGTAAATTGTCCCAGCTTCCTACGGGGACTCAAGCACTGACCGATGGTGCTCCTCCATTCCCATTCAGCCCCAGTCCAGCAGATCCTCCTGTGTACCCATCCGTCCGTCTGTCACCCAACTGGTCCCCTCTGCCGCAGACCCATTGTCTGTTCTCTGACGTGTCCGTCTGTCCCTCTCCCCAGGTTACACTGCCCTGCACCTGGCGTCCAAGCATGGCCACCCACAGTGCGTCAGCAAGCTGTTGCAGGTACCGGGGCTGGGAGCATGATGCTGCGAGGGAGGGAGGGTGCTGTGCCAGCAAGGTGTCCTCTCTGTCCTTGAACTCCCTTCCCTCACCAGTGGTGTTGGCTGGCATGGTGGTTCCCGGCTCTGCCCGGTGCTGTGTGGTTCTGCCCGGCACCTGCTCGGCCCTCCGCCATGCCAAGGAGCCACGTCCACTGGAGCAGTCTGTCTGTCTGTCCCCCGTCCTCCTGTAACCCCGGCTCTCTCCCTCAGGCCTCCTGCCCTGTGGACGTAGCCGACGGCAGCGGCCAAACAGCGCTGCACCACGCAGGTGAGTGGGGACAGTGCCAGCCCCGTCCTGCTCATGTCCCCGTGGGAGGCAGAGTGCTCAGCCTCTGTCCTTCTCCCCAGCGGTCAGCGGCTGCATCTCGTGCTCGGAGATCCTCTGTGATTTTAAGGCTCCCTTGAACATCAAGGACAAGGTGAGATCCCTCTGCTCCTCGCCCCCAGTGCTGTGCAGAGTAGCAAGGGGCCAGGCTGGGGCTGCCTCTGAAATGCAGGAGCTTCTGGGGTGGAACGCAGCAGCTGGCAGCACCTGGGGTTCCTGGGGTGAAAACATACCATAAAGTGGGACGTGGAAATCTGGGAGATAACGGGAGCGGGGTGCCCCATGGGGGGATCTGAGCCTCATCTGCGCAGCCTCACCCAACCTGACCTTGCCCAGGATGGCTCCACACCGCTGATCCTTGCTGCTAAGATGAGCCACTCAGAGCTGTGCCGGTACCTGCTGCACCGCGGCGCAGCTGTCAACAGCCGGGACCTGCAGGGGAGGTGAGTCTGCACTGGCGGTGACTGGGGGCGGATGGGGGGACGGGGGGAATGGGCCCCCTCGCCTCGCCTCTCACCACTCTGCTCAGGACAGCCTTGATGCTGGCCTGCGAGAACGGCAGCGTGGAGACGGTGGAGGTGCTTGTCAACGCCGGTGCCCGGGTGGCCGTGGTGGACTCCACAGGTCACGATGCCGCGCATTACAGCCTGGCCACGGGCAACGCTCTCATCCAGCACTTCCTGCAAGAGGCTGCTCAGCGCCAGTCCTGGGCCAGCGGTAAGGCGGCCGTGCCGCCCTGGTGCCCCTTGTCCGCAGGGCATGGACCCACGGGGGTGTCGTCACCCTGCAGGGTGCTTTGGGGCGGGGATGTCTAACCCATGGCTGGAAGAGGCTGAGTGAGGCTGGGGGGCACATGCCCCCTTTTCCCACACGCTGGGGGTGCCTTCACCCATGCTGTCACCAGCCGAGGGCTGGGAGGTGGTGCTGAGCCTCGGTTGCCCGTCTCAGTGTCTGAACATGCTTGCACACACATGTTCACACGTGTTTGCAAGCATGGGGGTATAAGTGCACGTGTGTATCAGCAAGTGTGTTTGTACGTGTGTCTGCGTGTGCATGACTGCGTGCATGTGTCTCCCCGTGCCTGCGCACGTGTGTGCATCCCTGCAATTACACATCCACGTATATCCCCGTATTTGTCTGTCTGCGTGTGTGCCCCTTGTACGCACACGTGCCCCCCTGCGTACACGTGTGTGTGTACCCCCTGAGTGCCCACCCCTGTATGAGCACATTCAGAGGTGCCCCTGCACCCAGGTGGGCTCTGCCTGCTGTGCCCACCCCTACGATCCCCTAAACCTCCCCAATTTCTCTTTCCTCCCGCTCTGCCCCGCAGAAGAGGAGTCAACTGAGCAGACGTCCCAGGTAAGGGCCTGCCTGGCTGCCCACCTCTTGTCAGGGCTGGCCCCAGCCCCTGGGTGGGGGTCCCCAGGAGCCCTAGGGCTCTCTAAGGTGACGACGGGTCAGGAAGGAGGGAGGCCACTTTAGATGTGATATCCCCTCTGCCCTGGTATCTCCGCAGACGTCTTCGCCCAGCCAGTCATCCATCAGGGAGAAGAACAGCACCCCGAGGAAGAGGAAAGCCCCTCTGCCTCCCCTGGGCACCCCCAGCCAGGTGAGAGAGGGGTCCCCCTTAGCTCCACGTCTGCACCCGGCTTGGCAGGCGCAGGGTAGCCGAACCATGGCCTGCTCAGGCAAACTTCTCCAGCTTTGCCCGTGCCGGGGGCTGTGCGGGGGCCCTCCTCCCTGCAGCGTGGGTGATGCTCAGGGGCTGGCCTGAGCTGCAACAGAGGCTTCGTCCCCACTCCCGGGGTGCATGCAGCACCCCAGGCCCCGAGCCCCTGCTGTTGGCATGGCGGGAGCTATCAGCCTCTTTCTCTCCACCCCGCAGGCCCAAAACACCCCTCTCCCGGGGGGCTGTGCTGGCGTTGGGGGGTCCATGCCCTGCCAGAGTCTTTCCTTCTCTCTCTGCTGTCAAAAAGCACCCTGCATACCCCGGACCGTGGCTCGCCCATGGGGGCACGTGGTGCCCGGAGCCTGGCTGGGCTCAGCCTGCCACAGCCCCCCTGCTGAGGATGGGCAGGAGGGGGCCGACAGCGGGGAGGGGGCTGGCGGTGCCCGGCACTGATGCTTGGCGGCCGCTCATCTGCAGGAGGACCGGGACGCCTACGAGGAGATTGTACGGCTGCGGCAGGAGCGGGCCCAGTTCTTGCAGAAGATCCGGGGCTTGGAGCAGCAGGAGAAGCAGAGACAGGAGGTATCAGTGAACCGCAGGGTCGTGGGGGAGATGCCACCACATCCCTAGGGAGTGAAGGGGATGGGAGAGATGGGGACAGCATTTATCCCTCCCTGTTTTCTCTCCCAGCGGGCAGAGCTGGACAAGGGCTCCCTGCGCTCCATGGAGAAGCAGGTGAGGCCGGCGAAGAGGTCATGGGTGGCCTCGGCTCTCTGAGGGGTCCTGGTGCTGGGGATGCCATCAGGACTCTGGTGGGAGCGAAGGGGATCCCATGCCCGTGTCCTGCCTCACAGATCCAGGAGCTGGAGGAGCGGCTGGCGGTGCGGGATGGTGAGAAGGAGCGGCTGGGCAAGGAGGTGGAGGCTCTGTTGAGCCGCTTGTCCTCACTGGAGGTAGATGCAGGTAGCAGGTAGCAGCTGGCAGCGCCAGGGGCTGGGGTGCACGGGGGCTGACGCCTGCCACTCTGCACCCCCAGAACGAGAAGGAGAACACGAGCTATGACATCGAGACACTGCAGGACGAGGAGGGAGAGCCGCTTGAGTTCCCAGGTAGGGCCCTGCCTGCTCACCCAAAGCCCCCGCGGGGCTGGACAGCCCTCGGGGAGGTTGCACCCCGCGGCAGGGAGCGGGGGCATGGGCGGGCATGGCACCGGAGTCCCTGCGCCCCGCAGGGGCAGAGCTGCTGCTCTCCAAGAAGACACTGAGCCCCTCGGCCGAGGAGCTGCTGGCCACACTGCAGGGGCAGGTGCAGTCCCTCACCGTGCAGAACAAGGAGCTGAGGGAGAAAATACAGGCAAGTCCCCGTCTGTCCGTCTGTCCCTCCCTGCCTCCGTCCCCTGGCCCCCGGTGGCCTCACCGTCTCCTCGGCAGGTGCTGGAGAACTACGAGCGGGACGAGAGCAACCCGTCCACCCCGGGGGACTTCGTGCCCGCCAGCCTCTACAACGCTCTCCAACGCGAGCTGGAGCGGTTGCGGGCGCAGTGCTTGGAGCCGCCGCGGGGCACGGATGCGAGGGACGAGGCTGGTGGGCAGCCGGAGGGGCAGACCGGTGCCTCGGAGCGAGCCCCGGAGCAAATCGGGGAGGGGTGTGCAGCGCAGCGGCTCGCTGAGGAGCCGGCCTGGACCTGGGGCGAGTGCAAGGCTGCGCTGGGCGAGCTGCAGGTGCCGCACACGCAGACCTCCTCCTCCGCGGCTGAGCGGGAGGCTGACGCTGAGCTGGTAGAAGCCCGGGCGGCCCTGCGGCAGGCGCAGGCGGCGCTGGAGGAGCGGGAGCAGCGGGTGAAGGAGCTGCAGGCCCGTTTGGAGGCCGGCGCGGAGGCCGTGGAGGCGACAGCCTCCCTGGGGGCCTCCCTGGAGGAGGCGTCGAGGGAGAAGGAGGCCTTGCTGGAGCGCTGCGGCCGGGCGGAGGCGGAGGCGGAGGCCCTGCGGCGGGAGCTGGAGGCCAAGGCACGGGACTGGCAGGCGGCGGGTGGCCCCGAGCCAGAGCCGGGGGTGCTGGAGCGACGGGTGGCGGAGCTCGTGCGGCAGCATGAGGAGGTGACGGCCCAGCTGGGGCAGCTGCGGGAGACGCTGGGTCGCAGGGAGGCCGAGCTGGGCACCCTGCGGGAGCAGCTGGCCGCCCGGCCGGTGGGGCGGCGGGAGCACGAGGAGGCCCTGGCACGGCTGCGGCAGGCGGAGGCGGAGGCGGAGGGCCGGGTGCCGCGGGAGGAGCACGCCCGGGCCACGGCGGCGCTGGAGGAGCAGACGCAGGCGCTGCGGGAGCGGGCGGCCCAGCTGGAGGCGGCGGCGGAGGCCAAGGGGCGTGAGGCCGCCCGGCTGGAGGCCGAGCTGGCGGCGGCGGTGCCGCGGGGAGAGCACGAGGCGGCGCAGGCGGGGCTGCGGGCCGAGGCGGCAGCGCTGGCCCAGCGGCTGGGCGAGCTCTCACGGCGGCACGAGAAGACGTGCGAGGAGGTGTTCCGGGTGCAGCGGCAGGCGCTCTTCATGAAGAGCGAGCGGCAGGCGGCGGAGGAGCGCCTGGCCGCCGCGCAGAAGCAGCTGGCGGAGGCGCAGGACGAGGCGCGGCGGCTGCGGGAGCTCCATGGCCATGCCGAGGACTCGGCCCAGCTGGTCAGGGACAGGGACAGGAAGGTAGGGGACAGGGAGGAGGTGTCGGGGGGTGGCGAGGGGCTCCTGGGAGGGGAAATGGTGGCCCGGGCGCTGCTCGGGTGAGCTGAGCTGGCCGGGTTCGCAGGGGAGACGCGCTCGCAAACATGCACGCACGTGTGTACACAGATGCGTGCACACATGTACATGCACGTGCACATACAAGTGCACGTGCTTGCACGCACTTGCACGCACCTGCACATACACGCACGCTTGCACACGTGAAGTCCAACCGCGGACACACACGTGCCCCTGCATGCGGACTTGCCGCTCTCCCGGCTGTTCCCCTTTTTTTCTCCCCAAGCTGAGACTGAAACCAGGGGCAGAAGGGGTGGGGTGGGAAAGTCCCGGCTCTGCCCTTGCCCGGGCGCAGGGGCCACCCCGGGGTGGCAGCGGGCACGGCCATGGGTGGACCCCAGGGGAGTTGGGGGCTGAGGGGTCCCTGGGTCCCTGTAACCTCTGTGCGCTGTGCAGATCACTGAGCTCTCTAAGGAGGTCTTCAGGCTGAAGGAAGCCCTGAATGCCCTCCCCAAGTCCCGGGGAGCGCCGCAGTCACCCCCCGACACTGCCGCGCTCCAGGCCAGGATCCGTGCGCTGGAGGAGAAGCTGGAGGTGGGTACCGGGGGGCTTGTGGCTGTCGCCTGGTGGGTTCTGGGCTTCCACGAGCCCCCAGCCCCATGTTCAAACCCGCTCGCTCTCTTGCAGGAGACAGAAATGCGGCACAGCAAGGTGGTGACGCTGTACCGGAGCCACCTGCTCTACGCAGTGCAGGTGAGATGGGGACGTGGCTGTGGGGGAACTGGGGACACCGGTATGGGGGACTGGGGCACCAGCCAGCCACACGTCGGTGCCCGCATGCGTGTGGGAGGCAGCAAGGGGCTGGATCTAGGGACTGCCGACCCAGGGGTGCTTGGGCCACGCACAGAGACTCCCTGATGTCCCCTCTGACGTCCCCACCAATGTCCCCTCCACCCCAGGGCCACATGGACGAGGACGTGCAGAGACTCCTGTGCCAGATCCTGAGGATGCAGCGGTTGCAGGAGCAGGGCAGATGAGCCCCTGCCAGCACGGCCGTGCCGCAGGGGTTGGTGGCACAGCCGGTGACACGGCTGGGGGGCCGGGCCCGTGATAGCACCCTCTGTGCCCCTTTGCTTCTCCGGGCAGCACCCTGTCACTGGCACACACACCCTCACACCCACCCGGCCCTGGGGGCCTGTGCCAGCCCCCCTGTGCCCCACACACCCCAGCACAGCAGCAATAAAGTATTTATACTCACACCAACGGGACGGCTCATCTCTGGGGGGGGACAAGGGTGGGCACAGGGACACGGGTGCGGGGGGCTGTGGGGGGGGAGGCTGGCAGGAGCTGGGGATGGTAGGGGATCGGTGCCATCGTCTCCTCCAGCCCCGACGTCCCCTGACGGGAGCGGGTGACCATGAAGGAAGCGGGGTGGTGGCGTGGGAAGGGTTGAAACCCTCTTGGCCAGAGCCAAAACTGCTTTCCTGCGGGTCCGGGGCAGGCAGAGGCCCCGTGCGTGGGGGATCCCTGTGGAGCCACGCTGGGCGGCGGGTCCCCACTGGGGACGGCGTTTCCTGCGTGAGGAAGTGGGCTGAGGCTGCCTGGGGCTGCGGCTTCCCGCACCGGCAGTGACAGATCCTCTGGTCCCAGATGCCTGGCCCTGCTGCGGTGAGCGTGACGGGGGACAGGGCTCCCCATGGGGCTGGGGGCATAGGGGGGTGTCGGGGGGTAGGGGTGGCCCCACAGCGCCTGGCTGGGGGGCACCGCAGGGAGCCCCTTGTCCATGATAGGGAGAAAGCGCGGCATGTCCTCCCCTGGGGCTGAGCCAGCCCGCAGCCAGGGTGGGCGATGGCAAGGGCAGGATCTGTCCCTATGGTGCTGGGCTCGGTCGCAGCGGGGAACTCAGCTCAGCCCCCAGGCTGGGTTTTGGGGGGGATCTCTTTGAGGGACAGTCCCTCCCCAGGTGCCCTGGGAGGTGGGGGCCATCCGAATGCGCTGGCCCCTTCCCTGGTCAAGACTTGGAGTGATCCGAAACCCCGATTCCGGGCACAGGACCGCAGGGGCGGCTGCAGGTCCCCGTGGGAAACCCCGGTCACACAGGGTGCTTTCGCTCCCGCCTCCACCCCCTCCTCCTTCCTGGCAGCAGGATCCGGCCACTGCGGCGAGAAACCATCCCCTGTCCCCCGGGCGTGCGGCAAGGCCAAAGGGGAAACTGAGGCACGGCACTGCGGGGTGGCCCGGAGACGGGTTTGAACCCCCGGCTTTAGGGCGATGTCCCTGGACCACCTGGGGACCCGTGGCCGCGGTGTCCCTGCTGTCCCCTGCCCTGGGGTTTGACCATCCTGCCTGCTCCCACAGGTCCCTGGAAACGGGCAGCTCTGCTGAGTCTCCCTGACATGAAGTGGCTTTGGGTGGTGGCTTTTGTGGCGCCTGCCTGCACCATTCCCTACAACGGCACGGCGGGCAGCACTGGGGACGGAGGTATAGGGGGACGGGGACAATGGGGACAGAGGTGTGGGGGCATGGGGGACTGGGGAGGGACTGGGCCAGCTGGGATGGAGGTATGGGGGGACCCGGGGGCACGGGTGGGCTGGGCACAGAGGTGTGGGGGCATGGGGGACTGGGGAGGGACTGGGAGGGCTGGGATGGAGGTATGGGGGGAGCAGGGGGGGCTGGGGACAGTTGGGCTCGGGGCAGAGGTATGGGGACATGGGGGAGCGGCGATAGAGGGACTAGGGGTCTGGAACGGGGCTGTGGGGGGATCTGGGGGGACTGGAGACAGCAGGAATGGGCAGGCTGGGAGTGCCGGGGATGGAGATGGAGGGAGCAGGGATGGAGGTATAGGGGCACCGAGGGGGCAGGGGACACTGAGGGGACCGAGGACAGACTTACAGGGCATCTAAGGATAGAGGTATAGGGACACTGGAGGGATTGGGGGACATGGGGGGACTGGTGATGGAGGAATAGGGACACTGGGGGTCTGGGGACACGAGAGGACCAAGGACAGAGGCACGGGGGCTGGGGGCATTGGGGAGGGAGGGGCACCGGGGTGCTGGGGGTGGAGTTGGGGGGCCCAGGGGGGCCCAGATCCTTCCTGACCCAGCGTCACCCCCTACCGCTCCCTGTCCCCGCTGTGGCCTGTCCCCTTGACCCCCCTGCCGGGGACCGCAGGGGGAGGATGGGGGGGGGGTTGCGCCAGGGGGTGCAGCCCATGCCCACTGCCATGTCCCCCAGGCCGCTGCGCCCTGCAGCACGGCACCCTGGGCACCGAGGTGCTGCTGCGGTGCCCGGCTGCAGCGGGGGGGCCGGCTGAGTGGCGCCGGTGGGGGACTGTCCTGGGAACGTATCCTGCACCGGGGCTGGTCCTCCCCAACGCCAGCCTGGCCCACGAGGGCCACTACAGCTGCCACCACCCTGGCACCGGCGAGACCTGGGCCACCGTCTGCCTGCGGTTGGGCTGTGAGTGACCCTGGCCCCCCCCCCCCCCCTCCCCGTGGCCCCCCGCTGCTGGCTGGGGGTCCCCTGGGGAGGCCGGCAGCGGGGTGATGACTGTCCCCTGCTCCAGATCCCCCTGCGCTGCCTGCCGTCGAGTGCTGGGCCATCAGCTACCCGCAGGCAGTGAACTGCTCCTGGGTCCTGGCCCCCGAGCCACTGCTGGACACTGACTTCGTGGCCACGTACAGGTCAGTGGGGGGCCCCGAGCCCCGGCTGAGCCCCCCCCCCCCCTCCCCGGGCCTGCGTTGCACGCGGGGCTGCAGGCAGGGCAGCCTGCCCCTCGCCCAGCTCCCCCCTCCGCCCCCCAGGCACGGCGTGTGGGGGGCCAGAGAGACGGGCGAGTGCGTCCGCACGGGGCCGCGGAGCTGCTCCTTTGGGGACGTGCAGATGTTCTCCCTCACCCCCTACGTGGTGAACGTGACGGCCGTGAACCCCCTGGGCACTGCCTCCAGACTCCTGCCCTTCCTCCTGGAGAACATCAGTGAGTGCTGCTGGGACCGGCCTGGGCGCCCGGGTCCCCGCAGACCCCTCGCGCTTAACCCCCCGCCTCCCAAGCAGCGTGCCTGGGTCTAATCCAGCCCTGGGGCTTCCTTTGGGCCTTTCCCCTCCGGTTTGCTCCCCCACCTGGGATGCGGAAACATCAGTGCAATGATTTGCTGGGTCTCAGGCCACCTCTGCGGCCCGGATTGCACAGCTCAGTCAACGGGGCTGGTGGACACGGGGTCGCTGTCCCCAGAGGCCCCGTGCCGGATCCCCCAGCCGGCACCTCACACCTTCGTTGTCTCCCTGCTTCGTTAGTAAAGCCGGACCCCCCCGAGGACCTGAGGGTCTCACCCATCCCCGGGGAGACCAAGAAGCTGCTGCTGGAGTGGAGCCCGCCAGGGTCCTGGCCCTTCCCGGAGTACTTCCCGCTGAAGTATCGCATCCGCTACGCCCGGGAGGAGGACTCTGTCACCAAAACGGTACCGCCACCCCCCCGCTGCATCCCCCACCCTCCCACACGGGGTAAACTGAGGCACAGCTGAGGGATGCATCCCCAAGCAAGGCTGTCCCCTGGCCCCCCGGCCCACGGGTGCCCCTAACCCCGTTCTACCCCTAGATCGGGCCATACGAGCAGACGTCTTACACCCTGACGGGAGTGCGACCCGGGACCCTCCACCGCATCCAGGTGGCCGCCAAGGACTTCACAGACTCCGGGGAGTTCAGCGCCTGGAGCCTGCCGGCCTTGGGGACGCCCTGGATGGAGCCATGAGAGGCAGAGCGGGGCCAGCGTCCCCATTCCCCGTCCTGCTCCTCTCCCTTGTCCCGCCGAGGGACCCCACGCGCCCCAGCCGCTCTCCGTCCCCGTGCCCCCGGCAGCGTGGAGCCGCCGGTACTGGAGGGACCCATCAGAAACGGGCAATAAACCAGCTTGGGGCTCTGATCCCCGTCTCGCTTTCGCGATGTTCTCCCCGGAGCAGCTGAGCTCGCCCCCGGGGACGGTGCCTTTGCTGGCTGTGAGGCCGGCGGGGGCCCAGGCCGGCCCTGGCCACGGGCAGCGGGGAGGGCACAGCCTCCGAACGGCCCCGTGCGGCCCGGTCCCCGCGGAGGGGGGTGTGTGTGTGTGTGGGGGGTGTCACTTTGCCCCCCCCTCAAGGCTGGTCTCTGTGGCTTCAGCTGGTCCCCGTTGACCCCGCCGTGGCCCAGGCTGGGCCCCCCCAGGCCTGTATGGTCCCCGCGGCCCCTCTCCGTGGTCTGAGGTGATCTCCGGGGCCCAGACCGGCCCCCGGGGACCCGCCCCCCGGCCCCCGGCCCCCGGAACCTCCTTTCGGGTCGCCGCGGGCGGGCGGGCTCTTGGCGGCGGCACAGCTGGCTGACGGACGGCAGAGACAGCCAGTAGCAGACGGGGATCGGCCGGGCAGCGGCCCGTCTCACCAATGAGCGGCGGGGGGTGGGGGTGGGTGGATGGGCCGTTTCCCGGAAGTGGCGGGCCGCGAGTGGCAGCGGGGCTGAGGGGGGTGCGCGGCCATGTCGGAGCGGGAGGTGTTGGCCGTGAGCTGGGGGGGGGGGTGTCCCTGGTCACCGCGGGGGGTTACAGAGGTCGGGGGTGCTGGGGGGGGGGAGGGGTGTCTCCAGGCCGAGGGGATCTTTGGCGCTTCCCGGGTTGGAGGGGTTCCTGTTGGCTGTAGGGGGGGGGGGGGGGGGGGGGGGTGTGTCCCCCGGCTGAGGGGGGCCTTGGCGGAGCCCTGATGGATTGAGGGAGGGGGGGTTCCGCAGGCCGGGAGGGGCACCCGGTGGGTGTGGGGAGTCTCGGGCTGATCTTGGGTCCCAGACTTGGGGGGGGGGGGGGGGGGGGCTGCCGGACTGGGGTGTGCCCGGCCGGGGCTGCCTGGGCGAGCGGGTTAGGCCCTAAAATCACGCGAGGGCTGGGGGGGGGGGGGGCTCGGGCTAAGGGCTCGGAGACGGGCAGACACCGCTGCCTGGGTCTGGCGGGGAGCGGTGGACGGGGCGTTCGGGCACTTGAGAGCGTAGCCGGTTGGCAGGGACGCGCTGGCTCCCGCTGCGTGGAGCCCGTGCCTTAGGCTGGTAGGGCAAGCGGGAGCCTCCCTTGCCACAGGTCACATTCCTCTGGGCGCACGCGGGTCCCTGCTCCGTCCCTGTGGAAATAACTACCCGCCGGACTTCCATCCCGCTAAGATCCCAAAGCTCAAACTCCCCGAGGACCGGCAGTATGTGGTGCGGCTCATGGCCCCCTTCAACATGCGGTAAGAGGGGCTGCGCCGCTCAGAAGGAAGCGGCTGTGGAAGAGAAGAGTTCGCTTAGGAATTGTTTCGCCTCGATACGCTGCAGGGGAGCTGCTGCCAGCAGCCGTTAGAGGTGACACAGACCAGAAGAAACGGGATGAGGGAGAGGGAAGAGATGCTGTGGGTGATTTTGGGGTTCTTTGAAGAGTAGGTACTGAATTTCCAAAGGAGAAAATAACCATTGCTCAGAACCTGGGCTGACGCAGCCCGAAAATCACTTGGACTTTTATTGGTCTTTTTGTTCTTTTCTTTTGATGTGTTACAGACTTCTCTTTCTTCTTTTTTAGTTGCAAGACATGTGGTGAATACATCCCTGAGGGGAAGAAGTGCCCGTAAGGAGACTGTTCAGAATGAGATGTACTTGGGACTTCCCATCTTCTGCTTCTGCGGTGCCTGGCAGAGATCACTTTCAAGGTGAAGTATTTTCTGTGTTTTCTGGGGAGGCCGCACGGTCTGCAGACCCCGCTGAGCGCTGGAAGCACGAGGTCTACCCGCACCTCATGGGAAAGAGGTGTCCCAGCGAAGACTGTGTCTGAGCGTGCGCTTTTTGGCGTCTCTTCTCTTCTCGCGGCAGTGCTAAAGCGGCTCTCCCCATCCGCGGGTCCCGAGCAGCAGCGCAGCAGCTGGAGGAGAACGAAGGGAGTGCCCTGTGATGTGAGTGGAACTGGGAAATGTTCGCCTGGAGCTACGGAAGTGGCGGCGGGATGGCTGGAGCTGAATTGTCCCAGTACGATGACCTCGCTGTCCTGCATTGTCCTTAGACCTTGAGAACACCGTGGAGCACAGAGCCACTCGCAGCTTGCGAGCTGAGAAAGTCTTGGAGGAAGAGGAGAAGATGATGCAGGAGGAGAGGGAAAAGGAGGAGAGAAACAGTCCCTGGCAAAAAAATCCCCGGGGCGCTGTGGAGGGCTGCAGGGCCCTGCCCGCTCCCTTGGGAACTCGGGAGCGCAGGAGGGTCTTGCCTGGACCCTGGCTAAGCCCAGCCCAAGCCCCGGGGCTCTCTGGAGGGCAGCAGGGCAGCTTTGGCCCCCAGCTAAGGCCGGCCCAAGCCCTGGGGCTCTCCAGGGGCAGCTTTGGCCCCTGGCTCAGCCTGGCCCAAGCCCTGGGGCTCTCCAGAGGGCAGCTTTGGCCCCCAGCTAAGCCTGGCCCAAGCCCCAGGGCTCTCCAGGGGGCAGCTTTGGCCCCTGGCTCAGCCTGGCCCAAGTCCCAGCGCTCTGTGGAGGGCAGCAGGGCAGCTTTGGCCCCTGGCTCAGCCCGGCCCAAGCCCCGGGGCTCTCCAGGGGGCAGCTTTGGCCCCCGGCTCAGCCCGGCCCAAGCCCCAGGGCTCTCGGGAGGGCAGCTTTGGGCCCCGGCTCAGCCCGGCCCAAGCCCCGAGGCTCTCCAGGGGGCAGCTTTGGCCCCTGGCTCAGCCTGGCCCAAGTCCCAGCGCTCTGTGGAGGGCAGCAGGGCAGCTTTGGCCCCTGGCTCAGCCCGGCCCAAGCCCCAGGGCTCTCGGGAGGGCAGCTTTGGCCCCCAGATAAGCCCGGCCCAAGCCCCGGGGCTCTCGGGAGGGCAGCTTTGGCCCCTGGCTCAGCCCGGCCCAAGCCCCGGGGCTCTCGGGAGGGCAGCTTTGGCCCCTGGCTCAGCCCGGCCCAAGCCCCGGGGCTCTCCGGAGGGCAGCTTTGGGCCCTGGCTCAGCCTGGCCCAAGTCCCAGCGCTCTGTGGAGGGCAGCAGGGCAGCTTTGGCCCCTGGCTCAGCCCGGCCCAAGCCCCGGGGCTCTCCAGGGGGCAGCTTTGGCCCCCGGCTCAGCCCGGCCCAAGCCCCAGGGCTCTCGGGAGGGCAGCTTTGGCCCCCAGATAAGCCCGGCCCAAGCCCCGGGGCTCTCCCGGGGGCAGCTTTGGCCCCCGGCTCAGCCCGGCCCAAGCCCCGGCGCTCTCCGGCGGACCCGGTGCCGCCCCCTCGTGGTGTCCTGCGGCGCCGCAGCCAGGCGGCGCTGTTCGCACATGCGCGAGGCGAGGGGTCGTGCTGGTCGCCGCCTGCCGGCGGCTCGGCCCCGAGATGGCAGCTGGGCGGCGTGCGCATGCGCACGGCGGGCTGCCGGCGCTCTTGCCGCTTGAGCGCGGCCCGGCACGGTAGGCGGCTGCGTGACGCATGCGCGCTGCGTCCGGCGGCGCCGTGACTGCAGCCGTCGGGCTCCCGCATGCGCAGTGCGGCGCCCGTGTAGTCCGGGGGCCATGTTGGTCTGGGAATGCCGGGGGCCGTAGTCTCTTGGCGCTGGGCTTCCAGGGCGCCCCAGGACATTGCCCACCGTCTCGGGAGCTGTAGTCTTTGGCGTAGCCCGCTTCGAACTCCTCTTGTTCTCTCAGAGTCCCTCCCGAGGCCCTCGGTTTTTCTCTCTGATCCGCCTTGTGTCTCTCTGGCCCCTTCAGGACCTCCCTACTTCCATCGCAATGCCTGCCGAGTTCTTCCTTGTGCCCCACAGCCGTCTCTTATCTCTGTACCTCCCTTTGGATCATAGAATCGTAGAATCATTGAGGTTGGAAAAGACCTCTAAGATCATCGAGTCCAACCGTCAACCCCACACCCCCATGCCCACTAAGCCATGTCCCTCAGCGCTGCATCTACACGTCTTTTAAATACCTCCAGGGATCGGGACTCAACCCCTTCCCTGGGCAGCCTGGTCCAATGTTTAACCACTCTTTCAGTAAAGACATTTTTCCTAATATCCAATCTAAACCTCCCCTGGCGCAACTTGAGGCCATTTCCTCTCGTCCTATCGCTTGTTACTTGGGAGAAGAGACCGACCCCACCTCGCTACAACCTCCTTTCAGGGAGTTGTAGGGAGCGATGAGGTCTCCCCTCAGCCTCCTTTTCTCCAGGCTAAACAACCCCAGTTCCCTCAGCCGCTCCTCATCAGACTTGTTCTCCAGACCCCTCACCAGCCTCGTTGCCCTTCTCTGGACACGCTCCAGCACCTCGACGTCCTTCTTGTAGTGAGGGGCCCAAAACTGAACACAGTATTCGAGGTGCGGCCTCACCAGTGCCGAGTACAGGGGCACGATCACTCCCCTACTCCTGCTGGCCACACTATTTCTGATACAGGCCAGGATGCCATGGGCCTTCTTGGCCACCTGGGCACACTGCCGGCTCATGTTCAGCTGGCTGTCGACCAGCACCCCCAGGTCCTTTTCCTTTTCCTTTGGATCCCTCTTGTTCCTTCAGAACTCTTCCTGAGGTCTTTTTTGTGCCCCGGAGCAGTTTTTGTCCCCTGTGCTGTCTAGGATGACTCTGTGCAGTCCCTTGCTCTCTGATGACATCTGTACTCTGCTCAGATCCCATCTTGAGTTCCTCATTGCTTCCCCAATGGAAGCACCTTCCCCTCACAGGAAGGTGAGGGCCACCAACAGCTTTCGGTCCTGGCCGCTTCTGTGTGGGAGGCCCTAGGTGGTGGGTCTCCATTTTGGACCTGGGCTCTGGCGAGGGTGAGGGGGTAGGTGAGGGCGAGGATTGGGTGGTAGAGCAAGTGCAGAGCCCCACAAACACCCTCACCCCAGCAAAGCCCTTTTCCAGGGTGCTCAAGAAACCCTGCTGACCTCCAGTGTTCTCCGGGGCTTTTAGTGGGCTTTGCCAGGGCACGGGCAGGGCCCTGCTTCCCTCCAGAGTGCCCCAGGTCCTTTGCTGGGCTTTGCTGCGAGGAGCCCTGCTTTTCTCCAGAATTGCCGCGGTCCTTTTCCATGTTTTGCCAAAGCCGGGGCAGGGCTCTCCTGCCCTCCAGAGAGTCCCGGGGCTTTCTCTGGGCTTTGCTGAGGACCCAGGCAGGGCCCTGCTGCCCTCCAGAGTGCCTTGGGGACCTTATCCAGGCTTTCCTGGGGCACGGGCAGCGCACTGCTGCCCTCCCGAGAGCGGCAGAGCCTTAACCGGGCCTTGTCGGAGCCCCAGCAGGGCCCCGCTTCCCTCCAGAGAGCCCAGGGGTTTTCACTGGGCTTTGCCAAGACCTTCCAGAGAGCACCGAGGACTTAGCCAGTCTTTGCAAAGGCCCAGGCCGGGCCCTGCTGCCAGCCAGGGTTCCTTGGGGCATTCGCCGGGCTTTGCCAGGCTGCTCAGGGTGCCCTGCTGCCCTCCAGTGTGTGGTGGGGCCTTCGCCGGACTTTGCTGGGATGCACAAGGGGCCCTGCTGCCCTCCAGAGTGACTCGGAGCCTTTGCTGGGCTTTGCCGAGGCCGGGGCAGAGCCCTGCTGCCCTCCAGATTTTCTTGGCACCTTCGCCAGCCTTTGGAGGGGCCTGGGCAGTGTCCTTCTGCCCTCCAGAGAGCCCCGGCGCCTTCACCGGGCTTTGCCTGGGCCCGGGCAGCGCTTGCCTTGTCCTTCAAGGGCATTTGGGAGAAGGGCTCGTTCATCTCATGCAGTGAAGTTCCATCTTGCTCCAGCTGATGGCACGATTGGGAGCGTGTAAAGCAGAGATTTTTCCCAGGAAGATAGACGGCATATTGGACAAAGTCCCAGTTCTCCCGCTCGAGTATTTGATATTGTACAGTGTGGGTCTCAGCCTCGCACCATGCCAGTATTCCCACCAATAATGAGTTCAGAGAAGAGCCTGTTTCTTATAAAATGAGAAAATAAATACAAGCCAGGCCAAGTCACTAGGTCAGAGATGAGACAAGAGTTATCTGCAGGACAAGCAACCAGCAGTTTGAGGCTGTAAAGGACTTCCAGCCATAGGAATGAGCTCCCACCAGCAGGAGTTAATGGTATGTCAGTCCACAGGAGAGCTTCCTTCCATAGCACATGTGTGTTTGAGGCAATAATCCCTCCAGGGTTTCAGCTCCTTCTGTGTCTGACTTACAGCTGTGTAACCTTCCAAACACACAGCAAAGGCATTTTTCTCTGGGAAAGTGTCAGCTCCCTTTGGCCTCATGCTGACAATCGGCCATTGTGCGTCCATCGGTGATCCAAAGCGCACTAAAAGAGACTCCAAACTGGCTGGGCTGAACACCTGGGCTTTCCTGGTGCAGTTGTATAAGCCAAACAGCCTTTGAGTTAGTCCTGTGGTGTATGGAGTGAAATCGGGTCTCTGGGATGGGAGGTCTGTGCAGTTTAGAGCAACGAATGGCTCAGTAACGTGTGTAGGTTAGGAAATGCACGTTCACAAGGTCTTGCAATCGCAACAACTGATTATATGTATGGGGACAAAGGTCCACCTCCTGATTTTCTTCGCGTTTTGTGGATTCTGCTGTTTGAAGAAGAAAAAAAAAATATTTATATTACTTTTTTCAGGGAGGCAGAGTTGCTTAATACTTAAAAGTCAGGACCACTTATTTTTCTTCCTGGCTCTGTCACTTGCATCAGTGTATGGCCTTAGGAAGGACATCAGCTTTGCTGTGAAATTTCCATATCTTTAGGGTGACGATAATACCTAATACCTCACAGGATGCTGGAGTGGAACTAGTTAATATTCAAAAAGATCTTTAAGCTTTTTGTTGATTCACATCTTAATAAAGCCATGGCTTGCAACACAAGGTTTGCTTTCTAAAATCAGTTTAAAATGGCATGAACGCCACATTCTTTCGGAAATGTGATGGCAAACTCGTGAGATCTTTTACAGGATGATTCCTGTCATCTGAACATCATGTGTAGTTTTTGTTTGTTTTCTCCTCATACCTTCTTAATAAGAAATCTTGAATTTGGATTCTGATTAAAAAATGTCCTTGGCAGGGCAGTTTTTTATTGTTGCCTGGCAGCTCTCAAAACTTTCACAGATGTTTCTCCATCACTTACATTCAGATTCTATTTCTGCAGTTTTCTCTGTAACCAAAATACACCACTTTATTAATTTCTTTATGGAAGCTGAGTTTTCGGAATACAAGGCAGCGACTTCAGGCAGTTGGTGCGTGCTCGGTTATCATATCTCCATAGCTGGAACGGTAGCTCTCTGGGAACGTGATAACATACGCAACTACAAGACCAGCCCTCTTAGTCAACGAAACCGTGGACCAAAGTTTCATGAGATCCCTTTCCAACAGGTAGAGATTGTCTCCGAGCGTGTTCTGGAAGGGACCTGCATGAAGGGAATCACTAGGGTCACTGTGACAGTGCACGTGCTTTTTTGCTGCTGTGTCATAATGTGATTTAGCTGGGTTTTTGTACGCCAGCAACGCAGCTGGTGGCAGACAGGGAGTGTGTAACTAAAACGATGATTTGGGAAGAAAGGAGCCTCCATACCCTGACTTTCCTGGGTGGAGAGCTTGGCAGTCCTCAGACAGTTCCTTTCCAGCTTGGGTTTTTCTTTCTCTTTGGCCTCAGGAGAAGGGGCCCACTGGGGAACTGCCCTTTACAAACCTTGTCTCTATCTTCTTGCACCTTCACAAGGCTCCTGTGTTTAGTCTGGGGCTTGATGTAACGTAGCAGCATTAGGTAACTTAACAATTACAGTAACCTGCAAGAATGCCTGACTGAAAACCCCTCTGTGCCTGGCAAAGGGGCTCCAGTGGGGAGGTGAGCGGGTGCATGATGTTCTACCCTCCCTCTTTTCCTTTTACAGCACTTCGAAGTCTAATAAAAGCTGCTGATTCCCGTTTAATGGATAACGTTGGTTACTAACAAGCTCACCTCCCTCTTAAAAAGCCAACGTCGGTCTCAGGAGATCTAATTTAGGAAGCACATGTAAGGCAAGGGTGTCCTGCAAGGGCCTCTGGGGTGGAAGCCACATCATGCAGTACTCCAGGCTGGTCAGCTGCCAGAGCTCAGAGTATTTTTATCCACCAGCCAAGCTGTCGGAGGCTCTCCTCAAGCTCTGCACCACCTAAGTGTTGTGGAGGGCAGACTCGCCTCTACAACAGGCATTAATTCTTCCTGAGTGGCGCAGGGACTCCCTGATGGCAGCAGCCAGCAGCAGGCACTGGTAGTGGAACAGACCGGGCATTGCAAACAAAGGCTTGAGCCCAAGCCTTGTGCTACAAAGCTCTTCTGGTGCCAGCTCTGGTACGATGTCAGCTTGCCCTGTTCAGCCTGGTCCACTGGATCTGCAGTCTCCTTTCTCCGTGGGTCCTCCATCCTCTTGCCTCGGGTGGCTTTCTCAAGGCATTGGTACTGACCTGAGGGACCGGTGGATTCTGCGTTAGTTCCCTTTGTCGTGGGGCTGAGTTACCACCTGCTTTTTCTCAAAGGTTTTGCTAGAGGATGACATAATTCTCCAGAGCTCAGACACTTTGGTCCCTTGTTGTCAAACTGTTCCAGCAGAGGCAAGGATGCGGTTCACTACGGCAAAGTAAAAAGTCTCTATTAAAATACAGAGGGAAAAGGCCTCTTCTGGAATGTGTGGCAATGTTTGGGTGTGGGAAGGTCTGATATAGAGAAATCTGTTTTCCCAACAATGACATTTGATTTCAGTCATATTTCCCATCGTCCTCCTCAAAGTGGTGAGTGATGTTGGAGGACACGTGCATTGTCGTATTTAGTAATACGGAGAAGGCTTAAGTGTTAATGTGGTCATACCACTGGTATAATGCAGGTGCGTACGGGCAGATCAGCGAAGATCACCAATGTACGTCGGCATGCGCTTACAGCCGCTGTCCGTAGCCGCTTGTGCTCTGAGCCATCTCAGGTATTGGGTGCGCACAGCGTCCTCCCTGAACACCACATAAATTTCAAACCTGCCCTTTCCACTCTGCGATAAGGCAAAGGAATCCATCCCTCTGTGGCCTGTTGTTCGCACGAGTGACAAGTCTGTGTCAGAACCCCACAAAAACATGACATCCGTACCCATGAATGCTGTTGGGATGTGAGTGACATGAAGCTAGAGGGGATCTTGGGTGTCCAGAGGCGATCAGGAGACATGAAAGCAGACAGCTTCACCCTGTTCAATATGGTCTTCTTTAAACTATGTTTTTACTTTAGATTTGGGCTGCCAATAACTCATTCAAACAATGATCTAATGCCTGTGTGAATGTTTGTAAAACCTCACTGCTCTGGCAGGTTGAGCGCTTGCCAAAAAGCAATCACATGTAATTAGGGAGAAGGAATTTGAATATACTGGGCTTTCAGTACAGCATATTTTCCAGTTGTGTTTGTACCATTTTAACTATCTCATTAACTGGGGTTGTGCTCCGTGTTGGGGTATGTGTGACTTGCTCTTGTCTTCAAAGGAATCTTCTCTGTAGACAGCACTGCCAAAAACCTGTCTAAAAACTGCCTGGGATGTGGATATGAGATACCTGTGCTGGACTGTTCCTGCAGCTGTGCCCAAACGGCATCACTGGCTTGACTTTTGAGGGAAGTAAGTATATAAGGAACTCCTCATATACTCCCCTGGGGCCGCCACAGTTCTCGGAGGGAATAGTCGGAGAATAGACTGTGATCAACTGATGGCCATACCCTTTCTGGGAAGAACTTTGTTCGTGTCTGAAAGCAAGATGGAATAAAAGCGTTTCAGTCAAGCAGGATAATCAACATCACACACATATGACAGTCAGTAAATGGCTCAGCTAGTTTCCCTTGCATTCAGCACGGGCACCCGGTTATCACTCCTTTTCCTTGGTCAGTGGCAGAATGAAGAGGAGAGAGCCTGGCACAGGCAGTGCCCCAAACGGTCTTTCAGGTTCTCTCTCCACCTTCCAGTGTGCAGAAGGTTCCTGAGGAGGCTTTTCAGGCATGTGGAGCCCTGAGTGAGCACGGGGAGCATCTAAAAGCTCGTAGCTTTTCGAGGGAACACCCAAGAACACCTTTCCCCCGTGACACTGTTGTGCTGTCCCTAGCATCTGTTCCCTCATCCTACTGTGCAGGAGGTCTTTTCCCAGGAGGAGGGGGCCAGCCACGCAGCTTGGCAAGGCCCCTGTAGGACTGGCGAATAGAACTGTTAAATGGTCACTGCGCACGTAAAAAGAAGTTCCCAGCTTAGGGGGAAATTAGAGCCCGTCCGGGACGGTAGATCCCTGAGAAAAAAGAATGAGGTATCCTTTGTCCACATGGGGTTAAAACTGCAGTCTTCATGCTCTCACCTTGCACCTGAGGCCCCAGAGGACATTTCCAAGCAAGTTGGGAATTTTGACATGGAAAGTTTGATGACAAAAGTGTCCTTGAAATTCCTCCAGCATCCTGGAAATTCGCTTCGCTGCCTTGTCTAGGTCTGGAGAATTAGACCTGTTCTGCAGTTCCCAGGGCAGTGTACAGAGCTTCTGAAGACACCACCTTGGACACCACTTCTCTTGCAACTCGACAGGCACAGCAGGAATGCCTCAGATGATAGATAGGCTGCCTCAGGAGCAAGGGGAAGCTGAGCAGTCAGCGTAAGCACAACCTGCCAGGCAAATCCTGCGGCATTGAAACAGCCTGTGGGACCAACTTGGGGAGGGACTGCTACAGGCATGGGCTGCGGCTACTGCCCTCTTGCTCTGTACGTCGGTAGTGGGAGGCTGGTGCCTGGAGCAGAGAGGACAGGCAGGGTGGAAGTGTTCCCTGGTTTGTGCTTGGTACCAGGAAGGTCTGTCCATGCAGCAAGTCAGGATAGTGCAGCCAAAGGAGACTAGGTAGGACTGGCACCGCAGGACCTGCCAGGTAGAGTAATGCCAAGGGACCCAGGCAGTGACGCTGCAGCTCATTTCAACGCCTGAACTGGGACATACCCTGCTCCTTTACCTTTTCCTGCTGGCAGTGTCCGTGGCTGCTCAACCTGCACGGGACGCTGAGGCGCCGCCTCCTCCAGGTCAGGAGCATGGGCTTGCAAGAGGGAGTTCTCTTGGGCGCCAGCATCCCTTAGGGTCAGTGTGGTGCCAAGTCCTTTGGTGGATCTACCTGGAGAGTCAAAGACATCTTTTAAAGCATTGGGGTTTCCAGGCCTAGGTAACCCAATCACACACGTAAACATAAGCGATACCCAGCTGTGAGGTTTCCCAGTCTGTGCTATCCATGGAGACAATGCCGATTTCATGGATGATTCTTCTCCTGTGGCCCCGGGTACTGAATTTCATGTGAGGATGTGAGTACGCACAGAGCGCGGCACAGATAGATAACATTCTTTCGTGCAATCAAATGATTTGCCTTTGGAATGGAGCGTCCGTCTCCTGTGTCCTAGTGCAGAGCCTTCGTAGTCACATGTGCATGGCACACACACTCGTCCCCAAAGGGATTTGTGGACATCTCAGACATTACAATGTCTGAAATGCCGAGGTTCAGGACTCCCTTGCAGATAAATGACATGTAACAAAGGCTGCCCAGTGAAGGGGTGCAGCAAAAACTCTCTCCAGGTTTTTCCTGTGCTCAGAGGGTGAACACTGACCTGTTTGCAGCTCCTCTAGTGTGATGGGTTAACCTTGGCTGGCCCCAGGTGCCTACCAAGCCGCTTTATCACTCCACACCTCAGCGGGAAGAAAATAAGATGGAAAACTCTTGGGTCGAGATAAAAGTGGTTTAGTAAAGAAAAGCAAAGGCCATGCAGGAGCAAAGAAAACAAAAAAAATTATTCTCTACTTCAGCAGGTGATGTCCAGCCACTGCCTGGGAAGTAGGGCCTCAGTACGCATAGCAGTTGCTTCAGAAGACAAACACCTTAATAATGAATGCCCCCTCCTCCTCCTCCTCCTCCTTCCTCTTAGCTTTTGTTGCTGAGCATGACATCATACGGTATGGAATATCTCTTTGGCCAGTTGGGGTCAGCTGTCCTGGCCATGTCCCCTCCCATCCTGTTGCCCACCACCAGCCTCCTGGCCCTTGAGGGGGGGTTGGAGAGACAGCCTTGATGCTGTGAGCACTGCTCAGCAGCAGCTAAAACATCGGCGTGTTATCAACACCCTTCTAGCTACAACTGTCGTGGTTTAACCTCAGTCGGCAACTGAGCACCTGACAGCCGCTCGCTCACTCCCCACCCCCCGGTGGGATGGGGGAGAGAATCGGAAGAGTAGAACTGAGAAAAACTCGGGGGTTGAGATAAGAACAGTTTAATAATTGAAATAAAATAACAACAACAACAATAATATAAAAATGAAAATAATAATAATATACAAAGCAAGTGATCACAATGCAATTGCTCACCACCCACCGACCGATGCCCAGCCAGTCCCCGAGCAGCGGCCCCCCCGGCCAGCTTTCCCCAGTTTCTGTACTGAGCATGACGTCCCATGGTATGGAATGTCCCTTTGGCCAGTTTTGGGTCAGCTGTCCTGGCTGTGCCCCCTCCCAGCTTCTTGTGCACCTCCAGCCTTCTCAGTCGGTAGAGCATGGGAAGCTGAAAAGTCCTTGACTAGTGTAAGCACTGCTCAGCAACAACTAAAACATCGGTGTGTTATCAACATTGTTCTCACCCTAAATCCAAAACACAGCGCTGTACCAGCTACTAGGAAGAAAATTAACTCTGTCTCAGCTGAAACCAGGACAACGAACACAAAGCGCGGCACTATGAGGGCTGCTGTGGGGAAAGTAAACTCCATCCCAGCCAGACCCAATACATGCAGTCATTCCGCAAATCGGGCAGAAACCTACTGTCCTGACTGCCCAGGCTCTGCATAATCTCTCCAGGTATTTAGCCATTGACGAGGAAGGGTGTGCTCTTTGTTCATCTGTTGGGTCCCGCTGCCTGTCATCTGTTCTCACCAGTAATTCTACAGGTAAACTCCAAAACACCTGAAGGGTTTGTACAAAAGCATGGTTGGTAACTCAACTCAGGAGGTCAGGGACACACACACAGGTCCTGTGAGACCAGGACCTGTTACTTATGGGAGGAAATTTTTTCCTGAATGTGAGGGAGGAGAGGCGGATTCTGCTCTCCAGTGACCACTGGGGTTTGAAAGCCTAATTTCCAGCTAACAGTCATCACATAAACTTGTGCTGAAGAACCTGACCTAGTTTGAATAATTAGAGGTAATTGTCAGCTCTTTCCAAATGACAAAACCCTTAATCACCAGCAGATGCTTAGCCAGCCTCACAAAACAGGCTGGAAACCCATAATGGGATGGGGAGTATTGTTGTCCCAGAGGCACCAAATTTCAGGAATGGGCAGGAATCCTCCTTAGGGGTTTTTCCAATACACGGTCAGATGCTTGGACTGGGGCACCGGTTCAAGCTCATGGACTGGGCATCTCTCCAGAAAATCTGTAAATATGCCACGAGCACATAGATGACTGACACTGAAGTATCGGGGAACAATTCAAGATGGAGCAGCTTTGAAATGGGGAGCTGAAAGTTTGGGTTGCTCCATGGGTTCCTGTTCCAGATCCTTGAATCTAGACTCTCGGATCCCTAAGCTAGCCTGGGGTTTCCTAAAGCTTTTGGAGCCCCAGGCGTGGAGGCTCTGACAGACGCCTGTGTGCTCTGTGGCAACAGATCCTTGGAGCTGCCTGCCAAGTGCACTTCTGGGAAGCTAAGGCGGACCTGAATTTCAGTGGAAACCCCAGAAGATCTCTGGAGAACTGTGTTCTGCGAGCTGAGTGTGGGAACCTTTGACTTGGAAGACTGGTATTTTCCAGTCCGTTTTGTTGGAAGGGGCTGGACTCCCAGGTCCTGGTGGCAGTGAGGCAGAGCTGGGGGGCAGCCAGGAAGGGAAAATGCAAGACTGCAGGAAGCTGGGAACTACTCCCGGTTCTGTCTGTGCATCTCACCTGCCTGTGAACCAACCGCCTTGCGAACCATGCCACCCTCTTCCCTGCGCACAGCTGTTATCTCAGCATGGCAGGAGAGACTGCTGAAATAAGGGGGTCCTCGGAGAGCTGGCTTTAAAAAAAGACCCTGTCTGCAACATCTTCCCTGCTCCGGCTTCAGCTGCAAAAAGCCAACCCTCTACTCTCCTGCCACATCCACTTTCCAGAGGAAAATACTTCTGAGCCCCACGATCCTGCCTTGGTGTATCCCCAGGCCATCTCTCTCCCCCAAGAACGTCTCCCTGACTCCTGCTGCTTCTTCCCTGCAACATGCAACAGGTCACAAGCTGCGTGTTTCCATCCTTGTCACTCAGGGATCTCAGGGCGATGTTGCACTCTATGGCTTTCTTAACCTCTTTGAGCCCTAGGTTTTTCTTCCAGGGCTTAGTTTCTGTGGCACTTAGAGATAGTAGTGGCACTGCTTCCATCTTTCAGAGCATGAGCTAATTGAGTTTAATCTAAGCATGTGACGTTGGTTACACTCACAGAAAGCTACACCGAGTTGCCTCAGGTTACACCATAACTCCCACTGGAGTGGGAGTGATTTGTAAATAGGCAAAGCCCTGAAGAGAGGAGACAGTGTCTGATGGGGGTAAGAATACTGATGGGAGGAGCAGGATACATGGCACTACCTGAGATATCCCAGTCTTAGCTAGGCACCTGGGTGTATACTGTGTGTAAGTAGAAATGGGTGCCTCTGGAAGGGTCTGAACCCACCAATCTGGATTGCTAGTTCCTTTACGTTGACTGCAAGCGGTGGCTAGGTGAGATCTGACTTATAGTTATGTGGAATTTAGGAAAAGGAACACTCCAAGATGATGTGAAGGGAACTGGCTGAGGGGAAATGAAGGGTTTGCTGGTATGATGCTACCAGGCAGTGCTAAAACAGAATAGATGGACAGGCAGCAAGCCAGAGCATTTGCAATACTCCAGGAACCAGGGCTCCCGGGGGTGTTTTGCCTTCTGTACAATTAGATAGTGAAAAGTATAGCAAAGATGAGAAACCCTTGGAAGTGGTCAGAGCAAGGAGTTGTCCTTCTACCCAAGGAGAGAGCTGTGACAGATGTACTTTCCATAGAGAGTGCTGTAATGAAGCATTAAGGTTGCTCTGAAGTGACTCTCGCCACATTTGGTGCATTTTATAGCACACTGGTATTCATCTATTCCTGTATAACCTCCTGCAGTGGGACTAATAATCAAGGATCCTGACTCTAAACCAACGACTCCCTTGGGAACGTGTCTGGGACAAGACTTACGCTGGGGTCTTTGAAGTGGGTAGTAATGTGGAAAGAGTGACACCAGTGCAGTTCCCATGAACGAGGGGGTCTCCCATGTGGGCATGGGTGTGGAGCTCTTCAGCCAAAAAAGGGTGAAAAATGAATCATAACACCTTTGGGGAGAGGTCAGTCTTCCCATGATGTGTTTGTTTAGGGCTAGGCTGTTACTGCAATACTGCTGCCACTGCAGGAAGAAAAAGCCCAGAGCAGTGGCACGGTATGTGGTGATCAGAGCTCGTATAAGGGGAGGTGGAGGGGATGGAGAAGTCTCCTCCAGTCCCACAAAGAAGGACAGCAGAGAGGCACTTTCCACAGTTCTGCAAGGACATTCACAGGCAGCAACTTGCGGACTAGGGAGAGCGCAGCTCTCCTAAACCCTTTTGTACATATTGCCTTCCCCAGGTCTTGCTGATGGTGTGGCAAAATCCTGCTCTGTTCCATGGGGTCTGGAGACAGCAGCAAGAACCAGAAGCTGTGTAGCCATGAGTCTTTCCTAGGGCAGTGCCTACAGCCCCCTTGTCACTGCTGATGCCTTCCCAGGTCTAGTGAGTCTCAGCCGAGTGCTTTGCTCCATCCCAGCCACGCTCGCTCCTAGACGCCAGCTTTCCCATGTCCTGGTTCTTGCACTGCCCATCCAGGCTGCCTCCTCTGCATCTCCAAATTGCTTGGGAGAGGGTTGGCTGCTCCCTAAGGTACAGAGAGCTGGTAGGTGAGAAGGACAAGGCAGCTGGCCAGGCAGGGTCCACACCCACCAGGGCCCAGACGGAGATGGTCGCCAGAGTCCAGACCACCAGTGACAGAGCTGGAGGCAGGCTCACCTTGGACGTAACTCAGGCAGGACTGAGCTGAAATGGAGCTCCTGGCCCAGGCGCCCCAGGTGAGGCTGGTTGGGGGCCATTAAGTCCTATTAGTGCACTCAAGACCCTGACAGAAACGCATTGGTTACGCAAACTGGATGTGGCCTTAAGCAAAGGCCATTTCTCTGCTGCTGGCTCCTGCCAGATCTTCCCAGCCCTGACTCAGGGCCTCATATACCCTTTAAGATCTGCTTTTCATGTGTCTCTCCCCAAAGAAGGGCTGGGACGATGCCAGACTCCAGCAAACCGTTCTGACCAGTCACCCAGTGCTGGCAGGTTACTTTTGCTGGAACAAACTCCATCTATTGCCTCTCTACAATGCTTCTAGTCCAGACATCCTCCTCTGCTCTTACTGCCAGCATTGTAATGAAAAATGGCTCTTCTATTTTGTCTGCTTCCATTTGAATCCCTCTAGGAAAGATCTCGTGTTCTCCAGCTCTTTGCTGCTGAAATTAGCACTGGCATCCTGCAGGATTTCAGGGCTTGACTCTTGCATCTAGCAGTGGGAAGAGTTACTGAAACTGCAGAGACAAGATGTATTTGAGAGCCAAGTGTCCGAAAGTACACGCTTAATAATAACACGGTGAAAAGGAGGTGCTCCGGGAAGGCAGCGAAACGATCCTGCTAAGGATGAAAAAAAGAAAAGATGTGTTCTGGGGGGCTTGCACAATCCCGAAAGGGTTAAGCTGTGGCACAGCGTTTGGGACAGCTGCAGAATGCTGGAGTGGGCACTGGGATTGGAACCAGAATGACAGTTTTAGGTCACTCACAAAGCTTTCTAATTATGCTTTTTTGGAAAAAAAAAAAAAAAAATTGTGTGTTTTATTCTGTAAGTGCTGAACATTCCACAATTGCTGTGTTTAATAAATACAGCGGGGGCTCCTAGGAGACTGAATGGGGCTGAATGAATGAAGTATGTGAGACATCTGAAACCTATTAGTTGGAGCAAACTGTTAGAGAGGAATTCTTCTCTTTTTAAAAATATTTATACATTTTGCTTTAATGTCAGGCCAACATCTTATTTGGGGTTATGTTCCAGTGGAAGGAAAGGTGTGTTGGGGGGAAATGCAGGGGGAGGGGAGGTACATTTTTGGTTCAGTCCCAAAAGGAGCAGAAGGGCAGTGTGGCTCTAGTAGCATACTTTCCTTTCGGAATTGAACCCAGCACATGGAAACATAAGGCGACATTGCCCCGGCCTCGATGGGGGATGAATGTCTTGGGACTCCGTTCATTTTGGTGTGCATTTTGGGTAGTAGACCAGGCTCATCAGACCTGGAGCCCCTTGCCTGGGGCACCGGGAGAACTCTGCAGCCCTCACAAGATTAGGTTTATGGATGCCATGAGACTTAGCTTGTTTAATCTGTTTTTGATATTTAGAGAGGAATGAAAATGCACAGCCAGCATCTTCTCCAACACATGGACAGCTCCATGAAGTCAGACTGGTGTCCAGCACCAGCAAGAATGACGCCACATCCCTTCCTGCTCTGTTCAGCGCTCTCTGACGCAAGGTTTCCACCCAGGCTTTTCCTTCTAGTGCAGAAATTAGCTCATCTACTTATTAAAAGGCAGACAAATAGGGAAGGTGCATGGGACAAACCAGAGAATAAGCAGAGCTAACAGCTCTTTAGGACCCACTTCACCCACACAGATGTCTCTGGAAAGGGGCTCAGCAGAGAAATAGTTGACAACACCCAGCTTCAGTCTGGACACACTTTGAGCTGAACTTTCCCTTCTCTAATGGCAGCCTCAATCGCTTAGAGGCCAGAGAGACCCTTGAGAAGCAGTGGAAAGGGGCAAGGACCCCACTCAGCTCCCACATGCTGTTCGACCCAGGGTGTGCCGCACACGGCCACGGGCAGAAGGAGGGAGCCCAACAAGCTGACAGACTTCCTTGACTTTTTGGGGGCATGGCTGCAGGACTGGCTCTGCTCCTCTAATGCGGCTACATATGTCAGCTCAGTCCAGCCATGTCCAAATACAGGCGGCTTGGCCTCAGACCTGGGCTTTGTCTACTCTAACGTTCCTGTTCATGGTCTGCTTCCACCTGCCACTTCATTGATGTCTCCTCCATTCCCAGCTTCTTTCTTCTCTTCTAAGATGAGGAGAATCATAGAATCATTTAGGTTGGAGAAGACCCTTAAGATCATTGTGAAATGCACAGAGTCCAAGGAGCCCTAAGGAAGGTAAGGTTCTTCTCTCTGCATACCCATCTTCTGCAGATCACCCATCTTCCAAAGAGAGCTGGAAGCCGAGTAAGACCACACAGTATGAGTGTCCCCACACACAGGAGCTCTGATCCTTCAGCATGTCAGAAGCAACAGGAACAACTGCCCTTACAGCCAAGTTTTGGCTGTCCACAAGCACTGCAGGTCTGTGCGAGTTTCTAGCTTCCAGTGATCCAGTGAGCTGTGTCCTCCTCCAACTTGCAGGTTGGGCTGGGATCTGGGGAGACCCTGCCTTGTAGTGAGTGAGACGGCTGTTCCTCATGGAGCCCCTTCTAGAGTTCTCAAGGGGCCATATTTTCTTAGATTTCATTTCTGTGATCACATGTGGGAGGACAGGAGATGTGGGGACGTGGGTGCTCAAGGGTCAGCTAGGGAATGAGTGGAGTGGATGTTGCCAGGACATCTCCAAATTTAGGCTGAATGTTTCCTGCTGGAGGTTGTGGTTAGGGACAGATACCTTGCACAAATCGGTGGCAAGTCTCCCAACCTTTGGTGCTTCGCTTTATGTTTCATGAACTGTTACGATTCCCAAGACATGGAGTGACATTTGAGCTCACCTCTCCTTGTGCAGAAACTTTGGATCAAAGCTAATGATGGTGTCAGAAAGGTCCAGATTATGCAGTATTTTCCAACTGATAAGGGATGTGTAAATTATTCCTGCTTTTCTGTGATTCCTGGTGATCTTTATTCAGCCCAATTTTATTGCGTGTGGCATGCATTCATACTTAAATTCAACCCCTTCCTTTCAGGCTTCCTGAAACTAAAATGTAAAGTTTTAGGAAACTCAGAAATTGCAAATGTCTTCTATTATCCTTCTAATCTTACAAAACCTCTTAGATCGTAGGATATCTCCCCATTGCATAGGAAACAGATGTTCTTCTTGCAGTGGGGACATGCGGGAGGCAGCATTAAATTTGTTTAGTTCAGGGTGTCTTGGAGATGTGATTGTTCTTCGTGGTCACAAGTTGCTGCAACCTTCTATATGTGAGCTAGGATCTCGCTGAATTTCGAGTGGTGCCAGTAATGAATTTCTGTTGAGTTTCTTTTCACCATTAGTAACCATCCCTTAGCCGAGACTTTGGAATATAATTTCTGAGCGTTTTTTGACTGCATCTGTTAGTCAATTTAGAGGTGACTGCTCTGAAGACATGACTGGGGCATGGGATGAGGCTGTTTCTCATTTTAGTAAGGAAATAGTGTAACCTACAGATTCCGAGGGTCCATGAATGGATTTAACTCTTTCTAGAGCTATAGCGGGTGAGGATTTAACTCTTTCTAGAGCTATAGTGGGTGAGGCACTGAGGAGACATCGTATTTCATCCCTCTGATTGCACTTTCTCTGTGGCATCTGTTCACCATCAGTAGGAGGATCCCGGTGGATTTCAGTGTGGTCGTTTTTGTGTAGCTGTAACTCTTGGTTTTTCAGATCTCTCTTTTTTTTTCTTCTTCTTTTTACCAGGTTCAAACAAAATTGTGCCTTCGCTAAAGAGACCGAGGGAAATGCCAGTGCTATTTCCAAAATGTCTTTATTTTCCTCCAGATTGGAGGTTCAGAGTGTGTGTTCATCTGTGTATGTGTGTGGGTGGTGATTGCATTTCAGAATTTCCAAGACTGTTATAGCTTTTACTTTTTTTCCAAACAAGTTAGTCAAGTATGAGTTCTCCCTCCTGAAAGATCTGGACTCCACTTGGAATAGAGGTCTCTGTATATAAGAGAAGCTGAATAAAAGCTTCTCTCACTGGAGAAGATTATTTAAGGGCTAGACCAAAGCAGAACAACGTAACAACAAACACAGAGAGGGGATGCAGCGTTGTTTTATATGTTGGACAGATTTTCCACCCTGACTATGTGTTGATGGGAGTGCCAGTGACAAACGCCTTGGAAAAAGTGTCTTAAGTATGAGCCAAGATTTTCCTTCATCAGCCTTTTGCTAAGGTGTACAATATATCATGACCTTAGTCTTGCTCATACATATTTCTGAAGGTGTGTCTCACCCAAGCCTCTTGGGAGCACCATTTCCTCATCTTGTAGGACTGTCTGGACACGTTACCCTGCAGCCTCCCACCCTGCAGCTGGCCTTTGAGGAGGGCGGGTGCTCTCTAGCTGGAAACAGGTCGTTAGGGGGTGAAGTGACCCATGAAACGTGATGAAGATGAGCTGGAGCCTAGGTATTGAACGGAGCAGCCCTGTCAGGTGCTGAGCAATTGCTGAATTCAACACAACTCTCTTTAATTAGAAGCAACTTAGAGCAGCGCTCTAGGTCAAGAATGGCCATGGATAGAAGCATTGCCAGAACTGCGGTCTAGGGACTGTGAAGGACGATGGCAGGAAATTTAAGCGATGGCTTGCACCTTAGACAGAGTGACTGCTGGAGGACATTTAATAGAGTCATTAGAACTGATGCAAAGGAAACTCTCCAATGGACATTAAGGGTTCAAAAGGGTGGGCAGCACTTTGGTTGACATGATGGGTGACTCCAGTATAGCAGGAAAAGGGGTATGACACCAAAACCATCAGTGACTCAAAGTCAATAGCAGATGGATCGTGCTGTGGCTGACAGTGCCAGACAAAGTGCAACATTTGCAAATACGCGGGAACTCCAGTGGCTTGTACAACTTTGGGATATGCAGGTGTGCACAGCGTGGATCACAGGCCAAAGTTTGGAAGAGTGACTCTTCGTAAGAAAAACGTAACATCAGAAACTGCAGGACCATCAGCTTGAGAGCAAACCCAACGCTTGTTAACTTTACATTGTGAGCCAGTTGATACCAGAACCAGTGATACTAGAAGTAAAAGAAAGGCCACAGTCATAGATTAACCAAGTGAAGTCCGGCCTTACAGAGATGATCTTATCCCCATTCCCCAAATCATGCCACTTGAAAAATTTGTCCCGTTAAGAGATTAGAAGTGCAACTGGACAGACTCAGTGTTTTAGAAATTCCAGGGTAAGTGAAGAACCAAGCAGTGCTCATGGCTGGTTATCGCATACAAAAAAAATCCATCCTTGATGCTGGGTGAGCACTGTTCAGCAATAACTAAAACATTGGCGTGTTGTCAACACTGTTTTAGTCACAAATCCAAAACATAAGTGAGCTACTATGAAGAAAATTAACTTTATCCCAGCCAAAACCAGTATAAGTAGTCAATCAAAAGATGACCCTGAACCGAGGAGGAAGCAAGGCAACACTTCAGGCAGAAGAGATGTGTTGCTCATGTTATCGCTTCTTCCAGACCTGACAGCTACATTGTGCAGTGGCAAGACGTGGCCAGCTGGTGGTTTCTGGCAATCCTGGCCACATGGCTAGTAGCTACTTTCAGGTTTACTTTCATAGGGATATTCCTGGTCAGTGGGCATGACTTACCCAGCTTTCCTGGACTCCAACTTCTCCCATTTCTCTGGCATGCCTCAGCTGTACCGAATGCAGTGGGGTTTTGTGTTTTTCTTGTGTTCTTAGTACCGCCTCCACGGGTCAGCCTGAGTTTGATTCCAGCTCTTCCTTCTAGAGAATAACTGAGTCTGTCAGCACGGTAGCTGGAATAGATAATTTCCATCAGAATAAATAGTCCAAAAGCTGGCATAAGCTTTGACCAGAAATGCAGCGTTCTTGGGCTGTGAAAAACTTCTGCTCACTCGCTATGCAAATAGCAAATTCAGGCTCTCTTGCTGCTTAGTTTTGTCTGAACGCAGAGGCTAAATACCATGAGAATGGTTTGGTTTATTTCCAACTTGCCGGAAACCAGAGATTCCTGGGAGATGTCCAAGCCAGTCGCTAAACCCAACTGGATTTTGGTTGCTCTATCATATGTGAACCTGAAACTCTCAAGATCCTCTGATCCCTCCAGCAGTGTGATTGTCCCGACTCCCTCTCCTGGCATCACACTGACCCATTCACAATTGCTCTGTGTTCACTCTTTTAATTTCTTTCGTATCCAGTAGCTAGATATTTTGTACAGTAGCTAGATATTTCTCTGGTTTCTATCCGAGGCTATGAACCATATCAAACGCTCTAATAAAGTGGAGAGATATGATTCCCAGTGCATTTTGTCTCTTCTAAGCTTTTATTCTGTGAATGAAGGCAATTAAACTGCTTTGTCAGGGTGGTTTTCATGGACCCCTGTTCCCTCACGTTCTTCTAAAGCCTCCTTTGCTTTGTTAAGGGTAGCTACAGTTGTCGGGTTTTCTAGTATGGTCTGCTCCTGCCCAGGGCTGCGGTTATCACTGGCTGGTAAATGTTCTTGTTGCCTTATAGGCAGGGCTGGCAGAGGTGCCTAGAGTTAACACTGGAAATTTCCCGTCAGGTGACTTGAGGAAAAAAAAGGAGACAGTGCAGTGGCTGAGTGTAAACTGCCTGCCAGAGCCTGCTCAAACGGAAGCTGAAATACGATGCAGTAATGCAAGAGATGTGGAAATGGCAAAGGAAGTGAGAGATCGGCCCTATAATATTTTTTCACCAGCTTGTGAGACTTTGGATAGACGCAACAAGTCCTTCTGCACCCCAAACTGACACCGAATGAATTTCTTACCTGCCCATTTTCTACCACTGGAGCAGTGTCTAAAAGTATGTTGATAGAGCAAATGAAATGCAGAACACATCTTGAAGTGTCAGGCTGTAATGTGTATTTGTCATCTTTCTCAAATTCCCAATATATACAACAGGATGTCTTCTCTTTGTGTGAATTATTAAAGACAGGGTTATTTTAAATTGAAGTCACGATGGATCAGGAACAGCCGCCTCGATTGTGTGCGTGCACCGCTGCAGAGTTTCTGTAGCGTAATTGCAAGGCGGCAATACCTGCGGCTGCTGCCCCTTGAGCCACAACAGGCTGTTCCCTACCTGAGCTGTGAAGGGACTTGCTTGTGCATCGCTTGCAAGCTGGTTTGCCATGTCGCAGTGGCCCGTTGGAAAAAAAGCGGGACTTCTGTGTTTTGTCCCTAGCACTGAGGGAGAAATGCTTAGACTAACCCCAGCAGATCCAAACGAGCGGAGTGGGGAAGTGGCCAAGAGCTTGGAAGCAGTCCTGGGCTCCAGCCCTCAGCCCGAGTGGAGCGCAGCCCTGAGCTCGACACCGTGGCAGCTGTCCACATGGAACGTGATGGCTTTGGAGAACTGCACCTCTGCAATCCTCAGTTCCAGGAATGTTCTAGGAAGTGGGCAGAATCCTACTGATTTTGGTGAAAGCTGGAAAAGCCTGATTTCCCCTTGAGATTGCCTGCGGTCTCTCAGAATGCCAGTGTGGCACAGCAGCCCATGATGTTTGGATGATGTTTAGGGCTAGGAGACCTGCTACCCCCCATTTAACCTGCGTGCTTTCCTCTCTTTATCCCCTTCCCTCTCATTCAACCAAGCCTCTTCCCCCGCAGCCGGCAGAAAACAGGCTTTTCTAGTTAATACCAAAATAAGCATAGTACTGTCCAACATGGGAGGGAAGAGAGAAGGGGGAGAGCATGGGGCTCAGTTGTAAAAGGAGCACAGAAGGAGAGGGTTGCATATCCCAGCCTAGCAAGTGCTGGAGGTGGTGCAGCACGATAAAATACCAAAGGAGTCAGCAGAGCTGGGACGGGACCTGAGTCCTTTTCTAGCTCCTACAGCCTTCGGAGCGTTTATTGAGGGGTTTCTCTTCCTTTTCACTTGGGCAGACACACTATATGATCAGTGCTGAGCATTTGGGGTTTGTTCCAGGGCACTTCTTTTTAGTGAGGGGGAAAACATAAGCAATTAGAGCAGATTCAGTTCCCTACTTACGAACAAGAAAATGTAACGGGAATAAAACAGGAAGCAGAAAAAGAGGCTGGTGGGGGTGAAAGGTCTTGCAGAAGACGCATGCAGTGGAGTGGCGGTGTGCAGAAATCTCCAAGAATATTCTGGGCATCTGAATATTCTCTCTGTGTTGGTCTGGGTTTCATCCACCCTCTGGGAAAGATTAAAATCGTGCTGTTATATTTGCTTTTTGCCTAATTTGATTCCATTCCCCAAGCAATATATATACACAAAATAAACGGTTTGAAAAGTGGGTTCAGCCTTTACTATGAAGAAATAACCCATGGTCCTCTAAAAACCCCTGGCAGAGCTGATTCAGACAGTCCTGAAGCAGTGGGATTAGACCTAGCTTGAATTTTACTTCTTTCTTTCTGTTGAACGCCCATGCTCATTCACTTCACCAAGCAGCTGGAATCCCGGGCACACGGTAGGAGGCTGGCTGCTAAATAAGAAATGGCAAGGAGGGATATTCAGGAATCTGTAATCAGGCATATGCGAGGCTCGCTGCGCCCTGCATATGCCCTCTTCTGCTGTGCTGGTGATGAGTCTGATCGCCTTTTTACCTTTGTAAAGCTACTGGCCCTCTGTCCCACGGTTCTGCTCCGCCGAGTATAACTGCTTTCTCCATTTGGTCGTTATCTGCAAACTCTTGTCTAATCTCAACCCAGAAATACAATATTTCATGCCCCAGTGTTAAAAGCAACAACGATTAATACAGCATTTCAGAGAACGTGACTTTTCTGGGGTTCCACCCTTCCAGCTATGGATGCTTTAGCCCTCAGACAGGATTCCTCATCCCTGGGATGTCTTCACAAATTGGCCTCCTGGCCCTGCCTGGAAGGAGGTCTGCCTGTTTACACTCTGCTGTAGACCAGGGCCCATGCAGGCTGGGTTGTATTTGGTGGGGCTTTTGAAGTGGAAACAATGCTGCTGTGATGGAGAAGGTCGGCAAACACAGAATGGCCAGACGCGTGGGAGGAGGAGGAGGAGAAACAGGCCAGTCCCATGGCTTTGTACCCAAATAGCCATCCTGAACGTCAGCGTGCTGAGTTCTCTTCCCCCAAAAAAACCCAGTCATTTATGTCATCTAAAGTTCACAACCTGATAAAGCAAATGACCTGAAAATAGCCTGCCTTCCTGCCTGGGCTCCCTGACAGAGGCAGCTACAAGGTGTGTCTCTTCTTCTTTGGAGAAGACGATGCCTGATCACCCTGAGCCTTGTGGTCAAGGTTTACTGGGACAAGCCAAGCAGGGCTGTGTCTAGCTGCCTTGCTTGGGGCTCCGGCACACTGCTCGTCCAGCTCACGGAACTGGCCTCTGCCCATGTTTCTGCCATCTTCCCTTTCCCAGCACTGTCTCCAGGTATCCAGGAGTGAACTCAGAGGAACCCGGTCCCAGCCCATGCCTGCAATAAACTCTGGGGCACCCGCAGGGGAGGAAGGTGTCGGGTGCTGTGTTGGAGGGGTGTGTTGGACAGGGGAGCAGAACCACTCTCACACCTGGAGACATGAAGTCTCCCATGCTCAGGGGGGCTGAGTCCTGCCCACACATCTGGTCCTGCCTTGTGGCAGTTTGCCCTTCCAACACCTCCGTAGCTACAGAGGATGTTAATGAAGTTACATATGTTTGTGTAAGGAGAAAAGTTTATCTTTTCCCTGTTACTTTCCCCCATCCACACTCACATTTGATCAAATGCTATTTCAGCGAGGCAGGTGCTCACAGAGATTTATGAGCTATATGGGCCTTTATGCTACACACATCCACCTTCTTTTGTCTCAGCCGGGCAGACGAGCCTCTTCTCTGCACACCAAAGGCTGTCAGGAAATTGCTTGTGAGCACAAAGAAAGGATGAAGGACTTTGAAGAAACCAACTGTAGGGGCTGAAATTGTTTAAGAAGGAAGATTAGATAAAATATTTCATGTGGGGCTTCTTGACCACTCCATTGTTGCCCACCTCCGGCGGTCGGACCCTGAGCAGTCCCAGAAGGAGTTAACAGAGACCTGGGCAGGAGCCAAGAGCTCTTGCCGGAAGCTTATCTTCCCCACCAAAATATCTGATGTCTGCGGCTATGGACATGGTATTGTCCTCATAAAACACAACAATAACAACAAAACAAGCACTGCTATTCACAGCTCAGTAACAAGCCATAAAAAAAAAAAAAAAGAAAAAAAAGCACTGGAAATGTAAGAGTATTTATTAAAATGGAACCATGTGTTTCACACAGTCCCGTCTTCATAAGCTTGTGCACATCACATTGATGTTTATGTTCTCCTCTGGTGTGTGAGGGTTTTTTTCCATGCCTGTTAGTGATTAGCCGGAGGGAGCCTGAATGAACTCATGTCTCCAGTGAGTAGGACCAGGAAACCCTGCACACACTGGGTGATATGCAGCTGCAGGAGAGACACAAACTTCCTGCGGAGTGGCCTTTGCTTGTGTCCCTGCAGAAACAGCCAAGGAAACACAAGTGACTGGACTGAAAGGAAATGGGGGAAGAGAAGATTCCAGGGTGAAAAAAGGAGGAGAAATTTGTCCTCTGGCTCATTGCAGAAAGTGTGAATTCAAGCTCCGGATTGAGAGTCTTCCCTGGAGATGTCCGCTAAGGCTCATGTGAATCTGCAGCAATCCTGTCCAGTATGGGTTCACCTAGTGAGGCATAGAGATGGCTTGGGCCACTGGCTGTGCGTACTTATGGCTTAAGCACATCACCCTCACCTTCTGCTGGGACCCACAGGAGAGTCAGCAGGTCTCTGGGGTCTCCACCACCCGTTAGGTGTCCAGAGGAGGGCAACAAAGCTGGTGACGGGGCTGGAAGGCATGTCCTCTGAGGAGCGGCTGAGGACTCTGGGTTCGTCTCGTTTGGAGAGAAGGAGGCCGAGGGGCGACCTCATCGCTCTCTGCAGCTTCCTGAGGAGGGGACGCGGAGAGGGAGGTGCTGATCTCTTCTCCCTGGGATGCAGGGGCAGGACGGCCGGGAATGGGTCAAAGCTGCGCCAGGGGAGGTTCAGACTTCTGCTTTTTGCTGAGGCCGGGTGTGATGGGCCATGTAGGTGGCAGCTTTGGAAGTATCTCAGACCTCTGTGCTGAAATGCACACACATGGAATATCGTTTCTTAAATGAGGAGGCTGATCCTTGAAAAAACAGTGGAGCTCCTTGTACACTCTTCAGTAGCACAAGCAAAGAGGAATTTCTGGTCTTTAACAGAGGTCTTCAATCTCTCTGAAGCCATTGGGGCATTAGCACACGATGTGGCCAACAGCGTTTGTGGGTAACTTGCTGGTAATTTGCCTGTTCAGCTCCCTGCTCCGTGCTACAGTAGAGGGGTGCTCATGAGCACTGGTAGGCTCCACTGCATGCTGCAGAACACTCACTGAGCAACGCTGTGCTATCGTAGATACAACAGCAGCTTTGGTGAGTCTGGTCTTAGTCTTTTATTAAAAATACAAACAAACCGAGAAAGTTTGGAGTACAGATTTGGACAGGAATGCCCAGGGAAATAGGTTCAGAGGAGGAAACCCAGGGGAAATGGGTGTTCAGATATTTTTAGCTGAAATTGTCAGTGCCATAGGTGTCATTTTAATGTGGATGAACAGCCTGGGGAAAGACTGGGAAGTCGTCACACATACAGGTGTGATGACGTTTGCATGGTGATACAGCTTCACAGAGCCAGAGGCCAGAAGGGACATTAGATCATCTAGAGTGACCTCATATGTATCAGAGATTACTGAATTTCACCCATTTATCCCGGTACTGAGCCTAATCAGTCAATCTGACTAGTGCATTTCCTCCTGCAAGACATCCAGGCTTGCTGCAGAGGCATCAAGGACTGGGGAATCCACGACTTCCTTGGCAGCTTGTTGCAATGGCAAATCACCGTTGCTATTAAAAATGATTTCCTTATTTCTAATTCGTAGTCATCCGACGTCGGCATCCAGCTGATTATGTTTTTTTCCCCAATGGTAAAGAACTCTTTTCTATCCCGCGTTCTCCCCTTCCCCCAGTGATGTTCATGCATGGCAACCAATTTATCCCTCAGACGTCCTTTTGTTTTGATAAACCAAGTAGATCAGCCTTCCCAGCCGCGTGGCCAGGGACTTTCTTCAGGCCTTTGATCAGTTTTGTAGCTCTGTTTTACAGCCGCTGTGGCTCAGCTCACTCCCTTTGATGGCCCTGTCCTTATCCTTGTTGAAAACTTGTCCAATTTGGGGTTTGCAAATGTTCCTAGCAGTACTTTTACATTTATTTCTGTGCCGCTGATGAAAGCATGAAAGGTCGCAGGGCCTTAAATATTATTGCATGCTTATGGTCCATATCGATAACTGTCTTAAACGACTCTTCACCTGTTGAGTACACACCCTACCGATGCCGTTTGTGCGGTATCTGCTCCGGCAGCGTCTTCCCTGTTACATCCACACTGTCCTTTAATCAAACTTGTTTATGAAACCTTACTAGTCCAGCAAGCTTCAGCCGTATTGACTGATACCGGCTGAGCCACTAGCCTTTAACTTGTCATCAAATTACTCCCACAGATTTTTATTATAGACAGTATAGGGAGCAACACAGGCCATACGGTTAAGCCTGTGTTATTCAGGAAGCCAAATTTCATTGTCATTCTGTTCCTTCAGGCTTTTAATTCCCCATCTCGGTGAAAGTCTGGAACATGTACCAAAAATAAAGACTCATGGGAGCGGTGTCAGCGCACACCAGCACCTTTCCTGGCAGAGTTCCTGGTCCCTCCACCAGCTGCACCAGCCCTCTGAGGCCAACGTCCACCGCCTGCACCATGTCAGACGTCAGCCATGAACTGCCTTTTTCAAGGGAATAAGTCATGTAGGTGTTGGCACTGAGGAAAATTTGCTTCTACTGTTAGTTCACAGCTGGCACCAGGCAGAGAGAGCTGAGAAAAAAGAGGGTGTTTTGCACCTCCCAGGGAAGGCAAAGAAGTAAGAGCTAAACTATTAGCTCGAATCTATACATGTTAAAAGGAAACAGATTTGCTGCTGGCTCTTGGTTTATTCTCTCATTACACTGAACTGGAAAAGAGACCCTGCAGGCGATGGACTAAAGACATTCAGGTTACTATGGCCAAACAATGACATCAGCTGATAGACTAACTCATAACAGAGGGTGATGGTGACTCGCACATGACCCTGACAAGCAGAGTCTGTTAATGAGCCAAAAGAATGAAAAGGAAAATCTATTTCCCCAGACCTTGAAATATTAATAATATTTGCAAGAGGACAAAATAATGATGCAACTCCCAAGAGACACAGAATGATCTCCTGCCAGACAGCCCAAGACACAAAGACGTCTGCTGTGTGTGTTTCTTGTGAGGATGCTAAAGGCTGCACTGATCTCATGATTTAAGACCGGAATCCTGCATCCTTATGGTGCTAGCCATTCGTAAATGGCCATTGTAATGGAGTGATTGGCGGACACAAATTTGTTCTCATCACTTTTCGTCTTTCTGTGTTTTTCAGTAATTCATTTCAAATGTATCATGAAGATTTTGGATTCTTCTTCGACAACAGGGTTAGACCGGTAACCAAACAGACCTTGCATGGGGCTGGCCATTGGTCCGTGATGGTCCAAGCTGATAAACAGCTAGTACCCAGGTTTGGAGCAAGTCAATGAACACTCTTCCAGGGGGGTAAGTGAGGTCATGGTCCAGTTTAGATGTCACTGCCTTGTTCTGGGGCAGGAAGGGAGTTTAAGGATCTGGACGTGATCCATGATGTGATAGTTGTTTTCAGGGCAGGAGAACAGTGCCTGTTATACTAATTTTGAATGGAGCCGCTTCCCCCTTCTTTTGGTATAACATGACTCGTGGGTGGCAGAATCGGGCTTTGCTCAAGCACTTAGAATCATAGAATCATAGAATCATTGAGGTTGGAAAAGACCTCTAAGATCATCGAGTCCAACCATCAACCCAACACCACCAGGCCCACTAAACCATGTCCCTAAGCGCCTCATCTACACGTCTTTTAAATACCTCCAGGGATGGGGACTCAACCACTTCCCTGGGCAGCCTGTTCCAATGTTTCACCACTCTTTCAGTAAAGAAATTTTTCCTTACATCCAATCTAAACCTCCCCTGCCGCAACTTGAGGCCATTTCCTCTCGTCCTATCGCTTGTTACTTCGGAGAAAAGACCAACACCCACCTCGCTACAACCTCCTTTCAGGTAGTTGTAGAGAGCGATGAGGTCTCCCCTCAGCCTCCTTTTCTCCAGGCTGAACAGTCCCAGTTCCCTCAGCCGCTCCTCATAAGACTTGTGCTCCAGACCCCTCACCAGCCTCGTTGCCCTTCTCTGGACACGCTCCAGCACCTCAATGTCCTTCTTGTAGTGAGGGGCCCAAAACTGAACACAGTATTCGAGGTGCGGCCTCACCAGGGCCGAGTACAGGGGCACGATCACTTCCCTACTCCTACTGGCCACACTAGTTCTGATACAGGCCAGGATGCCATTGGCCTTCTTGGCCGCCTGGGCACACTGCCGGCTCATGTTCAGCCGGC
Organism: Aptenodytes patagonicus; assembly: GCF_965638725.1. NCBI lineage: Eukaryota > Metazoa > Chordata > Aves > Sphenisciformes > Spheniscidae > Aptenodytes > Aptenodytes patagonicus. The sequence continues at coordinate 2,648,142 of NC_134973.1, forward strand.
TGTCGACCAACACCCCCAGGTCCTTTTCCGCCAGGCAGCTTTCCAGCCACTCTTCCCCAAGCCTGTAGCGCTGCATGGGGTTGTTGTGGCCGAAGTGCAGGACCCGGCACTTGGCCTTGTTGAACCTCATAAAGTTGGCCTGGGCCCATCCATCCAGCCTGTCCAGGTCCCTCTGCAGAGCCTTCCTACCCTCGAGCAGATCAACACTCCCACCCAACTTGGTGTCGTCTGCAAACTTACTGAGGGTGCACTCGATCCCCTCATCCAGATCATCAATAAAGATATTAAACAAGACCGGCCCCAGTACTGAGCCCTGGGGAACACCGCTCGTGACCGGCCGCCAACTGGATGTAACTCCATTCACCACAACTCTCTGGGCCCGGCTGTCCAGCCAGTTTTTGACCCAGCACAGAGTCCACCTGTCTAAGCCGTGAGCCGCCAGCTTCTCGAGGAGAATGCTGTGGGAGACAGTGTCAAAGGCCTTGCTGAAGTCCAGGTAGACCACATCCACAGCCTTTCCCTCATCCACTAGGCGGGTCACCTGGTCATAGAAGGAGATCAGGTTGGTCAAGCAGGACCTGCCTCTCATGAACCCGTGCTGGCTAGGCCGGATCCCCTGGTTGTCCCGCTCATGCCTTGTGAGCGCCCTCAAGATGAGCCGCTCCATAATCTTCCCCGGCACCGAGGTCAGGCTGACAGGCCTGTAGTTCCCCGGATCCTCCTTCCGGCCCTTCTTGTGGATGGGCGTCACATTGGCAAGCCTCCAGTCTTCCGGGACCTCCCCCGTTAACCAGGACTGCTGATAAATGATGGAGAGCGGCTTGGCGAGCACCTCCGCCAGCTCCCTCAGCACTCTCGGGTGGATCCCATCCGGCCCCATAGACTTGTGAGCGTCCAGGTGGCATAGCAGGTCATTGACTGCTTCCTCCTGGATTACGGGGGGTTCATCCTGCTCGCCGTCCCCGTCTTCCAGCTCGGGGGGCCGAGTACCCTGAGGATAACTGGTCTGCCTGTTAAAGACTGAGGCAAAGAAGGCATTGAGTACCTCAGCCTTTTCCTCATCCTCAGTGACAATGTTCCCCCTTGCATCCAATAAAGGATGGAGATTCTCCTTGGCTCTCTTCTTGTCATTAATATATTTGTAAAAACTTTTTTTGTTGTCTTTAACGACAGCGGCCAGATTGCGTTCTAGCTGGGCTTTTGCCTTTCTCATTTCCTCTCTGCACGACCTAACGAGATCCCTGTACTCTTCTTGAGTCGCCTGCCCCTTCTTCCACAAGCGGTAAACTCTCCTTTTTTTCCTGAGTCCCAGCAAGAGCTCCCTGTTCAGCCAGGCCGGTCGTCTTCCCCACCCATTCTTCTTACGGCGTACAGGGACAGCCTGCTCCTGCGCCTTTAAGACTTCCTTCTTGAAGATCGTCCAGCCTTCCTGGACCCCTTTGCCCTTCAGGACCGTCTCCCAGGGGACTCTCTCAACCAGCGTCCTGAACAGGCCAAAGTCCGCCCTCCGGAAGTCCATGGTTGCAGTTTTGCTGCCCCCCCTCCTTACTTCACCAAGAAGCGAGAATTCTATCATTTCATGGTCGCTAAGCCCAAGACGGCCTCCGACCACCACATCTCCCACCAGTCCTTCTCTGTTTGTAAGCAGCAGGTCGAGCGAGGCACCTCCCCTAGTAGGCTCACTCACCAGCTGTGTCAGGAAGTTGTCTTCCACACACTCCAGGAACCTCCTAGACTGCTTCCTCTCTGCCGTGTTGTATTTCCAGCAGACATCCGGGAAGTTGAAGTCCCCCATGAGAACAAGGGCTAGCGATTGAGAGACTTCTGCCAGCCGCTTATAGAACGCTTCATCCGCCCCTTCATCCTGGTTGGGTGGTCTATAACAGACTCCCAGCAGGATATCTGCCTCGTTGGCCTTCCCCCTCATCCTTACCCATAGACACTCAACCGTACCATCATCACAATCGTTGAGCTCTATACAATCAAAACACTCCCTAACATACAGGGCCACCCCACCGCCTCTCCTTCCTCGCCTGTCCCTTCTGAAGAGTCTGTAGCCATCCATTGCAGCACTCCAGTCGTGAGAGTCACCCCACCATGTTTCTGTGAGGGCGACTAAGTCATATCTCTCCCGCTGCACAATGGCTTCCAGCTCCTCCTGCTTGCCGCCCATGCTGCGTGCATTGGTGTATATGCACTTGAGCTGGGCTATCGATTTTCGCCCCCGGCATCGGCACGCCACCCCTCGGCTCATCTCTAGCGAGCCTGGTTTTATCCCCTTCCCCCTTCGAACCTAGTTTAAAGCCCTCTCAATGAGCCCTGCCAATTCATGAGCCATGATCCTTTTCCCTTGTGAGACAGCTGGACTCCGTCTGTCACCAGCAGGCCCGGTGCCATGTAAACCTCCCCATGATCAAAAAAGCCAAAATTCCTCCGACGGCACCAGCCCCTGAGCCACGCGTTGATCAGGTGTGTTTTCCTGCTCCTTTCGGTATCCTTCCCTGCCACTGCAGGGATAGAGGAAAACACTACCTGTGCTCCCGATCCTTGAACCAGTCGCCCCAGTGCCCTGAAGTCCCTTTTGATCGCTGCAGGACTTCTCTCCACAACCTCATCACTGCCAGCCTGTATAACCAGCAGCGGGTAGTAATCAGAAGGCCGTACCAAACCAGGGAGCTTCCTAGTGATGTCTCTGACCCGGACCCCAGGGAGGCAGCAGACTTCCCTGTGGGACGGGTCCGGTCGGCATATCGGGCCCTCTGTTCCCCTCAGAAGGGAATCGCCTATGACAATTACCCTCCTTTTTTTCTTAGCAGCGGCAGTCGTAATGCGTGGGGCTGACTGCCTCACCCTAGGCGACCCCCCGGATGGACCTTCGTCTACATCCTCGCTTGCCTCGCCCTCAAGTTCCAGGGCCCCATATCTGTTGTGTAAAGGCAACCGGGAAGGTGAGGGAGGCCGGGCAGGGGTTCGCCTGGCACGCCGAGCAGGGACCCGTTTCCATCCCCCCCCGTCGCTTAGGTCCCCTCTTTCTACCTGGTGGCAAGAAGGCAGGGGATCCTCTGCTTCTCGCGGAGCCTCCTTCTGCTGCCTCTGCCTCAGGGATGGTAGGGTGCGGCTCCACCAATCTATCTCCCTTAAAGCATTGCAGTTCACTGCAGGGAGAACACAGGGCTGAATTTGCTGCTTGGGATGGTTTGTTGTCTGGACTGGACTGCAGCTATGCGATGGTAAGACTTTTCCAGCACACGCTGTACTGTTCCAGCTCCAATGTTGCTTGTGTGGTCTGGCAACGTTCGCAATACAGATGCAGTTTTGTGCAGCACCTTCTGCGGAGGCAAATCTTGGGACAAGAAGCAAAGAAAAGAATGCCCGGGCAGTATGAAACCTGAGAGGAATTTGCATTTACCAACTGATTCTGCACAGGCAGACAAATCAAAATCTGTGGACCTCCTTTGAACAGAACAAACCAACTGCCGTATTACAGATAACGTGTCACTGGAGGAGAATTAAAGAGGATCCATCCAGGGCAATGCAGCTGCAAGAAGCAATGCATGCCACCTGAGTCGGTGACGAACGAGCTGACTGGGATCTCATAGAATCATAGAATAGTTTGGGTTGGAAGGGACCTCTAAAGGCCATCTAGTCCAACCCCCCTGCCGTGGGCAGGGACATCTTCAACCAGATCAGGTTGCTCAGAGCCCCGTCCAGCCTGACCTGGAATGTTTCCAGGGATGGGGCATCCACCACCTCTCTGGGCAACCTGTGCCGGTGTTTCACCACCCTCAGCGTAAAAAATTTATTCCTTATATCCAGTCTGAATCTGCCCTCTTTTAGTTTAAAACCGTTACCCCTTGTCCTATTGCTACAGGCCCTGCTGTATGTGGGAAGCCCAGTGGGCACTTTGGTGCAGGGCTCCACCTGAATGAACATACCGTGCTTCTCAACAGGGCTAACTTGTCCAGCAACCTTTCCAACAGGTCCTTTGGATGCAGCCACACAATTTTTGGAAATAGAGTGCTCGACACAAGCCACGCCACGCCACTCAGCCTTGGGGCCAAAGGATAGTGCCTAGTCTATTTAGTTGCTAATACGGGGACATAGCCTCTGAGAACTTACATACAGTTTCCAGTTGCAAGAAATAACTGACATAAATTTCACATGGAAACTTCTGGACTAGTCCTTCTCCACATAAAGCAAAATGCACTGCAGTTGAATTCCGTCACTGAAATGCCATGCAAAACTTGGCCACTGCCCTTCTGTTCTCCTACATTTCCTCACTAGACATTTAAACCTGCTCCCATCAAACCTGTGGAGGGTAACCCAGCCGTACTTCCACTTTGACGTGTCTTAATTTTCTAATTATTCAGGAAGATTATGGAAGGGCCTGTCTCTTGTATTCTGTAGCTGTAAGCTGCTGAGATGCTATGATAGTTCAGCTGGTGAAAACAAAAGGTCCCCTAGCAAAACCAGAGATGATCCCATTCCGTCTATACGTTGTTAGATGAAGTTTTTGGACTAAATATTTGATAGTTCAGGATGAGTCCGTCTTTGTGCTTTTTCAAAGAATAGGCTCACACATTTAGTGCTTGCCTGCAGTGCTTTTTACTGCCCCGTGCAGTATGCAAAAATACTTTAATCTGACCTTAAAATACAGCCAGCATAGATCATTGCCTGCAGTTTTAGAAGTAGACGCAGAAAGAAGTGCTTGGGAAAAAAGCAGGTGCTCATAGCGAAGCTGGACTGTGGTTAGGCCACTCTTAGTATGATTGGTCAACGTTACTTATGCTGCTGAAAACCAACTGCCTGTTGGGTACAGGAGGATGACTCTTAACATGTTTTGACAGTCCTGGTGGTTATGTGGGAGCCTGGCGGCCACATGTGCAATAGAAGTTTACAAGTATGATTTTATTTAGCTTGCCATGGTCAGGGAGCTGAAATCTCTGGTATAAATAATTTGCTCAGAGATGGGAAGACTTGAGTGAAAACACACAGGATTTCCCATCTTCTGTGTTAGAACTGGGCAGGACTGAAGACAGAACATAGGCACATGGGGACTCCTCCACGTTTGAACACGTAGGAAGCACTGTGTAAAACCTTCACAGGACATCCACATCTCTACCCAGGGATTCACTAGTGTGCATCCCCGTGCAGACATAGAGCTCCAAAAATGGTTTCTTTAAAACTCTCTGCTTTGCGTAGAGCTTGTTCAGAGTTCGAGAAGGCATCATGTGAAAGAAAATTATTAAAAGGCATTTTAATGCCTGCCTTTGCTTGAGAGTGAATAGAGGTCCCAAGAAAGAGTTAGTGTTACAGGGCGGGATCTATTCAAGGAAGAACAATGCTGCTTTAACAGAGCGTTCTGCATAACTGCAAAAATCAATAAACATAAATATACTGTGCTTCATATTTGCTTTTAAAGCCCTTTACAGACCTTGGCTTGCTAGTCAGCTGAAAGCTCTAGTGCTGGGTCAGAGTGTTAGGACACCTTCTTTTCAGTGACATTTACAGAATTTACTAGGTTGAGATGGGTTGAAAATGTCTGCATTTGAAACACCCATTGCCAGTCCCAAGAAGGATAGTGGGAGCATCCCTCATGGCTCGTCATTCACATTGCATGGTTCATGCTCTGCTCCTGCTTTGGGAGTCCTGAAGAATCACTTGTTGGAATGGTGCAGCACCAAACCTAGACAGCTTTTGAAGAACAAACCTTCAGAGCTCAGTGGTCTCAACCAACCTGAATTGTTTTGTCTACTGAGAAAGGAAAACCAAATATAATATAACATCATGCATTGGCAGAGAACACAACAGATGACCTCACAGGTCTTTTCCATCTGAAAAAAAAAGATCATACACAGGACATCTTTTATTCTCCAAATAAAGAGTCAGTTAAGCCAGCTGCTTTCACCTTTACGTAATGGGATGCTTGTTATTTGCCTCTCTGCAATCCGTGAGGAGGTGAGTTCAGTCTGGAAGTGGGATTGGACAATGTGTGAGGAGGCACCTCATTTGGGGAGCACTCATTAGTCACACAGACTGATGGTGCCTTGAAAGCCAGTGGGGAGAGGAGCACCTGGCTCAGGACATGCACAGCAGACCGGAATCTGTGGTTATCTCTGCTCCACTCTTGCTCAATACCGAGATGTCTGCGAGACACCCTCCAGCAGGTGCCTTCAGGACTGCAGACTGGTGAGAACTCCCCCATACCACGAAGGTCCTGAAATATCTAAAATCCTGCCTCTCCAACATGGGTGATGTTCATGACAGGGATGTCAGAATAGTCTCCACTCTATAGCACAGGTCACCATAACACAGTGGTGGACTGGACCTGGGCCCAGCTCACCGAGCAGTTTTATCCAGACCCCAAGAACCCTGACAGGACACATAGTTTGGTCAAGACTTCTCACTTACTCCTTCTCCCAAAACCTCCAGCAGCTCTTCAGCCTTTGCTCACCAGTTGATCCCCCAGGCTACCCCTCCTGCTTAAAAACCCCGCAGCTTTTTCACATGGAGGGTCCAATGTGTCTTGTTTTTCCATAATATTTCCGTGTTCGCCTTCCTGCTTGAATTAATTAGATACAAAACCAGCTCATCTGCTTCTGAAAGCAAGGACTCTTGCACACAGGAAACAAGGTTTTCTCCAGCACTTCTGCTTAATTTTCCCATTTTTCCTTCATCACTGAGCCCTTCTCAGCTGAGGGCTCTGGGAAGATGCCAGGTATCCTCTCTCGTACCCTCATGAGTAATACTAGAATATTATTCTTGGCCATTGTCTAGTTCTTCATCACGCACTCTTACCCAGGTTTTGCTGGGTGATCTTTCAGACCCTTCAGTACTTCAGAGTCCACCCACACCAGGGAGTTGTTCCGCAAAATAGAACAAATGCAGTCATTTTGATTCACTGCACATACATTTTTGCTTACTTTTTTATTGACCCTAAGTTTTACTTTAGGTCAACCTGAAATTTGCCCTTTGACCTAAAATGAAATCATGCGTTCGGTTTCACATTATATTTTATCAGCCCTGAATAAGACAGGCAAACTTTGAGATGGAACTGTCATTTTAATCTTAAAACCATAGGCTCGTGTAGGTTGGAAGGGACCTCCAGAGATGTTTAGTCAACCACCTGCCCAAAGCAAGTCCAGTTTGAGCACGTTGTCAGTCCATGTTGAGTGGGAGCTACCTCCAAGAATGGAGATTCCATCATCCCTCTGTGCCTCTTCACAGTGTTTGACCAGTCTTTGTGCAAAGAAGGTTTTATATCTAAGCAGAATTTCCCTTGCTCCAACTTGTGTCCGTTGCATCTTGGCCTTTCAATGTGCACCTCTGAGAAAACCTGTCTCTGTCTTCTCTGTACCCTCCTGTTAGGTAGCTGTAGACAGTAACAAGATCCTCCTTCCTTTGCCTTCTCTTCTTCTCACTGAACAAACTCATTTTCCACAGCCTCTCCTTATACATGGTGTACTCCAACCCCCTGACCATCCCGGTGGCCTCTGCTGGACATACTCCAGTACATCAGTGTCTTCCGTGTACCGGGGAGCCAGAAACTGGAGGCAGTGTCCAGATGTGGTCTCACGAGGGCCGAACAGAGGGGGAATAATCACTGCCCATGACCTGCTGGCTGCACTCTTGCTGATACAGCCCAGGATGTGGTTGGTCTTTCAAAGATGACGGAGAGCAGCCTCACGATGACTTCGGCCAGCGCCATCAGCACCTTCAGATGCATCCCATCTGGTCCCCTGCGTATTTTTGTTTTGGGGATTAAAAAAAAAAAAAAGTCTAAGGAATATCAAAACTTGAAGTTCTCACTTTCCAAAAAATATATGTCCTTCTTTGTTTTGACTGAAAGAATTTGTGGATGGTTCCAGAACTTCGAACAGTATATTTTTCAGAAAATTTGCTTTCCACAGGAAAATTCTACCCATCACCACTTCAGATCTGTTTGTGAACTTTATGAAGTTGTGCTTATTGTTATTTTAACTAACCTGTCCGTTGTTGCTTGTTGTAAAAAGACCAAGTAACCACCTTACAATTGAAAAGAGGGAGCTCTTGCCCTCTGCTCCCCTCCTGAACCTCTCCAGTCCCTGTGGGTTCATTCCTTTGCTCTGTCTCCTTGCGCCAACTGACTGCTCTGGGCTTGGATTGTGCGTGAGCATGAACACGTTTTTTACTCATTTGTTTGGACTCAAAGAAAAAAGAAGGACGTTCTCTCCCCTGAGGAATGACTCCAACCTGTGCTTTGCTCACGGCTGGGCTCAGAAGTGTGTGGATGTGCGTGACAGGCAGGCGCAGAGCTCTGCCTGATCTTCGTCTTCAAGATAACTTAGCTGTGGATTTCACCACGCCGATACTTCTATGAAGTGAGTCGTAGGAAGGGGTATTACAGCTTTCCCTAAAATTATCCTCTTGTTTTCACTTGAAATTAGTTCACATGGCATTTGCAGACTTTGGACCTTCTACTGGGGAAGTACGCTCGTGCGGTGACTCGTGGGTTGCTGATGTCCTAAAGAAAATTCCAGCTTCTCTATCTGAAAATTGTTTTTAGGCTTTGCCTTGGCAGATCTAAGCAGTAAGTGGCTGGAAATCCTGCATACAGCATTGAGCAGAAGTTCCTGGGATCTGGGGAGTTGGTCCAGTGTTCTCCATCTGTTCCAGCACCGTTGCCAAGTTAAACTTCTGTGCTACAGATTGCACAAAGGGGAGAAAAGAGCTACAAATGAAAAAAAGGTTTGAAAATGGGGGACTTTGAATTTAACCAAGGGAAAAGAGAATAACGTGGGCCTCTTTGGGGCTAGAGCAGACAGCTGTGGTGGGGAGACTTCACATCTGCCTGGAGATGACCACTCCATGGCTGTGAGACTCCCCACCCCCACGAGCAAGGGCTGGATGCAGACTCCAGCCCACCTGAGGGCAACAAGAAAGGTGTTTGTATCCCTGATTTGAATTTCACAGGAAATGGGGAGATCGCATTACTCCTGGCAGGAGAAAGAGGCAATTTTCATTCTAAATAAGGCAGCTCCCATGTCAAAAGTTCCACAGTGAAATCCCACTGCACTCACTGCATGGCTTTTTATGAATAAAATCTTAATAAATGTCCAGTGCTTGATTTTTCGCAGCAGACTTGCCTGGCTTTGATCTACACTTGCCTGGGCTCAGCACGGCTGCTGCTGCCTGCCAAGCTAAAGAGAAAAAAAGTTACTTTCCTTAGGTTTAAATAAAAGTGTGTTTTTTTAAACATCTTGGCTGTTGAGTTGTGTGTTATACATCATGCCTCGGCCCCATCCCTTCTCTCCCAATCCAGAGCGCACACTGAAACAATTTCCCTGTGGTTTCCCTCCTTGGTGGAGTCGAATTCCTAGAAAACAAAAGGAATGTTGCAACTGTGGTCACAAGCTCTAAGACTGCAAATCTTACACACAGACGGGAGCCTTGGCTTGAGCAGGACACTGATAGCAGCTTATCATGAGTGGGTGCCTTGGGTTTGATCCTTGCCGTTGGCTCCAGCGAAGCAGACGGGTCTGTCCGGTTCAGTACACATCCCAGTTCCCGCAGGAACATCATGCCTCACACGTGTGGGCAAAACTAGGGAATAGTTCTACAGCCCTGGGAAAGGCAGAAAGCAGCGAGGATCTGATAGCCTCTGTTTGGCCCCTTGCCCCCATCCCTGAGGTCAAGTCAGAGCTTCCCGTGACTTCCAGTGGCAAACCCATCAGGACCTGGATCTGAGGTGTCTAAACGCCCCCTGCCTGAAACCCAAAGTCTCAGGATGGCAATCAGGCTCTCATCCAAGTTAATCCACACTGGACTCAGGCAAAGCTGATTGACAGAGCCACGATGCATCTCGGTGGTGCGCGGGCAGTGGCTCCCAGCCCAGCTGGACCCAGCTTTCCTCCATCTGCCCCAGAAGGCTGATTCAGGCAGGTCGGCTTCACGCGGGGCGCTGGTAGAGAGGTGGAGCTGGTAATGAGAACCTCATTCCCACCAAAGAAGTAATGCTACCCTTTGGGCTTGTGCAAAGCAGTGTGACAGCAGTGTCAGCACGTCCACTGCCCTATGGCTCTGTTCCTCCAGGTGTCACAGGCTTCTGCCGCAGCGAACCAGGAAAACCCTGGGAGGGAAGCAGTTGGCGAGCGTCATCTGCCCAGGCATCTAGAGCAGAGGGCTGTCTCCTGCTAGCCAGCACACACTCCCCAGGTGGGATCCTGTCCTTTTGCAGAGGGAAACTTGGGCTCTTCTCATCACTCTGAAATGACTCCAGCAGGACCCGAGCAAGACCAGCCCTACGGCAAGGGCAAGGCCACTCCAGGCTCCACTGGTGTCTGTGGGCCATCCAAAATAGTGGTGGTTCCTCTGTCAGCTTGCAACTGAGCGCTGACAGCGTGAGCATCACAGAGACCAGAGGATTGCTCCTGCTCTGGATGTCTAGAAGACAGCCGCCCTTTTCTGCCCGACCTCAATCTTTTCTGTCCATCATGAATGAGCATAAAATCTGGACAATGTGATCCAAAGGGCAAAGAAAATAAGTAAGTGCCATCCACTGCTCTGTGTTTGGCATTTCAGCAACTCCGGTTTTATCAGGCCTTTCTGCTTTTGGAAATCTATGAAACAAAAGTCCACTTTAACTATTAAAATGCTCTTGTTTTTTCTGCATAAGCAGCAGCAGGACCCTTCACGTCCCACTCTGGGAACCGTGAGCAACAGCAAGGCTGATGGCTGTGAGCTGTAGTCAACACGTTACTGTCCTGCATCTCTCCCACTGGTGCCCTAACCTTTCTCCTCAGGTTTGACTCCCTCTCCCCCCATCTCCCACAGCTTCCAGCACCTGCAATAACACCCCCCACCAATGCCCCCAGCGACTGGGTTGCTCAGTGCAGCAGGAGGTGGCTGCTAGTCCCTTCCCCTGTCCCTCTGCTGCCTGTCACTTGCTGTGCTGGAAGTCAAATGCCTGTCCTCGTGCCTGGGGCTTCCCTTGAGACACACCAAGCAAACTTTGGCTTCCTAGAATTACAATGATTAATGGTAAAGTGTGCCCAGTGGGGACATGGGCAATAACAGATTCCCCTCCTCCCATAAATCCTGCTATAGACCCTCTTACCTTACTTGGAGAAGATCTTATTGAAGAGCATTTTTTCAGGAAAAAAAACCCCAAACTTGCTTTTGTGAGGGCAGCTCCTCCAGGGCTCACCCCAGGCAGTGATGGTTGGAACCGGAGCCTTTACAGAGCTGTTTCATGCCAGGGTGCAATGCACCTGGGTTATTTTAGGTATCAGCTGTAGGGTGATCCTTTGGGACGGTTTGGGGTTTGGGGTTTTTTGGTGAATTTTAAAGGGCATCTAGACAACGTGCAGGAGTGGAGATACGCAGTATTCTAGGAGGTGAAAGCCACTGCTATTTCCCATTGTCGGTAGACGGGCTAACTTGCAATCTTTTTGGGGCATCAGCCGTCACTGACCTAGGCAGACGACTGGCTCCTGTTAACTGTCCACCAGATCAGAGGGTGATTAATGAGGGAGAAAATTTCTGGGGGTGGCAGTAGATTCATTGCTATGGAGATCAGAGAGGGTCGCATTTTCATGACAAAGGCAAGGTACTGGAACATCACTTAACCCTTCCACTGGCTGCGTGAGCGGAGTTCATGTCATGAATCCTTGTGCCTTGATGTCCACACAGGACCTTTTTTACTCTATGTTTTAGGCAAACAAATGGTACTGGACTCAGCAAAAGGTGAGGCAGCAAAATGATCCGGGCTGCATTATTTAGAATGTCAGATAAGGTGATAAAACAGTCTGGTTTGATGTTAAAAACCTGTTGATCGTGCTAGACTGTACGCTAAACTGGAAAGCAAGTGAAACAGTTAGTGCTGTAGAACAATTTCCCTGAGGAAACCTTTGTCTGAATTTGTTCCCGACTGTCTTTAAATGCTTCATGTGGTGCTGCTGGCTTCCACTTTTGATCTTAAATAATTTATGAAATTTGGTGAGAAGTTTCTGGAAATTCCCTGCATCTGTTTTTGACTCCTCTTCACTGCAGAAGCATGTTTCAAAGGAAGATGGCATCATGCCCCCATCTGGGGGCACAGAAGCTGAAGTGCAGAGAGATGTCACGATTGTCCCTCAGCAGACCTGGAGAAAGATGGAACTTTCCTGATCTCACAAAAATCACTTATATTGTAGAACACCCAGAAACAGCATCGAAAGTGTATTGGCTAGGTAATATTAAGATTACGTGGCACTCATGCTCTTGGGGTATGCTGAGAAGCCTTTTGCTACAGGAGAAGCACGTGTCCCTTGCCACGTGTCTGCCTTGCAGACTGCCCACAGGCCATCTGCCCAGACTATCAGACATTCTGCTACCTCGCCAGGTTTATTTGGACAGGGGTCCCTGCATGCACTGCTGCATGGCTCCTGCCATGCCAGAGCCTGAACTGCAGGGTTACTGGTTTGTACTGCCGGCAAACCCAGCCTGGAAGACAACCCTGGAGCTCTGTTAGCTTGCAGCGAAGCAGATTCAAGGGATGTGTCTTCCCATTCCATTACCCAGCTCATCTGAGCCTGGCCTATCTCTGGGCAAGTCCTGTTCTTAGAGGGACGGGACTCTGGCCACACTCCGCCACTCTGGAGCAGCTGCAGGAGGAAGGGGTGCTCTGAGGTTGTTCTGGGCCCAAGGAACATCCACCTGTCTTTCAGGAGGAGTCTGGGGGTCACAGCTCCGTCGAGGACAGAGCATCTTTGGCTCTCTACCAAGGAGGAGTGGAGCCCTCAGTCACCTTTGCACAGGCACAGCTATCTGGCTTCTTAGGATCCTTCTCCTGGCCTCCTCCATCACCGTCATCTGAGCAGCTGGTCCTAGTGATGACAGCTCTGCCCACTGGCAGCATCCCGCGCCCTGGCACCACAAAGCTCTCAGGTAGTGCGGGTTTATCAGCCATGTCCGCTTCCCTGTATCCGCCTCCGACCATTTTACACCATTCCCTTTAAATAAAATCTCTTAATTTCTTAGTTTCAAAGCTAGAGCCAGCAGCTGTGGGCTTGCCAGGACACAGCCTTGCAGGGAGCTTGGAGCAGCAGCGTAAACCCCACATTCCCTGACCTCAGTTCTCAGCAAGAATCTGAACGCAAGAGCCTGGTCTTGATTTTTTTTTTTTTTAAATGACATCATGATTAAGAACTGTTGCTGTCCTGACAGCAATTGTGTCATCTCGCAAGAAGCAGCATGTACTAATTTTAGTGAATGCATTTTTTAGATTACACTCAACGAAGTCAGAAATGGAGACGTTAAAGCTGCTTTAACTCAGCTTTGTTATATGCTTTTGACAGTCACTGATATGACTGAAGACACCATCTACACTTTTGTGCAGAAATATAGGAAGGAGGTGTAACATCAGAACTGACACTGGTGAGAGAGACGGAAAAAGCCAAATTCCCATCTCTCGTTATATTTATATTCGTAAGATCCTGGTATCATGCATTGCCCAGAGAAAGAGCCGCGAGATAGCCAAGTCCAGCATTAAAAAGAAAACGTTGACGTTAACAACTGTCTAGGTAACTTTAAACATCCTCCCCCGCGCATGGTCATGATTATAATGACATTAATTAGTGAGGGTCTCATGCTACTTTTCCATAGGAATGTCCCATGCAGTGCATGTGATACCTGGAGCTCATCGAGATGGAGAGATGTGATCTTTTTCTCTACCCCGTCAGATGGTCATATGCATTATTTATCACCCACGGTCCAGCCTCGGCGCACAAGAGACATGGCAAAAATTGCTGGACCGATACTACGAAAAACTTGTAAATCTCTACTGAATTTGTCAAATAGTTTTGACAGATAATTAATTACTTGCATATCTTTCATTTCACTAATTGTAAAATTATACGCTGTACTTTTTCCTTTCAAAACAACATTTTAGGAGCTTGAATAAATATAATAATTTAAAATTAATTAAAAACCAAAAGTAAGTGCATTGTTTAAAGTCAAATTATATGTTCATGTCAAGCTAAAATGTTCATCAAATCAACCCTAAGTGACTCTTGCTTTCTCTTCCTTTATTTTTCAGTTTGTCCAGTGCAGCAAAAAAATCAATTACTTGTACAGCTCTATTCTAAGCACATAATTAATAATAATAATTAATTACAAGCATTTTTCCACTGTGCTTCGCATATTAAAACTGAAACACTTCACAAGCCGTTTATCTTCATGACAGCCCTGTGACCTAAGGCGAGGCGTTATCCTGTTTTACAGGCAGGGATCTTAAACGCAGTGCAGTAGGCATGAAAAAATATTTGCTAATTTTGAGAGGCTGGCAACTGCTTTTTTTCTGTCATATTAATTTTACAGCAGTTCATGCGCTTTCAAAAAAGTTTGGGCCCTTGGAGTTTTCTTTGGGTACGATTTGGAGGCTGCGAAGGCCAAGTTAAGAGAATTTCTCTAACTTAATTATGTCTGTCAGTTAGGCAGCCTTAGTTAAAATCGTGGTTGCTCTTCCTGTCCTATAGCAAACGTTGCTCCGGATGGATCTCTCGTGTGATTGGTACTTACCTGCCTTTATTTCTACAAACAGGGATTCTCCATTTGACTCTTAAAAATTACAGAAGGGCAGCTGCTTTTTATTTAAGGTAATTTTACGTGGGCTGGTTGGGAGTGCGTTTAGCCGTCCTCCTGCTCCTCGCGCTTCAGAGCTTTTCCCTGGAAGTCAGAGCTTTTTCCCTCGCGGAGTTGTCTGGACCACGAAACAATCCAGCTGAGAAACATCAACCGTTCCACCGCTTCTTGTTTCTCAGGGGGCCGATGCGCACCCCAGTATTGCCTGAAAGAAAGACGACTTTCCTCCAACTCCCCCTCCCTCGAGAGTACTTGAGGTCTGCTGTGAAGTTATACTGGATGCGAACAGCAGAGGTAGGTTGCACGCTCCAGGCATTCAGCTGCCTCCTCCACGCTGCCTGGGACCAGGTAGACCCAGGAACGATTGGCGTGAATATATCATCGTGCACAAAAGCCACGCCGAAACACCCAGCCACCCAGGGGGAAAACAGATGGGGAGCTAGACAAACGTGTACAAGTGCTTGTAACTCCCTGTGGCCAGCAACGAGCATTTGATGGCAGGGAAATAAAGAGCTGGTTGGAGGCTTGAATGAGACTTTGAAGGAGATCTTGCTGGGATGCCTGAATCCTGGGGCTTGCTATGCCCTAATCACATGCAGCTGTGCTGAAAAACCCCGCTCTAGAAAAGCGGGGAGGGAGCTCAAAGCATCGTGTTCATAGAGGTTTGCATATGTTGGAGGGATTAAAATGCTTCTTAACCCTCCAAAGTGGAATGCGGGGGGAAAAACAGAAAAAAACAAGAGTCTGTTTCCCTCGTGTGCCAGTCATTTGTAGGGCTGTGTCCCACTGCAGCCCTCACAGAGAGGCTGCAGAGGGAGGAGAGCAAATGTACCCAGGAAACGTTAATTAAATGTGTTCTCTGAGATCAGTTACGTGTGAATTAACAGAGGAAGTGGATTGAGCGGGATCGTGCCAGAGGTGAGGCGCAGGAGAGCATCTATTCTAAGCACAAAGAACAGTCTTCGCTAGCCCAGATGCCCTAGACTGTAGACCCAAATAAAATCTAACTGGCATTACAAATGCTTTCCAAAAGTAAAGATCTGCGGTTGATTTAGCACCTGGAAAAGAAACAAGAAAACTTCTCCATTTATGTAATATCACCTGCTTTGGACACTTGAAAGTCTGTTTTTAAAAATATTTGGTGCTCAAAAGTCACCGATAGATTTCTGGGAGCTTCTGCAAATATAACAAAGACCCTGTGTGCATTTTTAGGCGTCAGAATACCTTTAACCATCCACATAAACAGTGTGATGCTCACAATATAGGAGTTAGCAAGGATTAAACTAGGCTGGACTGGAAAGGGAATCTTTTGCCTCAGCAGTTGTCACCAACGTGCTGTGCCCTTGAGAGGGAGGAAAGTTTCTTGTGCTTTCGTTGCTGTTCTGCTCCGTACGATGTCCCAGTCCTGCCATTCTCAACCAGTTAAAGTCCACATTTATTTTAATCTGAAACAGGTATTGCAGGGTCGGGCCCAGGAAATAGTTTTTGTATCTCGTTGAGCTCTACAGAGCACTGCAGACGTGTTGACAGAGCCGCATTCCTTGCACTGCTCCATTATTGGCTGCTTGTGAAAACGAGCTCTGCCTTTTCCCTGTTAGTCTCCACAAGTTTGTTGTTAATTAGGCTGAGCATCATCCTGACTTCTATAAAGCTAGTAGGGGGTTGATTAGGAAGAGTGAAAAGAACAAAGAAGGCAGCGAGGACATTTCAAAGAGAGGCAGGAGGAGAAGAAGAGATGACAGTCTCCCTGTCAGCTTGGGGCTTGCCCTGGAATTTCTGCACCTCTGTGAACTGATCCGATAGCTGCATTTGAACCCTCATCCTCTGGGTGTAAAGAGGTAACTGAGCTCCAAGCCAGATGGTGGGATAATAAGGAGGCGTTCACCTCACCGGGTGCGTTGTGCGCGGCCGTTTGGGTTCCGTTTGGTGCAGAAACTTCTCTGAACCTCTTTGACCTGAAAAGCAGCTTGATTTGGGCTTTCCGGGGAGCCTTCTGGCATGCCGTCCGTCCGCGCTGGGGGACTTCCACCTCCCGGAAAGGTTGCGGGTGTGCAGTCGCGCAGAGCAGGGGGAGCTCAGAGAGGAGGAGGGCCATGTGCATTTTATTATATATTATTTAAAGAAAAGCCATCAGTAATGATTCCTAAAGCAAGAGGCAGAGGAAAGATTTTTTGCGCGGAGCAAAAGAGTGGAATTAGACTCAGAGCTGACATTCAGACAAAATTCTTCCTTAGAAGAAAGACATAACATCACCAACGCTTTTTTTAAAAAATATATTTATTTATTTTGAGAAAATGCTTGTAACTTCAAAGACTTTCTCCTCTGGAGCCGAGGTAGCTTTTGAGCGTGAAGGTCCTGGGCTGGATCACCTATCCTTCAAGCCATCTGTCTTTCCTTAATTGTTTCACATTAGTTGTACTAAGTACAGGAAAATGATCGGTGAGAAAAGTGCCTTTTAGTTGAAATCTTTTTTTTTTTTCTTTGCTACTGTTAACACACCATCATTTTTCCAAAAAAAAAAAAAAAAAAGAAGAAGAATAAGTCCCAAATTGAAAACGAATTATTTTTCACCAGCTCTTTTGATGTGAAGTCACTGTTACTAATGCCCTCCTGCCTCCTGCAGCTCCAACCTAAATTTGGGACAAGCAGTCACTGCATCCAGCTGAACTGAAAGCGTTCCCTAATTAACTGAACCAAACGAGTCCTCGGCTCAGAAGGAACGGCTAGGTGATAATCATGTCTGCATTCAGACGTCTCTTGCTAAACCCAACCTCTCCCCCAGCCCCTCCTTGAAGTTAAAAACTTTTGGCTGAAGAATGCGGTAGGGTTGTCCTCTCGCTACTCCCACTCCTCCTGCACCCCTTTCTCCGCCGCAAGGCCCTCCCCCTGTCCAATTTGGATGAGGCTGTACCTTTTCTTCTCTCCTTCAAGAGTTGAGGGTTTTATTCCCTTCTTTTCTGCCCAGATCTCCACTAAACAAAGGAGCTCTGGGCACATCACCAGTTCCAGGACGTAAAGGTATTTAAACAGTTTCAGACTAAATCCAGAGCTGCATAGCTAAGAGCTGATTTCTTTCTCTTTATCTGCCTAATTGTTTGTCTGCCTAATTGTATTTTATTGCGTTTTGCACATTTTTATTTTTTTATTGATTGATTGAATTTGCACACTCAAAGGCATGGTTTTGAAATGTCTTTCCTGATTCCCTCCAAACTTCCAAATCAGTTTAAAATCTGATTTAGTGATTGATTCTCTCTTTGCTTTGTCAGTGTGTTTCTTACAAGTGGTGTTTGATGGAATTTCTCAGAGCTGAAAATAATTTTTGAGCCTTTTTTTTTAACTCTCTTTTGATGGTGTAAATGACTTTTCCATACTCTCTTAGTAAGACTTGTGTGAACGCTCTCAGAGTACGTGCCTGTGTATCGATCATTTGTCATGCTTCTAACTTCTCCTTGAGGAAATGGATGCATCTGGACTTTTCTTCAGTTTAAATTTCTGCACGAAGGCTGGAAATCTCCCGGAGTGCAAAACTTTATGCTTTTTACGACTTCTTTTTCCATCTACCTCGGGAGCTCTGGGAGCGGAGGAAACGCTCTCCCTTTTGTCTCGCTGAAGATAATCATATCCCAGCCTTCAGCAGACAGGCGTGTGTAGCGAAGTAGCAGAGCTCTTACGGCTGCGGGAAGGGCAGTTTCTTTGTCTCTGCCTCTGCTCCCAGCCCTGCCTTTTTCCTTCCCACTCTGTCTTTCTCATTCACTGCATTTGAAATATTAGAGCCTGAAAAATGCATGCCCTCCAGAGCTGAGAGGTTCCCAGCTGGGACACTGGGAGCAGTGGGGTTTTTTCCTTTTTTTTTTTTCTTTTCTTTTTTTTTTTTTTTTTTTGGTTCAGACACATTTTCTGCCTTGTCTGGGCTGATTTTTTGCCTGCTTTGGGGCTGGGCTGGAACGGGAAAGTGCTGCTGTGGGAAAGCAAGGGGGACAGTTAGGGGAGGCTCGGGGGCCCTGTCCCTCCCCGCAGGAGCGGACTCGGAGCCCGTGCCTCTCGCAGAAGCAGCAGATTATTTCCACTCTGGGGTGGAGAGGGGAGACCTGTGAGGATTCCTCCCTGAAGGAACAAACTTTTGGGGTCTCGAGGTGAGAGATGCTTTCCGACCCTCCGCCGGCCAGGGGGAGGAAGGAAGGGCTCCCCAGCCCCATTTTCACAGGCAGGGCTGGGAGAATTGGGGGGGGGGGGGGGGAGGGAGCGATGGGGTTGGAGGGGAGGAAGAAGAGGGAGCAGGAGAAGGGGGTACAGTCTGTGGAGCACGTTCCTCCACGATCTGTTTTACAGAGCCTTTTCATCGGGCTTTCTCGTCGCCTCCCTGGTCTCCCACCCTGAGCCTGGCCTCACAGCCCTGCCTGCTCCTGGCACCCCATATTAGCACCCTCAGGCCGAGGCCGCCTGCCTCGTCGCAGGCAGCCACCCCAGGGCGTCACCGGGTGGCACTGTGACTGCGGTACGGACCCTGGCACTCTGGGTCTGCGTTGTGCCGGGGTCCGTACCCCTTGCCCAGGGCTGTTTTCCTTCGCCCCCCAGTGCCTGGAGCCTCTCAGACCCAGGACGGCTGTAAGGACTAAAATAAAGCTGCTCCAGAGGCTGCTGTAGGCTCCTTCTCCCCTCAGCACCCCATGGCACGGGCTGACCCCCAGATTCCCTCTGGGCTCTCTCTGCCCCTCGGCTCTGCTCGCGCTGGCCCCAGCAGGGCCCACGGCCTGCCCACGGGACCCCTCCGCCATGTCACCTACCCCCGGGGGGAAGCAGGGCTGGTGCCTTTTTTTCCCAGGAAGGGGCCTTGTTCATCAGGACGGGCTTGCTCAGGGCAGAAAGTCTCTGGGGGCTGAGGACCTGCCCTGGTGTGATTCGGGGCCAAGCCCTGGATCTGGCCCCTGCCCGGCTACGGCCATCTCACAGGCCCAGTTGCTGGCCCCAGCCCCGGAGAGCTGGCCGCGCTGTGCTTGCCCCAAGGTGTGTCCACAACCGGAGGTGTGAGGGGTCTCCTTGCTGCCTCCATTGGCCCATTCCACCCCCCTTCCACAGAGGCTTTGGACCCCGTATCATCCCCCTCCCCATGGCCCCTCATGCTTTGCTGCCTGTCTCAGCTCGGGGGCTCTCCTTCTACATCCCTCCAGCATGCCCAGCCCTCCGCTTTCTCCTCTGTCCCTTCACCCTCCATGGAAACCAGGCTTAGCTTAATGCGCCATGTCTTCATGCTCTTAGCCCCAGCTCACAGTCTTCCATCTCACTCCAGCCCACAATGACCCTTTTGCCTACCTCGGCACTGGGGGACATGTCCCTCTGATGGGTTTGCCAGCAGATCGCTCCCCTCAGCCAGCTAGAATTACCAGGTATCTGGGAGGTTGTTTTCCAGCAACTGATCTCTGTGCCATGGCCTGTCTGGAGTACGATGCAGTAAAACAGAGCTGTGGGACCTGGCAAGATGGTCCATAAATAGGATCTGCTCTTTCTTGAAGTTCTGGTCTCTTCTTGCTTCATAGCCCTGCATCTCCTGTTGCTCCTCTGAAGCAAGGCACTATGCTGAGGTCAGTATCGTAACCCACCGCCATGGGCAGGCCCAGGACAAACGTGCTTTTGTCACTCTTCGTTTCTCCATCAGGAGGGCAGGAAAATAGATGCAAGGGCAGAACCATGACTTTTGGAGATGTTCTCTTGGTTTCCAGCTCTTGGGAAAGAAAGGTTTGGCAATGCTGTGGTAGGGAATGACAGCGTGAACGTGTTGGCTGCATGTTCAAGGAGCCAAACTCAGTGTGACTGTATGACCCTACTGTATTAGCTCCGGGGAGGGGCTGCCTGGGATGATCGAACATTTTAAAAATGTGAAAGCCCTTAAGAACACTTGTGTCTCTCTCTTTCTCTTTCTTCTGTCTTTGCTTCTAGAAAGGGAACGGCAGGACGGCACCTTGGCACTTAGGGGCTGCTGCCAAAAACCATCCTCCGCCAAGGCAGCAGGGACCCTCCAGCTGGAAGAAGCTTTCGGGGCAGCCGGGGGAATTGAGGAATCCGTGCCATCATGGGGGTATTATGGCTGGCCAGGTTCATGCTGGGATGTACAGCAGTTATGTATGTGGAACAAGCCCAGGGTCAATATGAAGGGGACTTGCAGACAGACAGATTTGCAGGCTACGAGGAAAGACAGCCAGCAAACAGAGTGAGAAGAAGAGGCCAAGACACTTTACGAGGGTACGTTTAATGTTCTTTTCTATTTTACAAAGCAGAACTTGATTTATTATCATAGCGCACAGAGACATGCTTGCAGAATTGCCTTTTCTGTCCTTTCCTTGAGCTCAGGAAGGAGTCTGCTCTGCAGACCTACGGTGGGAGGAAAGCTCATGCCACAGGGGACAACCAAGCAGACTCTCACGCGAGCAGAGAGCTGTGCGCTGAGCTCTGCCGCTTTGTTCAGCGGATCGCAGCAACCTTAGGGCTCACCTGCCAGAACTGTGAAGAGCCATCCACACCCTGCCTGTTTGTGGGAGGGATGCTGGGCATTTAGCCGGAGGGATGGCTGTGGCTGGGCTTTCCACCATCACTAGTGGGGATGGTGTCAACTCAGGTTTTGACCCTAGAGTCGCCTTCAGCTCTCTGCTACCTGTCAATGCTCTGGGCTGTATTGAGAGGTTATTGCCTCTGATGGCTGCTTTTACCTGATGGTCGGTGCTAAGGGGAAGTTGTCACGCTAAGCCCCTTGTTGTGCAGCATAATTGTGGCTTGTGGTCTCATCTATAGACAAATCAGTGCGAGAGCTGGACCCGTGAGCGTTTTCCACCTGAGGAGGGAGACGGGGCTCGGCTAGAAAATCCTGAAGCTTGTGCTGGAGCTCAGCTGTATTTGCATGCTCTCAAGATGGTTCCTGGCCCCGGCATTGATTCTTGGTTATTTTAAGTCTGCCTGGCTGTAGTTCTTGGAAAGTGTTCCTGTGTCAGTGGGCAGAATCAGAGCAGAACGTGATACACGCGCGAGGCCTGGGCTGTGCCAGAGTCCTCCGGCACTTGCTGGGGAATGCTTCTTGAATGGGACGGAGTGCCGTGCTTTCAGCCCAGACAGTCAAATGTGCCGTGTTTGGGCTGGAGCTGGAACACAGAGCCTGGCCGTTGAGCTGCCAGGGGCAGGGCCGTGGGGCTGGCCGCATCTGCTCTTGGAATTCAAACATGCGTGGCCACTCCCTCCCGCTCCAGCAGATTCGGAAAAGATGGACAGCAACTGTCCTGGGGGTTTGGTGGTCTTAAAACTAGCTACCAAAAGCAGCCATTAGCTCACTCACAGGGTAGGGACACCCTGTGCCTCCCCCAGTACGATGCATAAGTACTTTTGCCATGCTCCTCTCTTTGAGTCCATCATCCCTCAGCTAAAACATCCCAAATCTTTATGACTAACGGGGATGAAGGCCATTTCTTGAAAAGGATGGGATGACAGTCTACCAGATCCAGAGACTCTTGTTCTGCCTGGCTGCCCAGGGCTGTATGTGATTGATTACTGTGCTCATAACGGGGATAGAAAGGATTGGAAGGAGTTGACATGTGCATGGATAATCCTGTGTCACGCAGCCCTGTGAAGAGAAAGGAAGGGCAGAGCAAGGAAATGATGAGTATTTCCATCCCCCCCGGAACCTGAGAGAAAGTCACTGGTGTCCAGTGGTCTTATGGCGCTCAGTGATTTAGGTGACCAGATCCTGTCTTCAAAAATGATTTACAGCTTAAATCCTTTTGACTTCTGGTGAGTCTGAAGGGTCTAAATCCCAAGTGCATTTTAAAAATGAAGCCCAGGTTCCCAAGTTAGAAATTACTTCTGAAAACCCTTCTCTAAAGCCTCAGGCATGGACCAGCATTTAAGTAAAGTAATACCAAATTATCGGTTGTGTAAGTTCCTAAAGGCCACACAGAAAGGTTGAGGCAGGATCAGAATCAGGCCTGAAGTGTCTGGCTCCCAGTCCCCTGCAGGGAGCTGAGGACCACACTGCTACCTCCTTCATTTTTCTCTTCTGCTTTCCTCGTGCCCTCTGAAGCAATTGCTGCAGGCAAAGAAGAAATCCCACTGGGATAAGTGCAAGGTCTGTTTAAGGAAGTCTGTGCAACTATAATTTAAGACAACTGAAGAATCATTGTTTCTTGGCCCTTTGGAGAACAGTCTTGTTTCAAAGGAGGGACTCATGGTGGCAACACAGGGGAAGCTGGCAAAATTCAGAGTGGCTGGAGCTTCTGCCCCAGGCGCTTCCCATGCTCTGTGTCAAGTGACCCTGACAGTCTCCTAGGTTTTGTGTCCAAATCTCTCCTTCAGGATTTCCAGCCCTTCAGCAATCTCTCTCTTTAAAAAACTGTATTTTACAAGCAGATAAAAACCACTTGAGATGAGAAATCTGTTCAAGAGTGATGTTTTAAATAATGTTCTACTGGGCTTAGAAAGCAGCTACAGATGTCACCAGCTGCAATGCTGTAGATGGGTCTGGCAGCCAGTGAAAACCATCTCCTGCAGAGCCACAGACCCAGTAATTTTTGTTGTAGATTCCCCAAACAGCGCTAGTCCCTCATCCTTTATGCTCTGCCTTGAAACAGTTCTGGAGAGTTGCAGTTGTGGATCAACATCTTCCCTGACCTGGGTTTTGCTGCCTTAAGGTACCAGGATTCTTTGCTGCTGTGAAATGTAACTGAGTTTGATCCACTTCTTTGGGAAAATCAGATAAGTCATAATTTAAGGTTTGGTTTACTCACAGACTAGCACTGCAACAGCAGAAGAAGTGAACGAACAGTGAGTTTTCTTGGTGCAACTTTAAATGTGAAGGAAGGTAGGGTTGTCTTTTTAAATTTGGTGTTATTTTACAATGTGGGCATGCAGGTGGCTTATCTTGACTATTGTGATTTGTGGGACCATCTAATGCCACACCTCTAAACACACATCTGAATCTCTAAACACATTTATCTGTGGTGTCTATTTTAACAGCTTATGACACCATTTCAAATATTTGCTTTGGCGTTTGCTTTCAAAGACCCACAACTTTCTTTTTCAGAGAGATACACTAATTTCAATTCAACTTTCATCTGAAATATCTTTGGTTCTGAGACTTTCTTTGGTTCTGGGGCTTGCATGAGTGGAATTTAAGTAGAACTGGAATTAAAATACAGCAAAGCTTAGCAGCATCACACGGGCCTGGTGAGCCTTGGGCCACCACCCCCAGCCACCGTCCTGAACACTCTGATTTCTGTGAGAATGTGCAAAAGTTTGTATATCGTTCCGAATGGAAGGAAGCGGACAAGCAGATTTTGAGGATTCGCTTGTTAGATCTAATGATGATGCAGTGCAGAGTCCTAACTTCTGCTGCTGCTTCTCCTTTGTGGAAACCTTCTGCTCAGGGCTTCTGGACTGTCTGTAGCCCTGCCTTATTTGTCCCTTGAAATAATTTGTTTCCCCAACACAAGTTAGTGTCTTCCTTTCGTACACTATGCTTGAGACCTTCTATCCTGCCAGATCTCAAAGCCTTTTACAACATTAACATGCCACTTGCAGATCATTTTGTCCATGGCAGAAATACTTTTGCTCCCAAAGTGGAATATGACAGACAGACATTAAAGGACTTAAAGGACAGCCACCTATCTTGACAAGCTAGATCTGGCTTTTGCTCTACCATTTATTCTTGTATGTGCCTCCTTTTCTCTTGGGTGGGTGGAACCACAGATTCCCTCCATCTCTAAATTGTGTTATATCACAACTTGGACAAGAAAATAGAATCGCACCAGAAGTGCACAGAGAAGTGTGACTCAGATGTCTTTATAGGGAAATTTTTACCAACTCTGGAAGAATCAAATACCCAAACATATTCAGTGCTCCTTCCTTCATTTTCTCTTAAGTATCTTCTACTCCTGCACACAGCACACAACTTCCTGTGGGTTTCTCAGGAAAGTCTTGGGTAAGCCCAAGCAGCACAGGACATCTGCTCTTTTGGTGGCAAGTTACTTTGTGTGAAGTCTTAGTCAATTAATACTAACAGAAATACACAGAATTACTTAATATCGTAGAGCTCGTAGTGAGAAACTGCTCTCTAGTAACTCCAACGTGACCACCGCAAGCTCTCCTTGCTGATGTCTGGAGTGAGCTGGCTGTGCACGAGGACGGTTGTAGATGTCTTGTTGGTGAAAGAGGCTTCAGCAATGCAGGAGGAAAGATTGTGTATGTTTCTGCTGGAAACGTATTTATTTGGAGCTCTGTTCCCATGCCAGTCTCCTTTTACGAAGGGAAAAGTATGAAATAAATGCAAAGCATGAAATAAATGCAAAATAAACAAGCCTGTTATTCACCAATGCTTTTACAAATAACAGTTAATAAAGTAATGGGGAGCAATAAATCACAGCCCAAGCCATGATTTAATCTGTCCTTAAACTCATTAAAGTAGAGACAATTTAAAATGACTGTCTCCTGAAAGGAACGGCACTGACAAATCCATTTATGAGGCAGGATTTGAATGGGATTATTAGTTTAATGAACTGTTGAACAGTTTCCAAGAGCAAGAATGTGTTTAACAAAGGGGAAAGAAAAGATGATTAGTCTGCAGCCAGCTGAGCTGTTTGCTGGCAGTATGATTTCCTGTAAGTTCATGGCTGCCTGTTTTTTCAAGCAAGAATAAAGGCTCAGCTATAGCCTGACTTTAAATACAACTAATTATGTCAAGCCCATTAATTATGAAGCGGCCACTGCAATTGAGAAGATGGATGAAGAGGGGACGTTTGGGGAGGCATTTGTCATACCTTGTCCATTGCTCTGACTTATACAAAAAGACAGAGAGGTGTCTAAATTAATTGTGGGGAATGGGGAAGGTGAGGAGTTTCTAAGCTGCTCTCCCATAGATTTTTGACACCTTAGTTTCCAGCTTGACACTGGGGAATGGAGAGGAAAGGCCCATTGCAACTGCAAAACACCAGCAGAGGAGCTGACCAGCTCCAGAGGACCATCCCAAACACCAGCGGGGATGTAGATGAACTCTCCATCCACCACCCGAAGCTTGGAAGCTCAGATGCAGTGGAGAGGGAAAGCCACGGGCTGTGATTCTGGGCCACGTGGCACCAATTTAAACTGGAGCTGACACTGGGATGATGTTTAACGTCAAGGGGAGATTGGACATAGCAGAGATGAGCTTCACCACTTTCGTGGTTCTCTCTGAGATGTGCACAGAGAGCAGATGACTTCCATCAGCATTTTAATCCGACTCCATCCCTGGTGTTGCAGTTCCACAAGCATCTTAGTACAGGAATTACAAAAGGTTTTTTTGGACCAGCAGCAATTGTAATTTTCTTCACTCTCGCTTTAGGTTTATCGGAAACATGTGCCTTTAAAAAGAGCTGATGCCCAGAGCACAACCAGCACTGTCAGACGTTTCATGATTCAGGCCCTGGTTCTGCCTCTGCCAAGTTCAAAGCGTAACGTTTTAGTTGACTTCGTTGAAAGGAGTAAGCCGTAAGTGGGAGTCAGCAAATCTTTTCTGCAGTGTGACCATCTCTGCTGCTACTGTAAATCTAGTGAGAGGTATTGATTTCCTCAAAGTCCGAGTGGAGTCCTTTAAATGCAGAAGCACAGCTTTTATTCCTTATAAAAAAAAATTGATTTCTTGACCTCGAAGTTGTAGAAAACTCCCTTGAAAATGAAATCCTGTTTAGAGTAAGAACCAAGGTGCTACTAAGAGGCAGCGGAAGCTGAAATGTCCCATTTCTTAACTTAATCCTGTAGTTTAGGCAAGCAGACTGATCCTACTGATTGTGTGGGTTGTGAAAAAGACCCTGTAACTATGGTGATTTAAATACTTCAAAAAGCAAATTTGTGGGGTACCTCACTAACTACACCAACTGAAACTACACGCGCGTGTAGCCAAAGAGTAACAACAGGGCTCCAGTACTTATTAAAAATTGCTCTCTGAAATGGACTGTGCTGCTTGTGGTTGCCCACATGTCATTGCGGTTGGACTAGGTGATCGTCGTAGGTCCCTTCCAACCGAAATATTCTATTCCATCCTGTTCTAAATACTCGTTTCCTTACAAGACGGTGAACTACATGTTCATGGAGGCATAGAGGACTCTCTGTCTTCAAGGAGGAGTGCTTTGGGGCACTTAGAAATGATGAGGAAGAACATGGCAGGGAAGAGCGTGGTCAAACTCTAGCAAAGCTTTCTTGCCTTCTCCCACCACATTCCTGCCCTGGGCAGGATGTGGGTCTCCGTGCTCCAAGGCTTGCTAAAGCTGAGTTTAGAGTGAGCGTACATCAATTCTGTAAAGGTGCAGCTGGAGCTTCTGTCACTGTGATCCGGTCACCTCTTGAGCACATCTCGGCTGCTTCCAGGTCCACATACTCCACACGTGTAAACCTTGATATTTATTCATAAAGCCAGAGTTGAAATACTACAAACAACAGAAGGAAAAAAATTAAGGCAGTAGCTGGAAACTTCTGACTTAAGACTCTTGTTCCTAAGTTTTCCTTGTGTCTTGATTTATATTGTGCAATGGTTGATCTTGGACTTCTGGCCTAGGCTGGTTTCTCTTGTTATTGGCAGGAAACATGAAGGCAAGTATTGGCATGGCAAAGGATTATCTGGCGTAGAAGTTAATAGGTTATATGGGTTTTGTTTGGAAGTTTTAAGAACTGGATTTGAAGTTTTGATTTATTTCAGAATTTAAGGGAAAAAAAAGATGGAAGAGTTGGTATTGCTGCTTTCCAACTGAAAGTGTTAAGCAGTTCCTGGAAATCAGTTGCGTTTTTAGTCTTTTTCAAAGGAAAGTCTTCTCTATGGTTCCTTGCTGATATATAGGTTTTAAACTTAAATGTGCATGAATAAGGGAAGATTTTCCCTACCATCACTCATACAAAATGTGTGAAGATCTGAATAAAGGGGAAAAATAGTATTATTGACAAAGAAAAGGTGTATAACAAAAGATTTTATAGAACCCCTTTGCTAAAAAAAAAAAAAAATTGTAAACATTATTGGGCTTGAACTTGGCATTAACTTAAGTAAATGGAATCCAAAACCTCTACAGTCTTTGTAAGACTTTCCTTGCATTTTGCTTATTCCTTTTATGAAACTGAATAATAATCATGCATCTTTTAAAAATTATTTCCATCTCTTCTTTTTTTTTTTACCCCATAATTTTCAGCTGAAATTCAGGTGTCTACCCTGGGGTCAGCTTTGCATGGCTCGCGTCACCTAAACTTGGGCAGTGCTTTGTTGTAAGCTAGTCACCTTGGTGGCAGCCAGGCGACCTTCTCAGCTTGGCTTTCTCTGTGTGTGTGTGTGTTTGGAGTCCAGGTGTGCAAGGGGTCCTGGGAGACCCCTGCCTGAGTGCAGGGAGGATTTCTGAGCCGGGGCTGCAGTTTTGTACTGGGGATCCAGAGGTCCCTGATGGGACTTCCCTTCATTGTAGTCTTCTCTTGCTCCATCACCTTACTGATGACCTTACTGCTAGCTGCATCTCAGCAGGAGAAGGAAAGGGGGCTGAGATAGAGAGATCTGTAATCTTTCAAGACCGCATCTCTGTATTTGAGATGGCCTGTCCCCAAGGCACCCAAAGCTGCCGTCTGCTCTGAATTATGGTAGGAAATTCAGCCCTGGGCACGGAGACAGGAGAAGTACCGTCAGACATTAAAAAGGCCCATTTAATGCTGTTTCAATTTCAATCCAAAGACAATTTAATATGTATTAGGAGTAGAAATGTAATAACCATCTGGAAAAAATAAGTTAATTTCTCCCCATTTTCTAATAACATAAAAAAGAAAACAGCAAACACCTGAGTAACTTTGTTTGAAACTACATAATTGCTCGGTTAAAAGGCACATATTTTGATATCGTACGTTTTGCTGGTTAATTAAAGAAAGTGCTAAATTAGGTGTCAAGGCTATCTTTAGTTTCAGATCATCCATTCTCTAGGAAAAAATAACTCAAACATAAAAACAGAAATTAAAATAACTACTTAAATTAAGGCTTCCTTTCTGTTCACTAAAATAACCAGGAAAAAGTAGTCTCTGTTCACTTCAATCAATCTTTCTTGTCTAGAGTCCCTCCTTGGTTCTGGGAGGAGGAGCGGTCGGCGATGCACTCTTCCACCTCTCCCCAGACCTCCCCGTTTCCTTAAGGAGAGCCGCGGTGCAGGATCAACACCTGAATTCAGGTGCTTGAAAGGTCCGGCTTGCTTTGAGCATCTTATCTCAGGGTCTTCTGAGTCCCACCTACTCAGTCTGGGCTCAAGCGGAGACCAGGCCAGCACAGATGAGAGAGATGTTCAGTGATGCTACGAGGGTTTGCTCGGGAGGGAGCTGTGCACCAGTTCATACCACCTTTATCCCTGGGGATGGACGTGGGGGTGCTCCAGCGGCCAGGGGAAGTAAAGGGTCTCCAGCAGGAATGTGAGAGACACCGTAAGTCTGGGGCTTTGGTGAGATTAGAGAAAAAGGTTTCTGTTGTCACAGATGTATTACTGAGTCGAGTCTCACCAGTATTGCCGAGAGTCTTAGGAAAGCGATCTATAGCTCAGCTCAGCAAACAAACTTCAGGATGTGCTGAATTCTGAATACTTTTGTGCTTGCAGTATTACCCAGCAAAATAGCTGTTAGCAGTTTTAAGGTGTGTGACTTCTACCGGTGGCAACAGAAAGTTAGCATCTCTGCACCTTTAAAACCGAACTCTTAGAACCAAAAATAATTGAAATCACCGGGACTTGAACTCCTTCCTAAAAGCTAAACAGATGCTGGGCTGCTTTGCAGAACAAGAGGATGATGTTTCAGGTGGGAGGAATTAAGCACCTCCTTTGCAGGACCGAGTCAATATCCTTACATTAGAGAGGGGGTTGCCTGGATAGGAACGGCTGGCTGCTCCAGTGGTATTGCTCTGCTTTCCCGTTTGCAAATGACTTATCAAACTGTATTTGCTGCATGAACACACATAGGCCTGGGGAAGTATGCAGTCAACGTAGACTCATGAAACTGATAAATCACTGAAATAAATACTGGCAGTATGTTTGAGGGATCTGGTAAGTCAAGAACTAGGAGGACACAAATATGCTCCCCTTTAGGCCGGGGATCCAAAAGTCAGCATTGTTTCAAATCTGTTCTCACGCCATGACGCTCTCCCCACTCTCCTCTGGGTGGGGAGATGCAAGACCAAAAACCACTGTCACATTTGGCAGTAATTACTGTCCCCCTGGTGATCTCCACTGAGGCCAAGGGTGACTGATGCCTGCAATGGTTTTCCCCAGTTATTGTGAGAGATGATCCCTGGGGCCCAGCAAAGAATCGGGCTAAGATCAAAACCAAAATGAATCTTGAATTACAGGAAAAATTTCCAGCTCTGGTGGAGAGGTAGGATCATCGTCCCTGGAAAAGCCACATGCTTAAGTCATGTAAGACTAGAGCATGTAGTGGTGGTATTGATACAAATTCATCTTATTTGACTGTTTGCACAGGCATTAATATCATTATAAGAGAATAGGCTGCAGGGGGTAAATAATCTAAAAAGAAACTTCTGTGTCCCATCCCTAAAAATAGCTCTTCTGTGGATACCAGACAGCCCTCCTTTTTGCAGTATCAAATCAGAAATCCTCACCAGCCTGGAGTTAGCTGGATTGTCACCGAGTTGGTGAATTTACAGCAAAGGGTAACTCTGAACGGTTTGGGGAAATCTAGAGCAGTATTTGGGCTGATGGCCATTCCTAAAGCTGAACAAGCAGAAGTGCAGTGAGAATTGGCCAAATCTGTTGCTGGATGATTTGATTTCCCCATAAATGTTTCTAAGCTGAAACTTGAAGACAGAAAAAAACCTGAAAATAAGGGACAGGGAAGGTAGCAACTATAAGCGTGCCAAGGGGTTTCCATTCATCCCCTGTAAGTTGTCAGAATTGCTGCACCCCAAACTGGATGTGCGTGCAGAGCAGAAGAGAGATTTTTCATGTCTCTCAAGATACCCAGAGAATACAAAGAGAGAAGAACAGGAGAAAAATTGAGACTGGGCAAGCTTAATAGAATCCCAAAATGAGGAGATTGTGCTCAAGCAGAAGAGGGGGAAATAGCTCCCCTGGACCTGCTGGCGATGCTTCTCCTAATCTAGCCCAGGATGTGGTCTACTTGTGGATTTCTCCTGTGATGAATGTGTCCCACCTATTTTGAGGACGAGTGGCACGGATGAAGTCTCTTATCTCTTGATCATTAGGTTTGTGGCTGGATAGTTAAGCTGCGGTGCTTCTCATCCTGAAATCACCAGGTGTTGATCCCGTGTGTTGGTGGGAAAGTTGCTGCTCACCCTTTCATAAAACACTGGCCTCCAGCCCTACTACTAGTCTGCACAGTTGTACTTTGGCAGGGCAGGAGGGTGTTTTTTACTGAGTGTTTTGTTTGAAACACTTAGGGAAAAAGGAATTTGTGCTTGGTCACTTGCCTGACTTACATCTGGGACCTGGTAAAAGTACAAGCCATACTTTTATTAACAGAGTCTTAGTTTACAAAAAAACGAAGCAGTATGAATTTCTGAGAGCACCTACTCTGTAACCTCGACTTGTTCTCATCATCCTAAAGAAAGCAGAGATGACCTGCAAGAGATGTAAAGTGTTGGTACCTCTGCCCTTACAAGGAGGCTCAAACCAGTCCAGGGAACCATCGCTCAGTGCAGCAGATCCTGGCTGGACCCTCTTAGCTCAGACTCCTTTTCCCATTGAACAGGGAATGTCTTGGAAAGTCGTGCTCAGGAGACAGTCACAGCACTGAGGACCTGCTTTCACCCTGCAGGAAGAAGCTTTAGGTTGTATCAAGGAGGGAAATAAAGAATGACTGTGATAAATAAGGAAAAGGGTCTCCATGCTCAGGCAGCAGATACCCAGCTCAAACTTTTCCAGGCAGACACAAAAAAAGCGATGAGCTGGGAGAAGTGTTTGCTGGACCACTGAGTATGCACCAAAGCAGACTAGTTGCAGGGTCACAGCTCAGGGAACCTCAATCCCTGGACAAAGGTCTCCACTTGGTGAGAAGAGCAGGAAATTGGCCCAAAATAGTGAACTATAGTGAATTCTTCCTGAATTAATATGTTGAATCCCCCTGGATGAGGCCAGCGAGAAGGAGAATGTGTGAGCAGCCAGGGAGCAATCCCTGTGCAGACCAGAGCATCTCCGAGAATTACCCCAGCCCTGGCAAGCCACCCATTTTCATTCACTTCTGTCTTCCTCTAATTTAATGGAATGGAAATACCACTTCTGAAGGCCAGTGACAACTGAGGTGCACTGATTACTCGCGACAGGGGAGACAAATCCTGGGCTGCTGTTCCTGCTGTCTGGAAAGCACACGCTATACGCAGCCAAGGGTTCATTAGCTGGTGGGTCTTGCTGGATGGCAGAAGTGCTCCTTGCAGGACACTGCAGTTATTACACAAATCAGCCCTTTAGTGACTGCACAGAGCTTTCTGAAGAAGTTTCGGAGGGTTCATTCTAGCTGGGTATTCTTTCTCCCACGGCTGGAGGAGCGGACAAAGACCTGCGTGCGTGCGCGTGTATTGAGGACGTAGCTGTGGGTGAGCAGGAAGCTCAGGGTGACTTGACTTAGTTTTTTGGCTAGCATCTGAGTCTGCAGAGCATTCTCAGCCTGGACTTCACACGCTGTGCTGTCTGCCCTCTCCTACCTTTAACAATGAGTACAATTCTGCTGGGGTCACACTAGGCATCTGACAATAATTGGCAGGACCGAGTCCTTTTCGGCTGCTTGCTCAGCTAGTAGGCAACAATTCAGTGCTCTAGGCTGTCTTTCCCAGGCCGCTAACGGGAACAGGCTGGTGCAGCACCAGCCAGATGCCGCTTGTGTTCTGTCCCCACAGGCGGGCTGGCACCTCGAGCCTGTGGGCAGTCTTGCAGTATGGACTCTCTCCCAGTCCTTGCTCATGCCTCCGACTCCGTTGTGGATTTGGGAGAAAGGCTTCTCTCGCTAACAGCCATGCATTTTCACATCACACGGCCACAGCTCTGCTCTGCTCCAGTGGTTTTTTCTTGGCATCTCCCAGTTCTCAGATGGAGCCACCGCCAGCAGGCAGCATTTGGTGCCATCAATTGAAATTCATGCTTACTTTGTCCCTGCTTAGCTCTCTAATCCTATTGTTTATTTAAAGTGGACAAAGAAGACGCTATGGCCAGCACTGCTTTTCCCTCTGTCCTTTCTTAGCATCACTCTTTTGGCCATATTCACTCTCATTAAAACAGTTCTCTTTAGCAGCTGAGCTCTTTCAGCCTCTTCCTAGGCTGCACAGAAGGTGATAAGGGAAGATCTGCCTCATATTGACGGGTCTATTTTTGCATCAGCTGAACCGTGGGGGTGGACCAGCAGTGCAGTCCTTTGCCAGAAAGCATTGCTAGAAAGGACTGGCGCAAATATGTCAGCTCTCATCTCCCTGGCTCTAACGCCCAAAGGAAAAGTCGCGCAGGCATTAGCACCATCTCAGCAGTACAACGGTGTGTCTCCAGGACGGCATCACGTCTGGATAAGACCCCCTTGCTACTGCTGGCTAGCAAGGAGGCAAAGCTGAGAGTGAGTAGGGTAAAAAAAAACCTCTTGATTTTTAATGTAGGACTGATTGTCATGAAGTTTCTTGACAGTTCTGAAATGTCTGTGGATTTTGATTATCAGTAATAATCAGAATGTTGTGGGCAAGTTTATTGAATTTAAATGATTTTTCCTCTAACTTTGACCTTCCCATTCTTAGGAGCTCTTCACCACAAACCGTGATTGCAGTTTTCTGTTTAACAACTAAATGACACGCCTTTTATCCACACCTTCTTGCTGATGAGAACATGGGTTTCCAGCTTGTATTTCCCAGCATCAAGATAACTGCTATTAATTTTAAAAAGCAATTTTGTCACAACTTTGCTAAAGATGTTATTTTTTTCTTAAAAAACAGCATTCTCCTTATTGAGTTATTGCTTTGGAATCTAATTTCATTCTCCCTCTAGGTCATTTCTGTGACACCATTAATTTCAACCCATTCAAAATGGATTCTCCCCATGTTTTGTTTTGAAACTCTGCTAATTTTTAGCATATGCTTATAAAGGTTCGGTTTTGGAGGAACAATTGTGATCTTGTAGTTTAGCCTACTGTGTAACAGGGTGCCCAGGACCTCTCTCCCAGGATCCCTGCACAGAGCTGGATGAAATCCTTGGCTGTCTTTTAGAAAGAGGTGGCACTTGCCACCATAGTTAAAAATACCCACTTTGTTATCAGTTTCATTGAACTTCCACTTTCTTCTGTCTTAGTCTATGGGATTGATGCCAGATACCTCTTCCTTCACTGATTTTGACAAAAAAACCCTCTTAGTCTTTTGCCTGATAAAATGACTATATAATATTCTTTAATCTTCAACAAGGCTTGAAGTAGCCTGAGGCCAGGGTGTGGAAATCATTAGGGTACTAAGGTTAACGGCTGCCTTCCTTGCATAGCTGTTCACATCCATGTGTTGGAAAGGGGGGACCAGCAAACAGATTCAGGTGGAACTCAAAGTGCAATATTTGGTGCCTGGCCATGAGTTGTCTGGGCTGCCGACATACTGCATGGAGAGTCCTATACCAAAAAAAGATCATCCATCCATCCATCCTGCATGCTGGGAACCTGAGGGCTGGAACTTAGGTTTTACAGGACCTCCATCTGCTCAGAGTGAACTTATCTTCCCAGTTAACGCCAACCACAGACATATGTCTACTTCTAACTGGAGATTTACACTTGAATATCAGTGGCAGTACTAGCTAGCTTTGTGTTTTATCCAACCTAATGCAACCAGGAGCTGCAACCCAAGATGTTCCCCCATCTGCAGGGAGCCTTAATCCATACCAGCAGAAACAGCTCTGCATTCAAGGTCTCCTTTTAACTTCTGAGCACAAGAGAAGCAACAGATGCCCAGGCTTTTGGAAAACGTGGGCGCTTTTGAAATCGAACTACGGATTTACTCTCCACCTCCAACCATAGCACCAAATTGTTTTAGCAGAGCCCTTGACTCTGTTTGCAGGGCTGGTGAAGGAGGCTCTACATAGCACTGGGCAAATGCAGCGCATACAGAAAAACAGTTGCCACAGCTTCTACGCGGGTCATTGTGTGCTCTGGGAAAATTACAACTGGGAAGCAGAGCAGCGCCCTTCATTGCACAAAAAGTCATTCAACATGGCCTGTGCTGCTCAGGGATCTTCTAGTCACCGTGAAGAGTAGAAGCTAAGATTGCTTTTACATGGGAACATCATCGTTCAGTAGAAGGTTCCTTAGAGTTTGCTCTCAGTCCAGCTCCGTGTTTTTGTCATTAATGCAAACTGCCCAGTTCCTTTTTTCATGGGAAAGCATTCTATTTCTTCCACTTTGGAAAGGTACACCTGCAGCCTGTCTGCTGCATGTCTGCTGCGTGTCTGCTGCGTGTCTGCTGCACATCTGTATATGTCTGCACGTGTGCAGCACTTCTGCTGTGTCCCTGTTTTGTGTCTGCTCTGCCTCTGCTGCGTGTTTGCTGGATGTGCTCTGCATGTCTTCAGTGCGACTGCTGTACATGCACTGTGTTTCTGTTACATCTGCTGCGCATCCTCTGTATACCTGCGGCTCATCTGCTGTGTGTCTGCTTCATGTTTGCTGTGTGTTTTCTGCACGCGTGTTGTATGTACGCTTCATCTTTGCTGCATGTCTTCTGTGTATCTCCTGTGCATCTACT
This sequence comes from Aptenodytes patagonicus, assembly GCF_965638725.1. Classification (NCBI taxonomy): domain Eukaryota; kingdom Metazoa; phylum Chordata; class Aves; order Sphenisciformes; family Spheniscidae; genus Aptenodytes; species Aptenodytes patagonicus. The sequence continues at coordinate 2,683,471 of NC_134973.1, forward strand.
GCAATCACGCTGAAGGTGGAAAACTCCTGTATTGAGTCTTGGGTAACCCATTCAGGGTGTTCTCTGAACACTAGCCTCTCCCAGCCAGAAAAGGAATCTGCTGCCCTAAAGCGCTACGAGGTCTCGCCAAAATCCAGACTGGAATCTGGTAGATGGGCCTTACAGACTGCTGCTGAGACTGGCTGTTGTGCCCAGGGTGCGCAGCCGTCCCAGCACCCTCCGCCTTCCCACTCCTGGCTCGCTGCAGGAACTTGAGAATGGCAACAAGAGGAAGAAAATCTTCAAAAAATCCCCACCACTCAGGTAAAATCTGCAGGCAGAAACAAAGGCAAATTCAGGAAAACAGACTAATGGCACTCCTGCTATAACAGAGACCTCAGGTTCTGAGGAAGGACGAGCAGGACAAGTTCTGCAGTAAGCACTTCATGACATGGGAGGGAAGTAGAAACATCCATGGTTAAAGCAGTTTCTCCACAGCCACAGGCAATGGTTGGGATGCTGTTTTAAAGGAATGAAGGGAAGCTGAGACAGTACCTGCCTTATGCATGTTCCTTGCTGGTGGCAGAATAACAGGGAAATAAGAGACTGTTCCCTGGAAAACAAAATTAATTTGCTGATCTAGCTGAAGATCAGGGATGAATCAACAGATTTTCAGAATAAAAAAAACCCCAAACAAATCAACCAATACTTTTGGAGTTTTTAAAAATCAGATATTGTTGTTGCTCCAGTCTGCCAAATCCATACGTTTGCTCCCATGCACCATGTAGCTAGAGCTATTTCTACCGGTAGCTGTGATACGCTGATAGTTGTGGGGGTGTATTTCACAATGAAATAATTACAGAGAACATAGAATTACAGAATCACAGAATGGTTGAGGTTGGAAGGGACCTCTGGAAGTCATCTGGTCCAACCACCTTGCTCAAGCAGGGCCACCTAGAGCTGGTTGCCCAGGACCATGTCCAGACAGCTTTTGAATATCTCCAAGGATGGAGAATCTACAGGCTCTCTGGGCAACCTGTTGTTCCAGAACTCAGTCACCCTCACAGTGAAAAAGTGTTTCCTGATGTTCAGGTGGAACCTCCTGTGTTTCAGAAACATCCCAAACTGCGTAGCAGAAAATGCCAAATCTGATTCATTCACGTAATCCCGTCCTGTCTGTGCAATGATGATGACAGTTACTATCACCAGCTCCAGGCAATCTGCTGAAGAGGTTGATGTAAAACTTAATTAGTGAAAATTAGAATGAGGATATAGAAACTTTGGACAATAGATCCTGACAAACTAGTCTGATATTTTCCTTCTTTTATCAAAGAGAAAATGAAAGGGTGATGTAACAACCTACGTAGGTCTACTGGGTGAAGAGACTTTGTTAACAAATGGTTCTTCAATCCAGCAAGCAAAGATTGCATCAGTTGCATGATGTGTACAGGGGACCCTCCCTCTGAACATCCAGCTCAGCACCGGCAGTCGGGGTGCCAGGAGGAGCTGTGCTTCAGTGCTGATCACTTCCGAAGCAGCTCGAACCCCTTCATATGCTGCTAATATCTCTTTTTCAGTTGGAGTATAGCGGGCCTCGGATCCAATGGCTGAAAGTAGAAGATAGATAGACTCGGGCCCCAAAATAAAGCATAGAGTTTTAACAGTGGGGATTATTACTCACTAGAAAGTGTGTACACACTCCAAAGTGTGTGCTCTTTCGCTGGTGATTTTAGTTCAAATTCTCATGCTTTTCTAAAAGATGTGATCCCTCAGCAAACCTCCAAGAAGAGGTTGGAGGGTTGCTGGCCAGGGTCCAGGCAAGGTCTAAACTCTCCGTCTACGCTTACCTCTCTACTGCCTTCCCCCATCTGTCTGATCCTGTGTTAGAGCCCCAGCATGACCGCAAGGGGCTGCGTTCTCATGACTCCACACTTGACAATGTCACAAGAGCATGAACATTACATAGGTGTATGGTTTTCATGTTTTTTGGGGGGGATTTTTTCTTGGGAAGTCTGTTAGTTCACGTACGGATGTGTAGCATGGCACAACACGGTGTAAATGCCATGCTGAAGTATGTGCTCAGGCTGGGTCTGGTATATACCGCTGTCTTTGCTATGTGACGTTGTTCGTTGGACAACCATCCAACAAACAGATGAAGACAAAGAAAACCATGGGTAGCCTGTCTGATGGACAAGTTGGAGCAGGAAAGAGCACGACTTTGTCCACCTTATGCATAAACAGCACTGCTAAGCTACGTTCACAAGGGACAGATGTCCTCCTCCTGTTCAGATTATCAAGACATTCACTTGCCTGTGGTCTCTAGGGTTGTCTGGTATCTAGGTCTCTCTCTCCTCACATGGAAATGCAGGTCTCCAACTGGCTGTGTCTAACCTTGTGGGTATGGCCCCATGCCCTGGCTTCGTGTCAGGGTAGACCTGGCTGTGCCTCAGTTCCTCACTCCTCCGTATGGTCCTAAGAGGGTCACTGTAAGATCAGAGCCCCAAAGCATTCTGCGCAGGGAGGTCAGAAGTCAGTTATTAAAATAACGTATGGTGGCTCATTTTGGTGGGAATTAAACGTGGCTTGTTCAAACTCACAGTGAGGGAATGGAGTTTGGCAGAGAACTGTCACGCAAGAGGTTATTCAACTGCTCTCCTACAGTGCTGATACATGCTGAATTTATCCAATGGCACTGCATGGAAACAGAGGGAAAAAATTGTTTTTAATTTTCAGACCCAATGTCTGTGGCTCGAGGTTCCACTCCTACTGCTGCCCCGGCTGGAAAACGCTGCCCGGAGGGAACCAGTGCATTGTCCGTGAGTATCCATTTTCCTGTTAAGGGCACCAAGGGAACTGACTGCCATGTGGGAAAGAATGCATATCTCACACTTCAGCAGATGACAGGACATTTCATAATCCACTGGGACGGCAGCAGCGATTGCTGGGAGTTCTCATCTCTGCTAGTCTTGATTAAAGCAGGGTGGTTGCAATTGGTCCCATTCAGTGCATGGCCTTTTATCGTCTGCCAAGTTGCCACCGTGTTCCTTGTTGCTTGACCGTTTGTGTGCCTGCTTTAGAAGTCTAGCCTCAAAGGAAAGCTATTGGTGACTCCTGAGAAAGTTATTTTAGAGCTGCTTGTTTAGATGAAATAATTTAGTTAGTTGCTAGAACAACAGCTAGATGCTGACGTTGCAAACATGATGTCATGAGACAGTGTCTACAAGCAGGAATTTGCATCTTTCTTGGAGTGGCCATCCAAAGCGGGATGCTGATTTAGATAAATCACACCCCTGTTTTGGCAGGTAGCTCTCCTATTTGGAGTAGAGCATTGTCAAGTGCTGATATACACCTATAAAATCCATTAAGGGGCTGATGTTTTGCATTTCTGTAGGTTAAAGGCATAAGCTGTAGGGAGATGTAGGAGCCTGCCCTTTGGACGACACTCCCATGGGAAGTGAAAGTCAGCTCAGGAGTAAATAAATGAGATTCTCATTGGAGACGATAGGGGTAATTGTACCTGCATGTGGTCATGCTTCGTACTGAAACACAGTAAATACGTGGTGTACTGGAGATATTAACCATAACCCGGACATACAAAATAGCAGACAGCACTATGGGATGCTTGTATCTCCCAGTATTTTAGCTTTCTGCATAAATCTTCTGCATTAGAGCACACTTGGAATTGTACGTGAATGCCCTTTTCCAAAACTTCCTGAAAATAATTGACAGTGGGAGGTTTCAAGTTGAGGAAAACAATAGGCTCCTCTAGGGGATCTCCCACATAATACAGGTCACATATTTCAGAAGTAATTCCACCTTCAGAGTCTAAAACTCAGCCATCTTAGAGAGAAACGCCTCGTGTTTCCTAATATAGAGCTGTCTGGGACCTCAGATGTACAAAACTGAGCCCAGAGCTGCAAATATTCTCCTCTCAAAGGAGATGGTGTCTATTGTATTATGAGCGATGGGGCCAGTTGATGTGTCCTTGCGCACAAGGAGTAACCAACACCAGAGTACAGCATTTTACTCACTAAGAAGGGCAATAAAGAGGTGTGATGACTCAAGAGTTAAATGCATCCGACTTCACCCCGGGTGATGGTAAGACGTGGAGTTCTGTGCCCTCTCCTTTCCCCGCGAGAAGAGACAGGCAAACTCACAGTCCCGTGGACAGTGGATGCCCCACCAAGGATGTAAGGCTTGAGTTTAATGCTGGCTGCAGCGAAGGGTTAAGGAACTCACAGCCAAATAGCGGCTCAGTGGCATGCGGGGTTAGCGACATTCGGGGTTGTCTGCTGACTTTTCTCATAACTGTAAAACATGCCATCTGGGCTGGAGGTCCTCAGGGGACTGTGTGTTGTAATTGTATTTATAAAACACACAGAGATGAGATACTTTCATGGGGCTCTAATAAAATCTGTGCTTACACAGGTGGAACAATACTGCCAGCTACGCTCTTAGCTCCCATGGCACAGGAAGGGGAAGAGATTAGCAGGGGTCCCAGGCAAGAAAGGATGGGGATTGATATGAAGGCATCCTGCTGATGCATCTCTGGCTGACTCATGCTCAGCCCCTCATTCAACAGGAGATGCATCTCCTATCTCAGTAACAGCCAGTTTCCCCAATGCCAGACCACGGACTGCAAAATGCTTCATGGAAACACAAAAATTTTAAGGAAAACAACAACCTGGCTCAGCGCGAACGTCACTTGTCGCTGCTGAGAAACGTTTTTAGCAGGCAAAAGTAGTGAAATGTGCCTTCCCCATCCTCTGCTGCTGAAAAAGCAATGTGGTAGCAGGCCCAGCCACAGTCTGTGATAAAAGGAAGATGTCTCCAGCAACTCCCTGTGTACAAGTGGGGCCTTCCCACTGTTGCACTGCCCACGCCAGGGTCCTCAAGAGGTGCCCCAGCTTCCTCCCCAGGTTATTATTCTTAAAAGAGATGAATTCACACCCTTTCGACAGCCAAAAACACATCTGCGAGCAAGTTCACAGGCTAGCACATTGTGCTAATCATTGTGTCCTCCTCTTCCTCCAGCAATTTGCAGGAATTCTTGTGGTGATGGATTTTGTTCACGGCCAAACATGTGTACGTGCTCCAATGGACAACTTTCTCCCAACTGTGGCTCAGGTGGAGGTAAGAGAACATTGCTGGTAATTCTCCTTCCTCCGGAGTAGTTATGTGCTCTCTTAAAAATTTCCCAGTCACAATGAAAGAAAATCTCTGAAATATTTTGTGTTTTGGCAGCCAGGTTCTAATCTGAATTGGGCAGTAGTCATGAAATCTTTCATTTCTTGTGGCGCTTTTACTAAGGGTCCTCACTGCCCCTGGTACCTGGAGAAAAAGTGGCAACCTGCTTGCAATTTCTGCTACTTTGGTATGAGAAATCCTACAGGATGCAGCTCAGAAACCACATCTCACAGCAGCAAATAGCGACACTGCTGCCAAAGAGTCCATCCACCCCTGGCTGTTCTTTGAAGTGGAATTAAATCTGTCACTGCTTTTGTTAACCAAATAAATATTTTTTTCCAATGGAAAAATTACTAAGTTTTTCTTAGGCTGTGATTTGGATGTCAGGGAGAATTGCCCAGCGTTTTTAGCAAACTGCAGTGACACGATGAAGTTGCGCACTGGCAGAGCTGGGAATGCAGAAACGGCATTGCCACTTTTTCTGCTTTGTTCTCCCATCTCAGACCTTCAGGACAAAAATCTGAGAAGCTCTGGGAGGGGGACTGGGTGGCTGAGGTTTCTGAAAAACAGACTATGGAGGACTCAGCAGCGTGACAGTCACATATCCAGAAAGCAATTCCCATATCCCTCTGGTAATCCCCGCAGGACGTATTCAAGACCAGATCCTGCTGGCAACCCCTCTGTTACCCTGCAGCACATGGCTCTGCACAGAAAACACTCCTTTTGCTTGAGTCTAAATCCTGATAGCTAATGATCTTGTGTACTTTCTGGAAGGGAATTATTGCTCCTCTGTGCCCCCTTTTCCACTGGGTTGTATTGCTGGAAAGGACCTGGGAGTTATGATAGACACCAGGCTGGATGAGTCAATAGTCACGTAACAGAGGTCGATGGCCACAGGTTGCCGCTTGGGATGTACAAGCTTGGGATCGTCAGGCATGAAGAAAATTTTCTTACACTGGAGAGTGGTGCGGTGCTGGGACAGGTAACCAGAGGTGTGGGGGATCGCCCTCCTTGGGGGGTTTGAAGACTTAGCTAGACAAAGTCATAGCCAGCCTGATCTGTGGGGAGGCTGGATGGAGACGTCCAGCAAGCCCTTCTACCCACGCTCGTGTAAGCCAGCACAGAGACCCACCTGAGTCAGCGCAGGCTACGCACGAGCCAACAGGTCTGCCCGAAAGGGCTTTGGTTGTTTCTAAAGCGAGAGCGGTGTGTGAATGGGGGCTGGCCTGCACTCCAGATCTCCAGACGCGGGCAATGGTACTGGGTGACCGTTTGCACCTGACTATATGAGCAGTCCACCCATACGTCACGACACTACTCAAACACACCAGCCAAAAAAAAAGTCCTGCCTGCAAAGAAACAGAGCTGTGGCACGGTATTGTTTTAAGAAGGCTGATTTTGCTCTGCCCTATGTAAAATGCAGAAATTAATGGGATTTTATAGAGTCTTTTAAGGTCTCAGATGGCCATTGCTAGAGACAACCCAGACACTTATTTTCCATTATTGTCCATCTGCAGGCAAGCTATTGTTAATAAAGTGACCTGCAGGCATCTGATTGAAGGCCAGAGAACTAGCCCCCCCAAACCTCAAAACCACATTCAGGGTGTGACTCAAAGAAGGAAATTCCCAGAATCTGATTCCAAAGTGCCACGTTGCGCTACAGCCCTGCAGATGTCCCCAGCCAGTGCTCAGCACCAGAGCCGATGTGTGCACTGCTCCGCAGACCTTCCCCGTGCTTTGCTGCGAGGAAGGTGCTGGAGACACAAAAGTTTCTGGAGCGAGGGTCCATATGTTAGCAATCACGGAGGAATGCAAGGAATGCTGTAAGCAGTATATACATTTGGGCACAGACCTGGCATTCCCCTGAGCCTGGGGTGGATTTCAGCATGCACTCGAGGGGGGTAGGTTCCTCTGCAGGGGCTTCATCAAATCTGGCATTCATTGTGGGGATGTTTGCATCTGCATTTATCATGAACGCTTCAGGGAGGTAAAGCAGACAAATTGTGCATTCCAGAGGCAATAAAAGCCATTCTGCCTCTCTCTGTCATAACAAAAAGCTTGGTTTCCTACTTTGGGGAGTAAAGATATTTTAGGAGTAATTTGCAAGTGACTGTTTAGATAGTAGTAGTCAGTAAGCAGACAGAAAACCTGTCTGCAAACTCCACTACTGATGGCTGGCAGAACAGCTGCAGCCACTGATCCTTTAAAATAAATCGTAGAACTAATCCAATCCAATCCAATCATGGGAAAAGTTAAGTAGGGTGAGCTGTCATTCTCTTTTTCCTAGAACTTTGGTCTCTGCTACCCTGGAAAATCCTGACAAAGCGTAACAGGCCTTTAAATTCTTGGTTGAAAGATGTTCTTCTGCACTCCAAATCTGCAGGGGGTTCTAACAGTGCCAGCCTTGGAGATAAGTCAGATGGTGATGGGACCTCAGGGCTTTTGGGATCATGGCAGAAGTAAGAAATGGGACCGGCTCTGTGCAGGTCCAGGAATAGTCCTTGCCAATTAGTTGGAAAGCTTCTGGATGAGCATCAGGGTTCTTCTTATGTCCAGACCCTGAGCTCCCAAAATTTCTCAGCTTCACTAAACCTTCCCCCTTGCTGAATGCATTGAATGTGAGGCTCAGGATGCTGCGTAGGGAAGAGGTCTGACAGATGGACAGCTCTGACAGACAGACGCTTCCTAGCTACCTCTGTCTCTGGGCAGCCCTCCCGGATTTGCTGTATGTAATTGCTTTCCCAGGGCTGATTAATTGTAGCGAGGGGTGTAGGGTAAGCATGTGCTGGAAACAGTGCCTTTTCCCAGAGAGACTGGTCTCATGTCTGACAATCTGGGCAATGCTTTGAAGCCTCGAGCTTAGTTTCCTTAATGATTAAGCTTTCATCTGAATTTGGCCTGATCTCTGGCCATAGAGCAATAGGAAGAATAGTAGACATCATGACTAATTCAAACCACACTAGCAATGCATGGATTAAATGTACAGCACATGTGCCGAGCATTCTGAATGCAGAGCTCTGAGACTTCCCATTCCACTCCTCCTTCCTTTCAGGCTTCCTATGAACAAGGCGTCAACCATATAATTATCCCTATTGGACACTTCTGAGTCCTACTACCTTTTGGACAGACATTTCACTTGCACTGGCCCCAACTCTTCCCTGCTTGGAACTGATGTTGCATGCACGGAGAAGACACAAGCCACAGCTGAGCATCCACTCACATATGCACTCTCCAGCCCCACCTTCTTCAAGCTGCCAAGTCACGGCCCCTCCTATCCCTGGCAGACATGAATTGTGGTGTACATGCTGAAAAACAGTTTTCACGTAACTTGCTATAACCTCAGGCACTTGCAATTTGAGTTGTCACATCTTACAAAGGAAGAATGCATTGTTCCAGGCGTTTCACTAAAGAATGAAAGCTGTTTGACCTGTATTTGTAACTCAATGTTTAGCAGTAAACCTCCCCTTTTGGGCTCTTCTACTTTAATACCACATTCCTTAAACATTGAATAGTAATGAAACAGTTAAAGCCAATACTGGCTTTGTGTCTACATCAGTATAAAACTTCCCGACTCTTATTTATTGCTATTGTTTTCCTACAGAGCATTAGTCTCATTCAGCGTGTCATAATCTAGTGTGAAAGCTGAACTCTAACAGAGGAAGAATAGATGATACGTGCTTTTCTTTTCAGATTTCTTAAAAAAACCCTCTTGTATTAAATGAATCTCACCAATAAGGCCACACAGTAATTGTAAAAGGAAGAGAAATATCTTAAAAGTTGATGGTTTTCCTCCACCAAAGAAATTCTATCCCCCCAAACATCTCATAGGTCTTTTAATACGAAGGCATTTTAAAGATTAGAGAGCCCAGAATGCGAAAAGCGTGTTTTTAAAATGGAGCAATAATCTAAAAGAATAACAAAAAGGGTGTGAAAATATTTGAAAAGTGTAGTATCCTAAAAGAAAGAATCGTTTAGAATGACAGAGTTATCAAAGAAAGGGAGATAGCAGGAAATATGCCCTTACTCGCAGTCACACGCGCTATGGCAGGACGTCCTGTAGAAAGGACAAAAGCTGCAGATGTTTAATCGGGGTAGATTCCTTAACGAGGTACAATGACGAGTGCCTTTGGTCTCTGTGGGATGAGGTCTATTTAGATTGCTCTAAAAACTAGTTGCCATAAGAGAACAATGATACTTTGCCCTGTATGAGGTGGACTTGGAAGAATTACATCCCGTAAATCGCTCCTAGTTTCACACCGCCCATCGTGTTCATGGCTTTCCCCTATGAACAGTTCAATACTACCAGGTACAGGAACAATAAATGTGTCTTACGTCTAGGGAATAAAGAACAGACGATGGTATTTACTTTTGTAAGCAACTCTGGGGTAATTATACCTCGGTAAAAGTGCAAGCCTTTAACCACACCATGGGCTCATATCCTACCATGGGAAGTCGGCAGTCTCTCCATTTAACTTCAAGGAACCGGACACTGAACATCACCCTTAGATTCCGCACTGAGACAAGAAAGTTTCGAACGTCCATTACGTGTGAGGTGTTCACCTCCTGCCACAGACAGTTTGTTGCATCGCCGTGTCATATTTCCCTGCTCTTCTCCACAGTCCAAACCTGCAACGTGAGGTGCATGAATGGTGGGAGCTGCAACGAGGAGTCCTGCCTCTGCCAGAAAGGCTATACCGGAACATACTGTGGGCAGCGTAAGTACCTGCAACACCTGCTGTCTACACGGTGAGCTGAAGGGCAAGGCTCGATTCATGCCGCCTCATGACTAGAGAGGTCACCTTGCGCACACTGATGCGCTCTTTGATGTCATCAGTATATTCTCCTCTCCATTGGAATCTCAGTCCACTCTCCTTAGGGGGTATAAATATATATCTATCTCTCTCTATATATATATATATATAGATATAGTAGCTATAATTTCACTGTAAATTTATATAAAATATATATATAAATATATATGTATGAGAGAGATCATTTCTCTGTAAATAGTTTTAGATAAACAGCATATTCTCTGGGAATGGGCTTCATTTTAGCTCAAATGAAGCCTTCTTTCAATTAGAAGAAGAAAAACAAAAAAACCCCAAACAAACCAACATTTTTCGATTATAAATTATGCCTGGTTACATCTGGGGGGGGTTTTCAATTTTTAGTTCTGTTTATTTGACAACACTGACTTTCTATAGGGAAACCTCAATATAGTCATTGAAAGAAATTTTACAATGTTTTATGACTTGATTTTCTATTTTGTCTAAGCACCTGTACCTTTCATAGGGAGAAATTTAATTTTTCCCCCTAGTTTCCCATGAAAGATGTTTGGCAATTTTAAATCATTGCTCGTGAACCTTGTAGAACTGAGAACCAAACAACTTAGGTGCCATCTTTAATAAGTGTCTAGTAAGCAAGAATGCACAATAGTTTTGAAAGAATCTCTGATCAAATGGAACTTTCCAGGCAAATTTCAAATCCTTGTATCAATATGAGAATCACTGAAGTTCTCGGCAAAGTCTATGAGAATTTTTTTAAAGATGGGCAAAACACCGTATTTCCCCTAAACTTATCCTCAGCTATGACTGATTCATTTTTGCTGAAACTTTCCAAAAAGTTCAACTAAAGGCAGACACACCATATGGAAAATTTCATTCTGAACAGCTAAAGCTTGGGAAAATGATAAGTAACAGCAAACTGGGGCCTATAATGGAACGCACTAGGCAACCTTAATTATGTGCTGCTACCGTCTCCACCTATAATATCCTCAGTAGAGTTTTCATAATGGTTCGGCTATTGGCAAGACATCACTGACAGGGTGGGGAACAATGGAGAGTCCCACTGGCAGCGTCCCAGCAGAGCAGATTTTGGCTTCCTCGGCTCTAAGATGGGTGTAGCCTTTGAAGGCTGTGAAATGCAGCGGTACCTGGCCTCTCCGCAGCTCGGAGCCTGGCACTGGACCAGTGAGGGCCACACTGAGGTATCATACAAGATTGCTGTGGACCTCACCTTTCATGAGATTATATTCTTCTCATCTTCAATGCGCCGGTGTTGTTGGGCAACTGAGTAGCTCAAAGAGTGAAGCTCTGTATAGGAACTTTAGGAAGTGTCACAGCAGTACTCCTCTCACTAGTCATGACAGCTGCTGAGATTTTAATAGGTCAATGGCCTCTGTCACAACTAGCAATTGCTCGTGTCATGTGCAGAAGTGTCCCTACATCCTGTTCAATTAGCTTAGCCTCAGCCCAGGACCTAATCAGCAACCTACTCCTTTGACTTCAGTCCTAGACTATTGACTGCAGGTTTTCAGCTAAGGGTAGCAGGTCTAATTTTAAGTCAATGAATACTTGTGCGTGCTGATCAGACTGGTTCTTCTTTGCTTTGGGTACGTGGGATTAAATGGCAAACAAGTCCCCTCTCCTCACGTTTCACTGTTGTCATACGTTAAACGTTTGCCTTTATGCAGTTTCTCATTTGTATCAGTTCATCTTGACCTTGACATTTAAATCCCAATGCTGTCTTGAATGAACTGAGATGCCAGAGTGCAGGAAATCCTCTCAAGTGAAATAAGAGTTTATGGCCTTTTTATAAATGGCTTCATTCATAAACAGGAAGTAATTTTCTGGGAAAAAATATCAGACTTTTCTCTGTATGTTTACTGCGTGGAGAAGACTCCTGACGGGTGAACAACACGAAGCAGGTGATATTCCAAGTCCTGCCAGCACCGCATGTCTCACGCTGTGGTTTCACTAAGAGCAGAAATCACTGATTTCTCTTTCTATTTCAAAACAGCTGTCTGTGAAAACGGCTGTCAGAATGGAGGTCGATGCATTGGACCGAACCGTTGTGCTTGCGTCTATGGATTCACCGGTCCCCAGTGTGAGAGAGGTAAGGAACACGTTTTCATGATATTATCACTGACAGAACATAGGGTCAGGAGTTGTGTATTTAAGCGTGTGTATTAAAGATACTCAATTTCATGCAAATTTCTGCTCGATTCCCCTGCCTGATGATGCAGCCTGTAACGACAACCTCATGCCCAAAGCACTCTCTGACATCCTTGGCTATTACATGTGCAGGATGCAAAGTGCCTACTGACTGCACGGCTGTTCGATGTCTCTGGATCCTCCTCACTCCACATGTGGCCCCTTGTAGCTGTTTGGTAAACATCAATAAACCCCTGTGCTGAGTACAAAAAGGGTGGTTTTCTCTTGGGCATTTCCCCGTTTCTTGTCTTGATAACCTGGGAGCGGCTTCGAAACGCCAGGAAGCCCCTTACCACAGCATCCTCATGAAGGGAAAGTGACACCATCAGTCCCTTCCTAAAAACTAAGAGCGAAGGGAAAAGAAACGTAAGCCAAAATTTTCAAACGTGCCAGTGTGGTGGGTTGACCCCAGCCAGCAGCCAAACACCCATCCTACATCTCGCTCACTCCCCTCTCCTTTGGCATGGGTAGAAGATAGATAGAAGGAAGGCAAAAAGACTCACGGATCAAGATAATGTCAGTTTAATAAGGAAAGCAAAAGCTGTGTGTGGTAGCAAATAAGGAATTGATTCACTACTTCCCATCGGCGGGCAGGCGTCCAGCCAATTCCTGGGAAACAGGACCTCAGCACCTGTAATGGTGGCTTGGAAAGACAAACACCGTAATCATCTTATATCCCCCCTTCCTCCTTCTTTCCCTGAGGTTTTATTGCTGAACATGACGTCATATGGCGTGGAATAACCCTTTGGTCAGTCTGGGTCACTTGTCCCAGCTGTGTACCCTCCCAGCCTCTTGCCCAGCCCCAGACTACCGGACCGGGGCTGGAGAGCAAGCCTTGACGCTGTGCAAGCACTGTTCAGCAACAGCCGAAACACTGGGGTGTTACCCACACTGTTTTAGTTACAAAACCAAAACACAGCACCACGATGAGGAAAGTTGACTCCATCCCAGTCAGACCCAATACAGCCAGCTAATTTTGGTGCCCACCTTGAGTTACCCCGAGCTGGACTTGCAGGACTCTCGGCGTTCACTGATCCTGCTCAGCACCGCAAGTACGACTCGCTGCAGCTCTTGCAGAGGAGTGATGTCTAAGGAGTTAGGGACCACACGCAGTTAGGGACCACGTGCAAAATGCTGGTTTAAGGACTTGGCCAGCTCGCACAGGAACTCCGTCAGACACGGGTAGACGGCAGTTCACCGGGCGAGCGCTCAGCTCCCCTATCAGTAAGACCACTTATGCAGTCTCCTGCCTCTCTCACTATATAGAATCAAATTCCTGCAGCAACTCAGTTTATTGCCTGAATTTGACCTGTCCTGTACGCTTCAGGAGACAGTTACTTTTGGGTGAAGGAGGTCAATACCATGTACCATCAAAAATTAAAACTAATGATGTCACCAACGCTAACAGCCAATAATTTTCAAATGAACTTGGACCTGAAACCCCAAAAGTCATTATTCCAACCTTTGCAAAATTATTTTTATGGTTTAGTACTATATTTACTTGAAAAACCTTGAAAATTATGGCCAGACATAAGGTTTTCCATGAAAGAACCTTATTTTAGTCAAAATGTTTCAAAGGGAAACATAAGCCAACTGGTTTATTGTAAACCTCACGCGGTTCGATGCCAGCTGCTCATCCAGTATGAATCGAAACAGCTCCACTAAGAACCACAGTTTTCACCAGCTAAGAGTATGGCTCTTAGTGACATGTGGCTTTGCTGTATTTCATCCAGGCAGCGCGTGCTGAGTGCCTACATCAGATTTACATTTGGGCAGTGTGGGTATGACTGAGGTTTTGGCTGAGACACAAAATTTCTCCCTTTCCTGTTGGCTTAGATGGACATCTCACAACACTGCTCTGATATGATTTTTGGCAAGGGTCAGAGTGGCACAAAGCAGAAATGAAACTGAAACACCAAGCCAACGTGCAAACTCCCAGGATTAAGATCAAAGCACCCTGGAAAGATTCTGCTTTTCTAGCCTCTCATTTTCCTGAGATTGGGCTAATTCTGTTTAACTCCATGTCCAAGGGTTGGACTGTTCTTGCCTTTCATGTTTTTTTCCAAGTTGGGGATTCTTGGCAACGTGATTTAGAGGGTGAGATAGGAATAACAGTTGGTTTCCGGTAGCCCAGGCATCAGTCAGCCCTGCTTGAACAGCGGCCAGCAGAAATACGCAGAACTGAACGTAGTTGTGCAGTGTTCCTTGGGTTGCAAAAGTATCTACTGAACCTAATGGTGCAGGTGCCCCATAAAAGGCCTCTGCTGTGGTTTGAGCCTCACATTTATTGGCTGCAGAGAAGGGAAAGCTCTTTAAAAGCCTCCACACACATTTGCTGAAGTAACCTTTCATTGTTCCAGCCTCCTTCTTTGTACTCTCCTGCAACCACAGATATCGGTCGAGCACTGCAGTTATATATTCTTTAAGCCCTCTGCCTGCCTTTTTCTAACACACACACATGCACATGCAGATATCCATTGCTTTAGTTATGGAAAGGTATTACGATAACAACCTTTCTCTTTTGAAGGCTCTACCTTGCAAGATTCCTTCCCCTAAAACCCTAAACCCGTGCTCCAGAACTGTGTCTGTAGAGCTGCTTTCTTTTTTTCTAGCTCACGGGGATCTGAAGTATTGAGATTCATAAATCGATACGGACATTGGCTGTGTTTGAAAAGAAAGCTGGAAATTTCTTAAAGAAACTTCTGGATGCAGCAATGCCAGGAGGGACTGAAAAATCCAACCGTCCTGACTCTGTGCGTGGTAGTGGAGGGGGTAGGAGAGAGAGTGGAAGAGGCAGGGAAAGAAGGGGTCTGAGCAGGGGCAGACTTTGGAGACATCTTGTAATGTATAAAATTCTTTAAATACAGAGAGCATTTTTACAAAGCCTTTAGAGATTTGGTTTAGTCCAGACTTGTACTAAGAGACAAAACAAGCTCTCCAGCTGTGTATACACAGGTCTTCCCTGCCAAGACAAACAGAGCGCTTGCTTTGCTAAGAGATGTTAAAAGTTACACTTTTCAAAGAGGCTCCTGGCTGGGCAGTCTGTGAGTTTGCAGCCAGGTGAGGCGGTTGTGACTGACCTACCGAGAATAATTAGCGTGACAGCGAAGAACTTAACCCTTCCAAGGAGCAAATGAATTCCTGCTCCATCGCTAGGCCTGTTAAGATGAAGTCCCTAAGCACCAGACCTACTGGAGACATGACCATTGTTGAATTTCTGTTCAGTTTCTCCATTTAAAGCAGCCATGGTATTTGACATGTTTACAAGCATCCTTGGGAGTCTCCAGTAACAGGAGACTCAAGTAGCAGGCTTGGAAGCAACATGGATCATCTATAGCTCTCAGTTCAGCTCTGAGTCTCGTTCCTAAAGATTTTTCTGAAGAAAGATTAATTCAAAGCAGAGCCTGAAACCCACTGGCTTCATATGTAGGAAGTACAGGTTTCAGCCCAAGACTCCGTGGTGATGCTCTCATAGCAGGGCTGGGTATGTGGTTGAGTACTCTGGAAATTCCTCGGATTCCCGCCTGCATCTCTGCGGGCAGAGAGCTTCCACTAATGCCAGTTGCTGTCTAGCGAGACATCATTCACCTTCAGAGAGTAGCTACTGTGACGTTTCTCGTGGGGGAACCATTGCTAACTACTAAATGCGGCATGCTGGCATTAGGCAATAAGAATGCACTCCAGCATCCTCGTGTCTGCTGCTTCCAGAGCGCAAAACGAGAGACTGTCCCGGCTACAGAGTACAAAGAAAATGACAGGTAGTTTAAGCTGGCTTTCACTGCCTTTCAGGAAAGAAAGCAGAGATGATGTGATACGTACAGTCATTTCCCTCAGTACTGTGCTGTGAGACGTCTACTGATAGGAACCATCCGGGTTGGCAGATCAGACCACGCTCAGCCTGCGGAAGAGAGGACGTGTTGTAGGATACATCTCTCCATCTCTCCCAGCCCCATTACCGAAATGGGGCAGTTGGTTTGAATCATAGCTGGGTAACGTGGAGATTTTATGTTCTGAGCACAGGACAAAGCACTATGAGCTCTGCTGCTCCATCCTGAGTCTGGCCCACTGCTTGTGCTTGTTTGGGCAGCTCATTACATCACCCTGTTACGTTTCTCTGTAAAATAATAGACATTTTGCTGCAGCACGAGGACTGTGAGGAGTCACCAAAGGGTTGCAGGAGGGCTGGTAAGTCGACTGCTAACAGTGATAAGGGGACGATTGAGGCAGGACTGTGTGTTGAGACACAGTCAACTGTGCATTTGCTCCTGATGATGTTCCCAAATAAGCCACCTCCGGGCTGGAGCCACAGTGTTAAATAAACCATAAGATGCCTCAGACTGAAAAGTTGTGCTAAGAGACCAGTCCGTTAGGAAGGATGGACTCGCTCCAGCTCGCACTGCTGTGGCTGGCTGGTTCTGGACCAAGAGCTGGTTCGCCTCCTGCCAGCATGGACACACTGGATATTTGATGATGTGCTTTTACAGGTGGAGATGTTACCTCAACCTAAGAAAAGACACTGACTATTTTCAGCCTGAAATAAATGCCAGGAAATGTGGTTTTTAAAGGGCCCCTCATTGTCAAAATTCACCAGTATCTGTGTTTCACATGTAGCAGAAGCAGGACAGATGGTACCTAGCATACAGATGACACTGAACTGCTGACTCTTTGGCCTTGCAACTTGCTGTTATATTTGGGGACCTCATCTGTCTGCCTTTCTGCCACTCATCTGTTCCCCTACCAAAGATCTCTGTAGGAGAAGCCCCTTGAGCTCAGCGTAGGCATAACCAAGAGTCCCAAGGGATTTCCTTCACCCAGGAGAAATCTCTAAGTGGTTTGTTCAAGCTGAAGTGCCAGTCTTCCTCAGGGACATTTCTTCCCAAGGACACCTGGACAAAACGGTGCCATTACTTCAGGAAGAGTCTTTGGCCAAATAGACTTTATATCCTGAGGGCCGTACCCTCATCAGCAGTGCACACACTGGTGGAAGTGGCTAGTTGACAGTGTCACAGGGGGGTGGGATGTCCCTTAGCAGAGAAGTCTTTCTTGTAGAATGTGACAACCTGTGGCACCAGGGGCTGACCCAGGTCCTTCTGCTGAAGCAAGGCAAAGGGACTGAAAGCTGAAGGAAAACAAGTTCGAATTGGAAAAAACAAATCAAGTTTTTAACAAGGAGGTCGGTTTCGACTGTCTGTCTTCCACAGGAATGTGCTGGGACCCCCCTGCACTACATAGCCTCACTTTAGACCTCTGTGGGGTAGATGTGTCCAGCTGAGCACAGCACGCCGTGAAACCTTACAGATGATGGAGTGATAACAGCACTGAGGGGCAGGATTCACTGACCAAATGCAGACATTGCCTTTAGGATGAGTGTATACAGAGGGGTGATCAGTTCTGACACACACACATATGGACTACGGACTTCTCTACATTCAATAAGTGAATACCATCTCTGGAGTCTTCAGATCAAGAGGGAAGGGGTTTCTCAGGATGTGTTGTGGCTAATCCATATGTAGTAGAGTTTAGGCAAGAGTCTCTGGTTGTCATGCGCTGGCTTGTTTGATGCTGGGCTTCAGACCAATTCATCCTTACAGATTTATGATCTGTAAATGCCCAAACAGTGTAAAGAGAGTTGTCTGTAGGCTTCTCTCTGCTGCAAGGCACAGCGTGGTGCCACGATCTCAGGTTGTTATATGTACGGAAGGCAATACCATGCAGAGGTACTAACTTGTTTCAAAGAACACAGAGCCGCATTAGTCCAGCTAATATCTGTGCTGAGGGGTCGGGATTCTCAGAAAGGCTCGTGAGCTTTGTACAATTGCTGTTGTTTCTAGTGTGGCCATTAGCTGTTCCTTTGCTCTCTGGAGGTGTGCTTTCCTCCAGGGTTTGGGGCATCGGTTTAGACTGGCAAGCACTGAAAAATGTGCCCATCTGTGTTGATGAAAAGCTGGCGTTCAAACCCCACAAATCTATCAGATTACAGATTGGTTTAGGGTTTTAATTCTACTTTATTTTGAATTTATTTTGCTATAATCGTAAAAAGAGATCATCTTATTTTTAAACTGTAATAAACAGTTCCTTCTGCTGCCATGCACTCAACAGGCTGCATGTTCAACAGCTGAGGGCTCCAGTAAGAGGCTGCTTTGTAGTGGAAGCAATCTAACTACCTTCACACTTCATTCAGGAAATACTCCACTTCAGAGGTAAATACCTTAATAGCTAGGTACTCAGAGAATCTTAGCATCGTTTCCTCCCTCTACTTGACATCTTCAGGGATGAAGAACTAGTGAATATATTGTATAACCGCAGCAGCCTTTGGTAACATGAACTCACATTACATCAGCGTTGGAGGAAAAGCTGCAGAACAGAAAAAATGAATCCGTGGAGAGAGAGGCCAATTTTTTTTTTAATAGTTTTACAGAAAAATGAAACATTTTGATGTCACGTCTCTGATTTCACCCTCCTTCAAGTAGGAAAAAATTTGTCGTAAAAAGTGACAACGTTTGCCTAAGGTGAAGGTGTGGACGCTCCTCCTGTGTTCCAAGAATGAGGTTTAATTTGGGTTTTTTTCCATCCGAATGCTGAAGTCTTCACTGTGGATGCTAGTTGCTACCTCTCGTGAAAGAACGTCTTCTTTTACTTTGGAAAAAAGATTTTTAGAGTAACATTCTTGATCTTTGTGGAGACTGTCTGTGGTTTCTATGATTTGTCCAGTTCAGAAGGCCCTGGCTAAGTCTGCTAGGTCTGCATGTCCTCTCCTCTTAATGGTGCAGGGTTTCCAGAAGTTTAACCCACAAACTCATGGGGTGTTGTTCTTCAGTGCCAACACTTCTGGGCTGAGCTGAAAGCCAGCTGTACCCTTGAAGCCTTGCATGGTTGTTCCCAGGTCCTGTATCCCATGAAGAGCCTTGGAAGGGATTGTGTCCATGTAAAGATAATAGCAAACTTAAAACTGGCATCCAGTGTCTGAGTTCTGGCTCTTCATTAGCCAGTGCAAGTAAACAAAGCCAAGTTGCACACAGTGTTTCAAACACTTGGAAAAAAGCAAGGATTAGAGCCACAGCAGGTCCTAGACATGCAACGTCTATGGAAAAGGCAGCGAGTATCTCCTGTTCTTCCACAGTCCTCACTGCAGGACTGCTCTCTTTCCAAAACCATAACCAGGACTGGGTTGGATTGAAGTGAAAATGCTCCCAAACAGCAGCTTCTCACCAACAGAATCCATGTCTTTCAACATTTCACTGCTGTTTTCAAGAGATTCTTACTTCTCCTATTTCTTTCCAAATACCTCAAGAAGGACTGTCAACCATTGAGTGAGGAGGACATGGGCTTTCAAAGATTGCCAAGCTTAGAGGGGTTAAACACATGACAAAGAGGAAGTCTGAGAGTCTGTGTCTGGGGCTTGATCCCATCCCATGGCAGAGCCTTGGTTGGTCTCTTTGTGGCAGGTCTCCAGACGAAGCCACAGAGCACTCAAGTGAAGAGCAGATCATGTTCTGCATGTCCAGTGCTTCTCCAAAAGCACTGTAAAGTATCAGAACCTTGGGATATAACCAGAGTGGGCAAAAGCAGGTCCCAGGCAGCTTCAGAAACAAAGTTCCACACAATCCCCTAGTAAACAAGACACAGTGCATAGGACAAGGGACAGATAGCATCTAAATCGCTAGTCAATACCATTTACTTTAACGCTGTTGCTAATCTGCTCCTGTTTTCTTCCTGAATCTCCATTATTCTGCTTATATCAAGATACTGCTTTTTATGTTTTAGCATGTACATAACATGAGAATCTCCTTTGACGCGCACTCAGGGAGGATTTCTGAGTCTCCATAAAGTGTCTGTGTCTGTAGATTCTCCAAAGTTTTGAAAGGATTTTCATGTCTTTTGGGAGGGGGGTGCTAGTGAAGCCAGGGTTCCTTATAACTGGTACAGTTCCAGTCCTGGAAGAAATCTCCTAGTAACAATGAGTCAGACTAACGCAAGTCCTCAGATTAGCATATTTTTATATGCTATATCAGTTTCTCAAAGATCCTTACTGTGTAGGACAGCAGTTCCCCTCATCCTTATAATTTCATTTGATTTCTCTCAGTCTAACTGCCACTCATCCATTGTCCTGAAATATTTAAGCACTGGAAGAATTGCGTAAGGAGGCTGTGGATTTTCATATCTGTAGGTGTTTAAGAGCAGGTTATACAAATATTGGTTAGGTCTAATTCTGGTAGTCAGTCTTGTCTAAGGGAAAGAGAAATCCAAAATGATCTCCAGCGTTCCTTCCAGCCGTAGCTTTTCTAGTGACAGACACCCCAGGCTGTATATAAACAGAATACACGGTCCAAACCACCATCTTGTAACATACACATGGATGCTAGTGAGTGTCTCAGCATAAACTGCACTTTAATCCACTCAGATTTCCAGATGGTGGGAATATTGCAGAATACCCCATTATTCTTGCTTGTAAGGCCTCTCCAACCCCCCTCCTGAGAGGAGTTATTAAGAGTGGCTTTGTCTCAGCTTTTCTGTTTCCTCTTCATAATGATTTTTATTTCTAAACTTTCAGACTAATTTGGAGGCTTAGGAGAAATGAAGCAGCCACACAGGATGTGTCTGACCCCCATGCATGCATGCAAAAGCCGTAGCAAGAAGCAGCCAACAGTAAACGTGGTCCCTTTGCTCACTCCTGTCTAACTCGGGTCACAGCCCTAACTTCCGAAATGCTGCTCCTAGTGAAGTAATCAGTAGGGATGTACGTATTTCATACCTTTAGCTGGAAACTCCCTCAGAGCCCAGGTACGCAAGAACATACGTCACGCTATCAAGAAAGGGACCACAAACAGTTCTTGGAAATTCAATGATATCTGAGATAACTCGGAAAGGTCTTTAATCTCAGTTTTTGCGTTTCAGAGGAAGATACATCAAATTCATTAATTTGAGCTGCCCAGTAGAATTTTTGTTCTGGGAATAAATGTCGGGTTGGCAAAAATATCTCCTCCGTACAACCTCTGCCTGTGCCTGAGGTCCACGCACGTTGTGAAACTGAGCCCCAGTCCAGCTGCTCTCCTGAAAGAAGAGCAACACACAGCAACAATCCCAGGGGACTGGAGACATCCCAGAAACATGGACCGGGATGTGGCTTCTGAGACTAAGCTGAAATTTGCTTTGCCTGGGCCTCCACGTTGCATCCCCTGAGCTGCAAGGCTGTTCCAGGGTGTCGTGAATGCTTATTCATTTCTTGGGTTTCAGTTTTCTGGGGTAGGAAAAAGACAAGGGAAAGCGCTGGCTACGGTGGCTCCTTTCTGTCATGCCCACTCAAAGCCGCCTGGGTGGTGTGAGTACAGTACGCAGCTGAGACACGAGTTTGCCCGACACTCGGCAAGCCCTTCTTCCTATCAATTCCAGATTAAGCCTGAAATTACTTCCAGCAAAAATCTTATGGAGGAATGCTATTGGCAGCGGTTAAGATTTTTTTTTCCTCCAGATGAGCTTTTTAATAAAAGAGTGTGTTTACAAAGAGTTTTCTCATCCTCGTTAGAAACCAGGCGTTCAGCTGATTTTTCCTAGTGCTCTGCTAATCCAGATGTTAAGACATAAAGCAGGACTCGTAGCTGAGGTATGTGACAGAGTTCCTTCTCCTCAGGCTGCCTCCAAAGATGAGGCATAAGCTCCCATTTCTCTACATTGTGGTAGAAAAAGCATTTTGATAATCAGCTGTAGCCCAAAGAGTAGAGATTGCTCTGACATCTATTGCTATAACTTGCATTTATGCAGAAAGGTCTGGCAGAAGCTTCACCATGAGTGGAGTTCAAGTCCGTACTCAATTGTAGGTTGCCATTTTCCTCCTGCAGACAGGTTTACTTGATAAAATAATTACAGTTCTGTGAAACCACATTTCCCTCTGATCCCTGCAGAAAGCCAGTCATAGTCTGCTGGGAGTACTGGTGGGATGTAGACGCATCCTGCACATATAATTTTCCGGCATGCCCATGGGCTTTATGGTACAGTCTTTAATGAGACAATCACATACTACGTTTCCCCCTGCCAGAGGGTGGGCAGCACTCCCAAAGCACAGCTACTTAATACCTTTGTTTGCTGCTTGGTGTTCAGCGTGTGGCTCAGAGGCCAGTTCACTGTGCACAATGGGAACCAGCCTCTGGAATCAGAATTAATTTCCTCCAGAGACCTTCACGGAAACAGCATTCCCAAGATTTATCTTTAAATCTGACAGGAATGTTTTGACTGGAATTTTCCAAAACTGCTTAGCCTGGGTACAAACTGTTTCAGCCTGAATAGGTAAAATTTGGCAAAGGCACAAGTAGTAGCAAAGAGGGTCTTTGTGAAGAGATGCATGAGCTGACCTTGTCCATAGGCAAGCCATTTGCATTGCCACTAAGAAACACAGGAGGATTTGAGTCAGCTGTAGCTGAGTGAGCCAAGAAGGCTGGACCAGCATGGGTTGGGACCTTCTTGTCTCTGCAGCTAGCGCCTCATTGCCTGCTCTGGGTTGGGCAGGAAGGTGACTGTCTTATCTTCTGACCCTTCATCGCTCTTGGATGCAGTGACATGTGGCTTTCTCTCTCTCATTCTCACTGTGGAGAGGGGTGTCCATGAGTAAGAGTCTCCTGATGTTGTTGAACCTGCTGATGCTTGTGGGAGAAAAGTGGCATGAAGATTCACATTTCACCCAAATCTGGAGACTCTCTCTGCAAAGGCTGTAAGCAGCCCTCTGCCATCTGACTGTGAGGAGTGCAACGCGACGTCACATCACAGTGACAGGCTCAGCAGAGCACGTTTGGAGGTAGACACATGAACGTCTGCAGTTCTGGTGCACTGATATCAACCCAGGGCTGTGCATCAACTCTGATCTCTGCAAACCCATGAATGCGGAGGAATGCAGGAGGGGCATTGTTTGGTCCCTGTCTACTCAAGACCCTTGGGTTGTTCTGTGAATGGGCGCTCAGCTCATGGTGGAACAGCAGCTCCAGGCCTGGTCCAACCAAGCAGGGTCCACACACCCCATTTGTGGCAAGGAACTAGAACGCTTCCCATTGAATGAAAAGACAAAGCCTGCTAGAGTGTACTGGGATAAGAAGATGCTAAGGAGAGTGCAATGTTTCCACTTCCATTAATTAGTCTGAGAAGAATCTAATAACTTGCTGTTTGTGTCTGCTTGGTCATTTCTGAGACTTCTTTCTTCTATTTCAAGATACTTTAGCTGTGGATAAGCCTCTTCCAAAGAACACTTTGCTCTCCCTAGCACAAGCATTGCATCGCCACTTTTGAAATACAAAACCTTTGCTGAATGCAGCAGCAGACAGATGACTGCACCTCATGCACGGCAGCATTAACACAATCAGGCAAGACCTGACAAACCATCCACGTTGTTTGGAAGTCCTTGCTCAGTAGTGTCCTTGCCGTCACTTCCCCCAGCCCATTGACCCAGGAGGAGGGTAGGTTCACAAACCCTCTGCCCAAAAATGCTTCCCACCTGGCAGACACAAATTTCTGCTTCCCTTACTCAGTCCTGTCAGGAACACACCATCAGCTGTCCAGGAGGAATCCCTCCAAATTCAGTCACAGCTCAGCCCAGCCCAGCCACCATCTCCAGATACTCTTTCCCCCGATATCCAGGAGCCTGCCTATAGCCATGATCTCTGCGAAAGGAGTCTGAGAGGTGCAAGGCTTCCACCTGGGGCAAGTGTGTGTGTGGGGAAGAGTCTGGAGCTATCAAACCCCCCCGCTACCCCCAGCACCTCCATTCCTGCACCTCCATCTCTGCACTAACTGACCAGGCAGCGATTCAACAGCCCACAGCGTTTTTGACCCTGTGGTCTCTTCCAGGACGGAGGACACAGCGTGGCAGTGCCAGCCCCCTGCTCCAACCCTCCCAGACATTTCTACAACTGCTGGAACTACTGGCCCCATGTTTCCGCGTGTCTGCTTTGTGCCTCAGACGCTGCTGCAGTGGAGAGCCCTTGGAGGAGGGTTGTGCATGGAGCTCTATCTCAGGTTTCATTGGGCTAAGACTTTGACAGGAAACTGTAAAAATAGGACAGGAAAACTTAAAAAAGTTCTCCCTTTACTATTTCCTTTGAATATGTTTTTTCAGCACTTGGAATGTCTGGCCTTATAAACTGCCGCAGCCAGCTTTTTCTTTTCTGCAAAAGTCCAAACAGTTAAATATCAGGAATGCGGCTGTGTTTGTATGAGGTAAGGAAATGACTAGGTGGAGAAAGTATTCCATGAGAAAGGAGCCCTTTACGGAGACCCTCACACTGTTCTCCCTGGATCCACCATCCCCCCTCCCACCAAAGCTGTCACGTATCGACACAGCCTGAGAGGCTTAGCAGATATTTAGAGTTGCGTCGTGTGCCGAGACCAACGATCAATGTTGTAAAATCTCTGCATTCACATTTAGTGCAACAAGACATAATCGCCGGATTTTTGGTTAGCTCCTTTCAGTTGGTTGTTTGGCTGGTGGCTTTTGGATGCTGTTCCCCTGTGTACTTTCCCATACGTTCATGGTCTCTCTTTGAGCAGGGCATGAATTGCTTCATTAAGCATTTAATTTGTAAGTTATCAGCTCTCCCGGCAGGTCCCAGAGGGCACAGCCAGCCTTCTCCGCGGGCTCTCTAGGGCACACCCCCACCACAAGCAGCCAGAGTTTGTGTGGGAATTTTTTGGGGTAGAAGTTTGC
The DNA here is from genome assembly GCF_965638725.1 of Aptenodytes patagonicus. NCBI lineage: Eukaryota > Metazoa > Chordata > Aves > Sphenisciformes > Spheniscidae > Aptenodytes > Aptenodytes patagonicus. The sequence continues at coordinate 2,708,314 of NC_134973.1, forward strand.
AGAGGGATCTGCCAGATTAGTGTCTTGCCTTGGTCGCATCGGCTCTCGCCCGCTCCCAGAGCTGGCTGCTTGTCTTGCTCCAAAAGCCCGGAAGGTTACGGACAGAAAGAATTGCAAGGCTGTGCTCCTGTGGCCTGGGGGACCAAGCCTCCTGCTGATGGAAATCAGTCATTGAAAATAGAAAAATAGATATCGGGCTTGATACCCACTCTCCTTGCTCTCCTGTACTCGGTTGCTGGAGCTTTTGGAAAGCAGCGTGGAAGCCTGCCAAAGCCTGGGGCATGTGTTGTAGTGACCTCATCCCAGCGAGGTCTGCAGCTCCCCGGGGATTACTTACAGGCAACGTTTGTCCTTACTGTTTTAAGAAAAAGCCTTCAGCGAAAGCATTGTTTATTATGAGAAGGAATTCGATTTTTAGCAAAGAAAAATCTCTTCTTCCTTGCTGGTCTATTTATTTATTTTGTAAAGAAGGAATTCACCCAGCCCATGGCCTGTCTCACGAGGGGATTCCAGCCAAACAGTGCCAGAGAAAGGACAGGCTGAAAGACGGGCTGAGAGTGCAGAGGAGAGCTCTTCAATCCCTTCACCTGCCTTTTAGCCTGGACCCTGCAGATCTGCTTACACGGCTGGGCTCAGGCATATTCGTGTTTCTAGGCCTGTTTTAAATAGCAACGCAAGCAGTGCAATTTTTCCTGCTTTTGCATCTTTACCCAGGGATCTGAATTCCCACTGCAAGCATTAATTTACTCGGTGACACCCCACTGGGTAGATGGATGTTACAGAAGTGGGGAAAGCTATCCTTGTGAAAATTTTCAAACAGAATGCTTCTCTTAAAAAGTGCTTTGTCAAAAAAATACCAATTTTCCCAAAGGGATTGTAAGAACCAGTTAAAAGGGAGTAAAATGTTAATTTTAAATGCCTTTTTTTTTTCCCCACAGCAAAGCAGTACTTTAAATTGGACATGAAATAAAGTTGTGAATATTTCAGGTTCAGATCCTGTTTCAATTCAGGTGTTACAAAACATTTGAAAAATGCCCTTGTTTATGGAAGTGTTCACTTTGAGATCTCCTTCAAAGAAATCAGTCTGAGTTGCTGAAATTAACATTTCCCTGCAAAATAATGGCAGGGAATAATAGTAATAATATAATAATATAATATAATATAATATGATGATGATGATGATGATGATGATGATGATGATAATAATAATAATAATAATAATAATAATAATAATAATAATAATAATAATAATAATAAAATAATCCCAGGGAAACTTTACCTACAAAAGATTTCCATTGTCTTCATTTAGCACTGGGGAAACTGAGCAATAGAGAAGGTGCCTTCCAACTGTTGTACGTAAATGATTGATAGCCTCAGAGTGGTGATTTTAAATAGTCTGAAACTGATTATTCTTTTTTAACAAGACCAAGCTGCATTTCTGGCATAAATTATAGCCATGGTTGGCAAAGAGTAGTGCGTCATTCTTTATTACCTCTTGTAGGAGGTGAGACAGGTTCTGGCAAGGTGAACTTGGGTTAAGTAGGGTAGGGAAGGCCCGGGCGGCATCCCTGGTCAGCACAGCACCCCAGGCGCTGGAAACAGGGAAACTACGAGGTTTTGGTGTGCTGGCTCGGCTGAACCAGAAGTACTTGAACCCACTTTAACGTCCCACCCCTTCCAGCAGGACTCCATGCAGCAGGTGGGTGAAGGCAGATGTCCACAGCAACCGTGAATCGTTCCTCCACTTACGTCCTAGACAGGCTAATTAGGAAAGTTAAAAATGTCTACGGGGATATTTTCAGGAAGCTGTTTGCGAGTGGAATAGCGTGGCTCAGCGTAAGAGCATGTGTAATGGCATAGATCCCACCCGTTAACTCCCCAAGGGGTCTGCGGCTTGGAATTGTCAGGAATGACCATTCGTTAGCTATAGGGGTTCCTAACGATCTCCATGACAACCAGCCAAACATGGAAACTGGGAACGAGGTCTGTTCCTGTTACATTTCCCCTTCTGAGCGCATCTGGGGCCTGCGTTGGCTGCGGGATTGGGTAGGTAAGACTCACTGTAGCCTCAACCTGACTCTGCAGCATCTGCAAAAGTCCCTAGTCCAGGCTAGGTGGTGCTTCAAAGCCATACTGCCTCGGTGGGGTGGGGGTGGCGAGGGTTTCAAAACAAGGAGCATAGCAAGGAGTCACATTTCTCGTGGTTAATGCAAACACGTTGATGCTTCAACTCTGATTCCATGGTGCCTTTTGCAATTTGAGCGCTCTCTCTCTTTGCTGGCTGCTCAAGACAAGTAGGCGTGAATAGCTAACTCTACGGCGATAAGAAATCTACAGGCTGAATGCGCTGAGCACGGTCTACTTTGAAATCAATAGGGCAAGAAAGAAAAATGAGGTCAGTGCATGGACGAGGCTGATGATAGGTGCTGGGAGAGAAGCTGATGTCTGTCCTATGCTGTGCATTTACAGTTTGCAGAACTGTATTTGGAGAGGTTAAGTCAGGCAATGAGCTGGCATGTTGGTTTTTGCAGCTACAAATGACTGGTAAAGGCCCAGATATGCATGGCCCTGCTGCGTTAAAAGTCTCTTCTGTAGAGGTCAAAAGATTCTGACTGATTCCCAGAATAAAGCCTGATACAGTTTTCCTTGCAATCTCTTTAATGAGAACTTCACCTGCAGACAGAAGGGTGAAGCTCATCCATATCCTACCACTGGACACTGTTACTGTAAGGCTGAGCGAGGTTGAAAGAGGAAACAGGAAGAAATCTCAGCTTTCAGCGAGGAAGCCACCTCATCTCCATTTTTCTAAGAAACGTACCGGCAAAGACCAAACTTCTGAAGGACAACTACTTGTGACAGGGTTCCTGGAAGATGGGATCCCATACGTAGACTGGAAAAGGGCTTTAGACATCTCCTAAGCGTGCATACTTCCTTAATAAAATTTGATTGGTGCCTCATTAAAAATTTAATAATTTGACGATTAAAATTAGCAACAGATGGGAGCTGGAATGCAGCCAGGCTTTCTGGACTCCAGACTGCAATTTCCTTGGCTTCATTCCCTCCAAAGAAGTAATCTACATATGAAAATCTATTTTTGTCAATTATTTGTTTAAAAGGGGGTGTTCTCCTTAAAATTGCACTTTCATTATCAGCCTCAAGGAATTCCTGCTGCAGTGCATCCAGCCATGCCTCAGCGAGATGATGTGGGAGGTGCCAGTTTACCCCTTTCCCCTCCGTACAGCGCTGCCACGCATCGATTTTGGGTTATACATTTATGTGATCTGACTTTCTAAGTCAGAGCCCTTTGTAGGTGCACACCACAGTCACATCAGCCACACGTTCTTCTCTGTGCTCCTTTTGACTAGGAAAGGGGGAAAGCAAGCCCTCTTTATTAGGTGTTTCTGCATTGTCCTAGGGTTAACAAGGCTTCAGAATAGCTCATAAAATGTATGATATTTCACTGTAAGCACACAGGCGCTGCCGCATTCCAACAGAGCTGCAGCCCACCTGACCACAGTTACCTAACGCAGAGGCTCCCCCTGCAATGATGCTGCGGCACAATGCTGAACCAAAACCGACTCTAAAATTTAACTGCCCGGCTGGCTTACGAAGTGGTATGAGGTTGGATTGAGGGCCCTTGGCTGAGATGAGTTTGTGCCTCAAAGCTCTGGCAGTGTCCATAAGCTAATGTCTGGGGAACAGCAGAGGAACAGGGCAATCCTATATGATCTTCCTCTGTAAGACACTCCTGGGCTCCAGGCACCCGTAACTCACAATTGTCGACGATTCACATCGTCTGTTAGAAGAATTCCCCTTAACTTATACGTTGCCTGAAGAACCACCTTCCTCAATTTATCTTGAGCCAGCATCACTTCTTATCCTTTTATGATGCCTCCTGGTTCTGACTCTGCAAGTCTCTTCCTCCTTAGGCCACTCATGATTTTGTACCCTGCTATCAGGTCTTCCCCCAGGTGTTTCTTTTTTCAGACTGGGGCCTGCTAACCAGTGCAGTTGTTCCTCGTACATAAGCCCTTCCACACCCTTGATCATCCTCGTCGCCCTTTTCTGATCCTTTCCCAATTCTGCTAGCTGCTTTCTGAGTTGGGGGCTGGAACTGCAAGCAGCCCTCAGGATGGAAGCGACCCGTGAGTTTAGCGATGATGCTCTCTCTTTTGTTCTTTAGTCCTCTCCTAATACTTTAGTACAGTCTGTTAGCCTTTTTGGCTGTTACTGAGTTGATTTCTCTGTTGAAGTAGGCTCACAAAGCAATTTCTTTCATAGTCCTTTGAGTATGATCTTTGAGAAGATTTCAGTTGTTCACTGGCGTGGTTATAAAGAACTCTCCTTGGTCTTTTCCTCAAGGACGAAAATTTGAGCAAGAGCCTTTCAGTTTTATAAAAAAAGACAATGGCTGAGAAAACAACTCAAATTTTGTTGATTTCTTTTCTAGGAATAAACTAGAACAAACTAAAGCATTAAACTTGGCATGGCAGGGGACATTAATAAAGACCATGTGCTTTGGTATCTTGTTAAAATTTGGGTCAAAACCCAAAAGACGATTATTTGGTAATTCACCGTTGCAAACATAGTACATATTTCTGTTCTGATTTCCAAACAAAGGCACTTTTATGAAATCATGCACCTTTATACCAATGTAACTTCAAAATCATTGCCCCTTCCCCCCCCCCCCCCCCCTCAAATCCCTCTTGCTGTTTACTTCTCGGTGACATCCACAGACCAAACTTCTTTTGACACTTCTAGTTTTCAAGTATGACTCTGCTCCCAGCTGCTCAAGAAATACAAATCGGAGGGAGCACTAAGCTGGAAATAAGCAATTATTGTGCTAATTGATTCTTTCCCAGAAATACAGGAGGATTTGTTGTGTGGTTTCTGTGTAGCTTATACTTACCCTGATGCCAGGTGGGATAATTGTAACACAGATGAACCTCACGCAGTTTTTACTCAGCACAAGCCACAGAGGTGAGGAAGGCACATCAGCACAGGCGTTGTCGGTCTAAAGCCTGCAGTAATTACCAGCATTTCCAGATGATCTCTGACAGCCCAGGGTAAAGGCACTCTGCCCTGGTTTCATGCAAACGTAGGTTCTGCCAATGCGGCTGTCATGCAAACATACCTTATGGGAGAAAGCTTTCTGTCTCAAACCGTCTATTTAATGGTTTTCCTTGCTTTTCATCCTTTGCACACGTGTGTCAGGATGTAAAGAGAAGGGAGCTGATTGCAAAGATCATGCGCGGAAATACTTATATATATATAACTTGCAGGCCAAGAAATGGAGTATGGACGATGACGGTTTGAGTGTCTATATTATCCAAAGACACTTCTGGAAACAGAACTATTAATCTTTAGATGTGGGTGCCAGTGCTGCCCATGGCTCATGATTTAGGTATAACCACTTTCCGCACAAGTTTTTTTTGTTGCTTCACATGTCAAATCCAAATGTTTCTCTGCAAAGACAGCTGTGGGCTAATCTGGGTACTGATGCAGGGATTTGGGTTCACAGTCAATTACTAATTACGGGGCACTCCAACATCAAAATTCCATAAGCATCTCTGCAAATCTCAGCCAGACTATCTGAAATAATGGCTGTTTGACCAACACCTAACTTCCTTAGACAGTTAATGTGGAATTTTCTGGTCTGACAATAACATGGTTAAAGGTCCTTTTTCCAGCCACAGATCAAACACTTGCATGCAATCATCTATTCCCAGTAGCGGGAAAAAAACCTCTTGTTTAAGAATTTTGTTTCCTGATGAATGCCTGCTGTGCTAATATCCCTAATCAAGGGTCATGAGAGCCCAGACAGTGGCAAAACCACATTCCTTAGTGCAAACAAGCCCTTCAAAATCTTTTTGGTTTTAAGGGATAGGAGGGTCCTTGTTGGGAATGAGAAACAGGCTGGTTATTTCTGCAGCATCTGGGTTTTAAAGATCTAGTTAAAATTGCCAGGGGACCTTTAAGAGTTAAACCGAAGAAATTAATCACAATGACGTGTATGACTGCCGGAGGTTGCCTTTACAGAGACTGTCAGAGTGCGTAGAAATCCCTTTGAGCAATTTACAGTAGACATCACGGGGGAAGGTTTAGAAATTCTCTCCCAGAACGTTTTGTGGGTAAGATCTAGGACTCTTCCTCTGCAAGCCAAGTAGAAGTGATGTGGCAGGAAGGTATCTCCATCATCCTATATGTTTACGTTACATGGACTGTCAGGCCCTAAGGCTGTCCATGAGACGCTTGTACCATGTCATCTCCATATGCACCTTTGCCCCTAACTAAAATGAAATTTGATTGCTTTGCTGACCCCAGCAGTTCCACAGAAGAGGTGAACTCGCAGCCCTGAAATTGCCTCTTTGCCTGACTTCGTATTTTGAGTTCATTCTAGGGCCAGTACTTAAAGGGGGTGACTCAAGGCATAGAATAAGTATAGTTCATGGGATGAGCCTGAGGGACACCAGGAAGAGCTGGCTTGGAGAACCTCTAGATGATCACGAGACGTACAGCAGAAAGAAGGTCACCACTTCCAGTACTAGTCTCCAGCTTGGTTTAAATTTTTGTTCTTTTCATGAATGCAGGGTTTGGTTTTTTTTTTCCAGAACTTGTTGACTTTGCACCTGAATGGCTGTGCTGGTAGGAAGGGGAATAGGCACTGTGTGTGTTAGACAGGAAACCTTGTGTTTGTGTCTTGATCTAACCTGTGGATGTTATTGTTCTCCCTCAGACTATCGTACTGGTCCCTGCTTTAGCCAAGTAAATAACCAGATGTGCCAGGGCCAACTCAGCGGGATCGTCTGCACCAAGACCATGTGTTGTGCCACCATTGGACGGGCCTGGGGTCACCCATGTGAGATGTGCCCTGCCCAACCTCACCCCTGCCGCCGAGGTTTCATTCCCAACATTCGTACTGGAGCCTGCCAAGGTAAATGCCATGAACATCTAAAGGATGTTCCCTTATCCATCTTGATGTGCACTGAAAGGGCGAGCAATGAATGGCTGCCAGGAGCCCCAGTACAGAGAACAGTTCTCTGTGTAAACTTTGCTAGGTCTGTTGTATGTCCCAGAGTATCACCATGGACCTTGGGTCTCTCATGGGATCACCTAAGATCATCTTAGCTCACGTAAAGATTCTGGTGGTTCTCAGGTGACATTCCTCCATCCCACAAGATGCAGTGAATCAGGGTAGTGTTTCTCCACGTTTAAAACTAAGTTACAGCCTTCCATATAGCCTCATTCTGTGGTGCTGCTATTGTTGTTGGAGCTTCTGTCCCAGCACTGGAGCATGATCAGCACTTGTATCAGGTGACTAGTGCTCTGTAAATTGTATTATTGGTTCAAAACAGAAGCTGTAACTCCTTTGAGATCACACAAGCAATTAAAATATACATAAATCACATGCTTAGGGGTTGCATTCAATGTCTAGGACACCCAGGCAAAAATGGCAGAATGGTCCACTGGGTTCCCATCAGCAGATCCCATCGGCAGCCGCTGTTCCGGAGCTGCTGTTGCTTCTCCCCCACTGATGGGTTGCAGGGATCTCCATGTAGAGTTGCATGAATTCCTTTCTGCATCTGCAACTAATTTCAGCCTTTACCTGCCACAATCAAAAGCTAAAATTACAGTCCAAATCCCACATTGGCCAGTGTCTGTAGGATAAAATTGGGAAGGCTGAAGAGGAGAACTCTCTTGCTGTCTATTGTAATCTGCATTTTATGGCCCCAGTCTCTTCAGGAGAGCTTGGCCTATTTAATAAATATGTCACTCACTGTTACTGCAAGCAGAACAGGATTACAAATAATATCTGCAGCACATGAGCGTGCTGGTTCTAGCAGCAAGTACTGAGGCCTTCCTGAGGTGCTTTGGAAAGCACAGTGTCCCCTCACAGATGAGGAGACCGTGGCTGCAGGATGAGCCTTCCTGGGACGGGGCTGAAGAGCAAAAGCTTACAGTCCATAGGTTCCCCTCTCTGCCCTGCAGCAGTCGTTGCTCTCTGAAGGCTGCAGGAGGACATCCCACCAAACCAGCTCTCATCCTCAACTCAGCTACCAACCTGGAATGAACCACGAGGGGGTAGAAACATTGATGTTTGCTATGGAAAACGTTGCTATACTTTTGTCTCCCTCTCGCTTGTGTAGATAAGCCAGCAATACCTTTATGTCCATTTTCTGTCCTTCACCTTCTTTCTAATGTAATCGGATGGATAATTGCATTAGGAAATGTAAATCCACCTACTTGGAGCAAAGCTGCTTCTTTCTCATAGCACTCCCACCATGCTGGGATAGAACACTCATCTGTAGCAATGGTTGCACTTTCGAACGTCTTTGTTCTTCTTCCTGTAGACGTGGATGAATGTCAAGCCATTCCTGGCCTCTGTCAAGGTGGTAACTGCATCAACACGGTGGGCTCTTATGAGTGCAAATGCCCTGCGGGACACAAGCAGAGCGAGACCAGCCACAGATGTGAAGGTAAGATTGCAGACTTCTGCACGGCTTGACCAGACTGCTCGGCACTGGGTTCCCAGACACACTCTGAGAGCGCAAGGGCATTTAAAAACTTGAGAATCTCTCTGCTCACAGGGCATCTCCAAGGCTGGCAAAGTACAGGTGGGAAAGAGCTCCCATGCCAGCCTTGATCCTAGCTTCCAGGTAGGAGGGAGTACTGCAAGCATCAAGGCATGTTAGAAAATGTCCTGCAATATGAATCTCTGAACTGTTCATCTGCTTCCCACAGTCCAAGGCGAGGAAATGAGGAATAGAGCTTGTCTGATCTTCTCTTAAACTAGAAAGAGTTTTTTATTTCATGCAGGTGTTTTCTGAAAGGTATTTTAATGCCAACACAGACTCATTGAACAGAAGGGACCTCTGGAGGGCTTTAGTTCAACCTCCTGCTTAGATCAGGGCTGGCTTCAAAGCTAGATCAGGTTGCTCATGTTGCTCAGTTTGACCGAGTTTTGAAAACTCAAAGCCTTTTCTTTTGGGGCTTTTGTCTCAGGGTTGCACCACTGTCATGGTGAGGAATATTTTCCTTATATCCACTTGATATTTATCTTTTTGCAGCTTGCAACTTGTTGCCTCTAGTTCAATAGAGTGACTTGAAGGAAGGTAAAGCGGGTAGAGTCTGACTAGCTGGGATGGTGACGGAATAAGACAACCAGAAATAACATTATGGCTCTCGGTGCACTGCAGAAGATCTGGTCCCATGAGATGAGGGTATGGAGCAAGTAAATGCAGTGTTGCTTCACTGACTTGGTGATGTTATTCCAAAGTGACGTGTTGGCCAGAACCTGAACCTTGTCCTTGAATACAAAGCAGGCACAAATGAAAATTTGCTATTAGAGACACGAAATGCCAGTCAGCAGCACGCCTGCGAGCATCCCTCCTTTGAGCCAGTGGCCTGATACTGTCCCAGCCCCACAGGGGAAGCATACCTCCCTGCCAATCCAGGGTTGTCCGCAGACAGTCTGCCTGCTGTGCCTGGTTTTCCTGTCTTTCTGGTTACTTTGTGGGATGCACCTTGCTCATCTTCAACTGAGTTGTAAATGGGAGTGATCTTTTCAGCCTCAGCATCTCTCCTGGAAATGATACAGTGCTTCAGAGGCATGGTTTGTGCTTACAGTTAGGGGTGTTCTAAAGCATCAGTGCCTTAGCAGTAGCTACGGAGCTGCTGTGGTTTGAAGCCAAGCAGGGGGGAATGCAGTCTGCCTCTTCTCAGCATCAGCCTTAGCCTGGCGCTGTGGGCGGCCCGGGCAGCGCAGTCAACTTTCAAACTCTCTGGAGAAGTTCCCAACCTGATGGAAGGGAACTTTGCAGAAACTCCTCTTTGCCTCTTCTTCAGCACAGAAGTTGGAGGAGTTTAAGTATTAATTACCTTCTAAAAACGCTTCAGTAGAGGACCCAGATGCTTTGCCCAGATGCGCAGGTGCAGCTCTGCTCTGAACATGTGGGCAAGCTGATCTGCAGTGCCGGCAGTCAGATCCCCGTGTCTGGAGGTAGGACTGCAGGAAACAGAAAGGACCGCTCCCAACAGCTCAGCAGGGTCTGGTAAGATGGTGCCGAGACCTCTGCCATTTTCAAGGGAAATACTTTCCAGGTGGTTAGCGGAGTTGCTTAGAAACAGCCAAATACCCGATCCTCAGACCAGAGGACTAGTTTCATTTGGAGTATGAAAATTTAACAATGTTAAGACCGGTTGTAGTAGTTAAGGCAGAACTCTGCCTGGTTCTGGAAGCCCCTGGAACTGCTCTTTGCTCTTGGACTCAGGGTAAGTTGGTCCACTGTACTCCTTAGTTAAATTCAGGACTCGCCTAGACTGTGAGAGGCGATGTCTTGGTCCGTGCCTTAAGGCACACACTTCTGTAGGAAAGTGTGGCGCACAGGCAAGGATTAGGTGCAATCAGTATATTAACATTCACAGTGCCACCAATCGAAGCCCTCTTCATGAGAGTCTGGCTCCAGTTCCTTAAGGTCCAGCCTCAGCATCTCCTTTATCACTGCTCGGCATGTCTCTGAGAGGTGTGCAGACCTCTATAGGAAGGACACGCTCTCCCCAAGCATCTTGCAGCCGTTCTCGTGGGCCAGACGCATACCTTGCCAGGCAGGCTGCACCTCTCAGAAGTAGGGGAATAAACGTTTGTTGTATTTTCCAAACATCTGGCAAATGAAAAGGAAAACAGCATTAAACTTTTCCTGCCTTGGTTTTTAAAGCTCTTTCCCACATACCCTAATGAAACCCTGCTGGCCTGTGTTTGCCATTTTAGGGGTGAAACGTGTTGGTTGTGCTGGCGTGACTGCGTCCCACCTAGCTGGGCTTCAGGAACTCCACCTCCCTTTCATTCCTCTCCAAGGCTTTGTTGTAACGAAGACAAGGGATGATGAATGCGCTAGAATCCAGACGTTTAACCTGGAATTTGTTTCCAGGTGGCAAAGTTATTTACAGTGGCAGAACTGCAGGCAGCTAACTGTTACACAGAGAGAGCACTTAAAGCAGCCACCATATAAGCACGATAACTTAAGCAGGCACCATATTAGCATTAAAGCACCTCCATGGCAGTGTGGGTTTGACAGCATACGTAGTCCCATGGGGTTTCTCCCAACATTCAGTTCTCAGGGAAAGGAGCATCACTGCTTCCAGGTGACTGTTCCCATACCCCCACGCTCCTGCAATCCAGACATTTGCCTTGCTAGTATAACTCTAGCAGTCTCTGTGTCAGTGCATGCCGTGTGACCTGGGTTCAGCTCTTCAGAAAAACGTTTCCAAAGTGAGATACCGGCTACAGAAGTTAATCCTTCGGTGGGGGATGGACGTTCTTTTATGCTGAGAAGACATCTGTGTCTGTGGATCTTCCTTGGCAGGATGCCACGAGACTTTCTAAAATTTTAACAGAAGGATTTCTTGCAGTGCTCTGGCACCCAAGGGCTTGGAACCGATAGAATCCAAAACAGCCCTTTTATGTGCATCTCGGGCAAAGAACCAGTTCCCCCAAACCAATGATGTCCCGTGCAATTTGGCTGGCCAATGGACGAAGGCTGAACTGCACTAGAACCACGGGCCCAACCTCAGGACACAAAAAATTGTTCTTGCCTTGGTCTGCCTCACCCATGCTGGCCGGGGACCAGGCAAAGCACATATGAAATCAGTTTAGCTGGAATCTCCTATATACCAAGATTAAAAACAATCCATTGTCTGAATCTGTCATCCAGATGCGAGGGGCCTCTGCGTGGGTCCCCACTTCCCAGAACGCCTGCAAAAGCAGCGTGATGTGGCCATAAACAGCTTCCTTTCACTCTCCTTCCTGGCTGGCCATAAAAAGAGACATCTCCAGCATCCACGGTGTCTGTTCCATCACTTATCTTACCTCAATTGCTAAGGAGACCACCAAAAGAGGATGCTTTCCTTTGGTATGATTTACTGACCTAGGGGTCCTTCTGTTAGAATGGCATAAACATGAGGGATGCTCTAAACTGACAGGGTTGAGATTGTTTTCGAGGGCTTGTTTCCCAGACATGAATCACCAGCATGTCCCCACCAGGCAGTCAGGAGGTGAAGACGATACCTTTGTCTGGGTTATCACCGCTCCCCTCTCGGACACGTACCCCACGTGAGTCACTAAAACTACGTGAATAGGGGAACAGAGAGGCAGCATGTTGTAAGGGTTAATCTGATGCTGACGCTTTATAAGCATAGGAAGATCTGGGCCCTGTCTCAAAGTTTGCTGCATGCTTTGATAAGTCAGGAGCAAACAGTTTGGTACAGCTGATAGAGCACTGAATTCCTGATTTGCTGAAATTGTCTGTACTGCCAAGGTATCTGTATCAGTCCAAGTAACCTCCTCACTGAGCCGAGGGTTTTAATCAAAATAATGACCACAACCATAAGAGGACATTTTCTTTATCCAGGTGTGCTCCAAGCCTAAAATCTCAAAGCTGCAGGAGTTCCCTTGTTCAGTCTGTTTGCGCTAACTTTATAGCTGGTGAAAGGAATGATTTCTCAGCTTGCACTGAGACCATCTTGCTTTAGGAAGAGGAGATGGTCTCCTCTTGTTTTCGGATTCCTTATCCAAGCCTAGCATCCAGGAAATATTAAAAGTAGATTAAATGCCTATGTTAAATACTTCCCTAGTTCCCAGGAGCTTGTATTTTTCTGCTTAGAAGATTCCTCCTGGGGAGTGAAGTCAGCAGATGGGATTGCGTTTGAGCCAAAGGTCAGAGCCTGTGTCACTGTGTCTGCTGATTAATGATGTCTCCCTCATTAACGCAGCAGCATGTACCACTAATCTTCTTCGGGCTGTTTATTGGTGGGAATAGGCAGAAGTAGAGATAATGTTGTTCGTTTCCCATAGTGATACTTATCTCTTAACACAAATGGCACCTGGAATCAAGGCTCCATTTTCAGTCCCTGAATCCCTGAAGAATAAAGATGCTTTTCTTATGCAAGATCTTCTATGCTGATAACGGAGGCCAGCTCAGGCCCTGATCTCCCAAGCATGCAAGGGGGCTGTAGCTGGATACGCTGGATGAATTTTGGTCAGCCCCAGAACGAAAATATTGTCCGTTTTCTATCTGCAAAATGTGAAAACGTGCACACGACATCAAGTTTGGATTTGAACCTAAATATCCTCCAAGTTCAGGGTTGCTCAGTTCCAGAGTTATTTCTGCAGCTCATCTCTAATGAATGTGACACTTTCAAATAGTGGCTTATTTTATGCCTTTGTTCATTGTATTCTGAGGGAGCTCGAGGGATCAAGAGTTCCTGAGCTTGGGGCTGTGCAACATATAATGAGAAATTTCTGGCACAGAGAGTTGCCTCCTCACTTTCTGAAAGATAGAAGCAGTCTATGAAGCACAGCAGTGGAGGGGGGGTGGACTGCGGGTGGGGAAGGGGAAGGCTGCTCTCTTAACCAGCACTGGAGACAGGGCCAGCTTTGCAAGTGCCAAAGGACTGGCATTTATATTGTGTTCGTATGAAAAGATGAGCAAGGAGGGCAAAAGTTGCCAACTTACGGCTAAATTGACAGATACTATGCTCGGCTTATGGGGAAACGGGAAAAGCGCAGGATCTGTTGAGGTTTGCAAGGGGAACGAGAAGCGTGTGAGCACTGAGAGAAGGGCATGCTTATATCCAGCTGACTTCTTAACCCTGCTGGAAGAAAAGAATTGTTGAGGAGGACACAAGAAAGCACTCCTGGCAATAATGGTGCAAAATGAAGAAAGGAGACATCAAAGCTGAAATCAGACACATCTTCCTGCTACAAAGACCTTTATCAATAAATCGTAGGGAAGTGGGGGGGTTGTGACACAGAGTGACACTTTTAAATTATCCTGGAAGCAGCCATAAAAATTACACTCAAGGGAACAATTCCATGGCATGTTCTTATGGGTGGAATCACGGACTGAATAAAGCTTTTCCTTCCATAATTTTAGTAGTTCTCTGCCAATAGTTTAACTTCTTTTCTTAATAGCCCTTCCTCTACTGCATAACAAAATGCTAAGCCAGCTCCGTTATCAGTGAAGTATGTAATGCCACTACCTTATCCAGTATGCTTTCCAATGCCCCAAAAGGAATAAGTGTCTCGCATCCAAAATTGTTCCAGAATGATAACATACAAGATGCAAAAAAGTACAGAGGGGAACACCAGGCAAGGGAGTGAAAGGCACTGCATGCTTTGTGCAACAAGCTCTGTTCAAGTCTGTCCGGGGTAGATCCTTCTTGATGGTCTTCGGCATCTCCAGGAGACAGATTGTGCCAAGGGAGAACAAATCCTTTAATTACAAATCTCACCTCCTTTTACTCTCCCCTTTCTATTTAGCATTTATGGGGTGACGTGTTAGATGCTACTTATGTCCCTACGGGCTAGTCTTTTGTCACCACCACACAAAATTCTAAATTTTCTGATGAAGACAAGGCTCTATTTTTTACTCTGTTGAATCTCATTCATGTTTCTGAACTTGGAGGGAGCTTTCCTGCATTTTCCATGAGCAGAGCGGGTAGGCTGGCCCACTTTCCTCACGAATGGAACATGATAGCCATTTTATTAGCGTGTTTTCAATTTTCTTACAAAATGTCTACAGAAGAGCTCATTGTTTGGATCCATTAAAAGCTCATTTCCATGGATTTGGTGTGGTTTGGAGGGTTCCATTACTCTCCTCTGTGGTTTCTTTGTGCTTTCTGGAAGGGAAGGTCTGAGAGTCCCGTGCGCTGCACGAGAGAGGGCTGATGAGGCATGACCTCTGCTACGTGACACAGAGATGTTTTCTCCATCAAGTCCTGTTTTTTTAGCAGATGGAAAGGTTGGGGTTTCAACATGTCTGTGGGCACCCATGTTGGATGGGCTTTGCAGACTGCAACTCTCTCTCTGAAGCTCTGTAGCCTTTGGCTTCCAGCATTTTCAGCCAACTGAATCAGGCCAACTCCAACCCAGCGAGTTGGAGACCAGGTCCAAAATCAACGTTTGCATTGAATTCTGCCATTGTCTGAAGAGCAGAGCGCCCAGAATATTGCTTTAATTTTTAACAGAGAGTTGGAAAAGTCATGAAGTAGCCAGGTTGGAGTTGGAAGAATTCCCTACCCAGAGCTGGCAGCTGGGTGTTAATGAGAGGTGTACATATCCATCCCACTGTGTCAAGCTCTCCATGGACTTCAGCTCTGAATGAATCAAAAATATGAGACACTTTACAAAGGGAAAATAAAGAAGGCAAATGTGGTGGGGAAGAACTGAAACAACAACAAAGCCCAGAGCTCAGTTTCTCAAAGTACAGGATGTGCGAGTAGGCTTGAGGAACTCTGGCTTTTTTTCTGCTTCTTGGGTTGCTAACGCTGCTCTCATCTGAGCTAGGATTTTCAAGGGGAAAAATGTTGCGGTTTGATTTAACCTTTTGAATTAACTCTGTTTTTCCTTAAGAATGGAATGTAGTTGCTGCCCCCACAAACACATACACTTTTTCTTGGATGACTGATGCTATGTCATAAGTGTTGATTTAATAAGATGCCTGCCTGTCAGCTGGCCTCCAGATCTCTGATACAGCAAACTTCAGGAGAGATACGCAGAAGTTTTAAGCTGTTATTTCTAATAGTACAACCAGCTTTTGCTTCATAAAGCTCTTTCCCTTCCAGTGTTCTGCAAATTGTAACCAAACACAGGCCTGTAATTAAATGACAGGGCAGGCTGTAG
This sequence comes from Aptenodytes patagonicus, assembly GCF_965638725.1. NCBI lineage: Eukaryota > Metazoa > Chordata > Aves > Sphenisciformes > Spheniscidae > Aptenodytes > Aptenodytes patagonicus. The sequence goes on from NC_134973.1 coordinate 2,723,993, forward strand.
TGATAAAATCTCTTTCGCTGCAGGGGCCCAGGTGGGGGAAGTGTTTTCTGTAGATTTGCATTGCTGCCTTTCGAGGTTTCAAGTCGTGTCTGTCTGTTGGAGGGGCTCTGAGCATCAAAGGGCTAAAGGAGCACTGCAAGGACAGAGGCGATACCTCTGCTGCTTGCAAAAGGCGGCTGAAATCTTTGGCTAGCTGAAAGCATAATTTTAGAGTTCCTAAGAAGCCAAACAGGAATGCATCTTCCCCTCTTGATATATATGAGCGTATAACCTGCCCTATGCACTTGGGCTTAATTTTGTGCATGTTGAAATCGAGGTCTCACTTGATTCCTCAGGACTCAGAGTTGCAGCCAAAGTAAAACAGAAGATAATTGTATTTGTAACAGGTTGCGTGAGCAAGGGGGAGAGATTGCAGGTTATTTCTTTGACCACATGAAGCACCCATGGGGGGGTCTCTGTCCATGCCATATGCCTCGCTTCAAAAGGCAGCTCAGCTCATCTTACTTAACCATGTACATTGTCAGTGTCTATCGCTGGGCTGAGTGGGATGAATTTCACTATGTCTCACTTTGCAGGGAAAAATCATCACTGTTACGGCACAACTATTCTGCTCTGTTTAGACATTTCCATTCAGATGTGATGAATTACTGCCTGGAAGAGATTATCTCTTTCTGCTGAGTGTAAATGGCATCTAGAAAAACCTCTGATGGAGGTGCCTGCTCTGTAACCATCTAACACATCTGACCACAACTCAACATGCACCACTGTCCAGTTCATTTCTGCAGACTTTTCCTCTAGAGGTCTAACAGTGTAGACCCTTTTATACTTCTTTTTCCCTCAGAGCAAGGTGGGGGCTTTGTGGTGATGCAAGTTAACTGTCATCATCCGATGTCCATGGCTGTCCCACCCTGCAGCCAAAGGCTGGTGTAGTGGGGTCACAGTGCCTGGGATGCAATGGCAGAAGGCTCCTGGCAGCCTCTCTAATTTTAGAGAAGGATGAAGTTTATGAGGATGGTTCTGGAGGACTGAGGACAACGCTTAGTCCTTGAGAGTCACCTCTGTGCAGCCAGTTTTCACGCCCCCTTGTCCTTCCTTGGATTTGTGCCTATGCTAGGGCACAATGTCTGTTTTACAGACATTGTTAGGTGAGTTGAATCCATCCCAAGCCTTGGAGAACTAGCCGTATCCCTGGGTACGTAGGCCAAAGATTATTTACCATTGGTGTGAATCTGTCCATTCCAGCCTGACTTTATAATGTCTCAGCTTCAGTTTTCATCTTCTCTTTTTGAGACTGCAAAGCACTGCGCTCTCAACATCATCTTTGTGTGTCTCTTTTCTATGATCCCATCACATCCTCACAGTTTCTTGGATAAATGTAATTAAGTCCTGCTAGTCCCTTAACGTCAGGCAGGTTTTTCCAGGCCTTGAGTCATCCCCCTAGACTCTGAACCCCTCCATTTTGATAACACCCTCTTGTAAGAGCTGGCACCACACAGAGCTGTGGCATCCAGGAGTGATCCTAGTTAAGAGGTAACATCACCTACCTGCTTCTGCTCAGTGTTTCTCCCATACATCTTCAGGGCTGCACTAGCATCGCTAGCCACTGCATGGCACTGTGAGATTGCAGTCAGACATTTCCTTCCTAACTCAAATTTTTCGCAGTTTCACACTGGACAGGACACAGCTCACCTCCCCTCCGGGTAGCCCACAGCCATCTCTTACAGAAATTTCTCGCCCATTTCTCAGATCTGTCACTGTGGCTCGTACCCATCATCACAGCCAGGTCTTCTGGCTCTCAGCACAGATTTCTTCTGGTCCCTCCCTTGCCCTGACGGGGTGGGTTCAGGTAACTCTTTCCCATGTGTGTATGCTGCCTTCATCACTGAAGTCTGCTAGATGAGCTCTTCCAAAGACATCCTCCATCCCCACTCCCAGATGAGAGCTCTTTGCTGTTCTGCCTTTTTTTTTTTTGCAGATTAGTCCTTGCCCTGCAGCAACTCTAACCTCCACACATGCTAATGCCATCAGGCTGTGCAAGGCTGTTACGCTGTTCACATCAGAAAAATCCCCTCGAAGGAGCAGACTTTGACCAGTTCCTTTTCATTACTTTCCTGCCAGCCCCAGGCAGCATCTGAATTGCATATAAAACTCCCCTTAGCCATTCACAGCAGCACGATAGATTTAAAACACAATAAATAATGTTGCTTAGCAGAAATAATTTATTTTGCCAATTGCCAAGACACATTTTATTTTTTGCCACTGTAAAAACTATCGGGCAAATATTCCTTCTGTCTTTTACCACCACCTGGACCGTGACTGTCAACCAACTGCTTTGGGTGGGTTGATTAGAGGTTGGATCTAATTCCATCTCAGCTTCTGAAACAGATTTCAGTTGGCAACAGAAAAAAATCTACAGCCCTGCTCCCAGACAAGTCCTTAGAGTCAAGTGCCCCACAAGCATGGCTGGGCCCTGTACATTTAATTATATTGACATTTTGGTCAAAATTTGTTGAAAACAGATTGCCCTTTTCAAAACAGCTGATTTGCCACTCTGTTCCCTTTGATTTTCCAAGTTTCAGGTCCCAGGTGAGAGCTGCACACAAGTTACAGGCTGTCTCTCTCTGTATCATCAGTATAGGTACTCGTTGAATTTTCTGCTCTGTCCTCACCCTTTTTTGTTGCAGTTTGACTTTTGCTAAGCTGCAGTTTTCAGGCTTTCTGTGTGGTTTCCCATCTGTTGTTAACTAAAACTTTCACAAGGATATGAAGCTCTTTAAATACTCAGTATAAAAAGAGCCAAAGAAATAATTAACTCAAGAATTTTCTCAAGGTTGTAATATAAATGGCCTGGAAAGTTTGGAGAACTCTACAGTTCTCAAGCAAACCCTATAGCGTCTCATCTTTCCAGCTCAGTTCTTCCAGCATGGATTAAAATCTAACTCTGAGCAAGATTTCAAATATAGGTGCTTCGTTTCAGGATCCAGACCCAGGCATCCAGGACCTTGCCAATGGGGCTTAGTCTCCATGTTCAGCTTGTGGTGAGGGTCTGCTGTATCTCCACACTAGACAGATGCTTGTAGAGCACACCGTAAGTTCAAATGGCAGAAGCTATCTATGATTGGGGTGATTGTCTCTGAGTTTTGGTACTTTTGTAACCTTTCTGCAATTATTACCATATGTCTGGGCACTGGGGCTGCCTGGTCCCTCTGATGTCTGAGTCCAGCTGTTGCGCCTTGACAAAATCTTGTTGCAAAGTCCTTATTTTCCGTGCTCTTAAATCCAGAGAGATGCACCTCACTGGTATGTTACATTGCCACCCACACGGCAGGGCGCTGCGGGAGAAGCAGGCTGCTGCAGAAGCAGTGTGTGGCAGGGCTTGCTAACATGGATGGTGTTTCTTTGATCGCCATGGATAATGAGGTGTGATCTCTCCAAGGACTCAATGTCTCTCTCTCTCTCACTAATCTTCCCTGTGACGAGATAAACAGTTCAAACTGTGGCATGCTCATGGCATTGTTATGAAAATCAGTTCACGCTACGATAGGACTGCTGATTGAGGAGCTGAACCCATAGAGTGTCCAGACCCCCTTGCCTAACTGATAGTACGGAGGCCTTTTCACCTGGATTTAGATGCCTGAACGTACTTAAAATCGAACCAAATCCCTCCTGTATGGAGAAATTTGGTGAATAATGCGTCAGCCCAGTGCTTTTTGAAAACATGATATTGTCTCCGATGTTGCATCTCTGCTTTCAGAGAGGCCTCCAAGTCAGACGGAGGGACCTGCTGTCCAGCCAGTCATGCACCTGCACAGACATGTTTCTGTCCTGAAGCTTCCTTTGTACTCCAGGGAGCTCAACGTTTTAGATCAGCCTACCCAAAGACCTGCAGTGTCAGTAGAGATAAGCAGAGGACTCCGTGAAGCCCTCTGTATCACCCTCTGGGGGAGTCTTGTTTTCCGTACTGATCCATTGCTAGGAGGCCACTTGTGGTCTCGGGCATCCCATGACAACCCGTAACACCAGCTCCTGTCCTCTGTGATCCCAGCTCTGGTCCTGGATCCACACTGCAGATAGGAAAGGAGATGGTTTGCAGGGAAACATAAATCACTGTTGATTTGTTCCTTTCTAGATGTGGATGAGTGTGGCGCGATCTCTGGCGTGTGTGATGGCGGCGAGTGCACCAACACAGCAGGCAGCTACGTGTGCACGTGTCCACGTGGTTTCATGACCAGCCCTGACGGATCACGCTGCATTGGTAAGATGCTAAATAGATCTCAGGACCACAGATACAGGGAGAGATCGAACTCTGAAACCCAGACCTGGTGATTTGCAAATCGCTATCTGGTGATCACCAGATTTGCAAATCAAAGGGCACATTGTTCCTGGAATAGCTGGAAAATGCTCTTTTCCACGTGCTGTCCTTGCATGTGTCATGGCTGACGTGGTCCGTCCTGGTGGATCTGTGACGTGGTCACAGGTTTTGATGCTGTTGCAGACCAGGGCTTTCTCCATCTCCATAACTTGGACTGCAGGTGCCTCAGCGCTTGAAGTGTTTGACAAGGGGTTGCGGAGGACACTAGGAGGAGGACTGGGGTGGAAGGTGTCTGGCTGGGCTAGTGGTCTGTTTGAGGAAGGATCCATGTGCTCCTACTCACAGAACTGCACCAGCTAGCGGGAGAATCCCAGACGCTACCCCTTTTCTCCTGCATTAGATGTCAGCCGGGGAGAGACACCAGTACTCCCCCTACAACTGAACTGCAGGCACAGCGTGTGGTTGTGGAGTGTCTAAGTCCAAGGGAAGGCTTGCAAGCCTTCCTGGAGCTAGGAGGGACCCAGTGATGGGGAACATCCCACAACGGCACATTCATCCGCTTGCTTTGCAGAGGTGAAGGGGGGAAAGGTTTACTCCAAGTGTTTGCATAAGCAATGCAAATAAACGGTGACTTTTATCATCTCCTCCTCCTTCCTGCTTAGACCACAGGTAACGGCTCATAAATCCCTACTGCCCCAAGCTAATAATCAGTAGGGCTGTGGACTCAATTGGCTTCACCTCATTGAACTCAACCTTTCAGGAGGGAGTTGCTTTGCACTGAGCTGGTTGTCTGGATCCCCTCTGTACCCAGTGGAGAGAAAGAGGTGCTTCCCAAGCGCAGCACAGGGCACTGAATACTTTTACAAGCATATACATTCCTGCACGCATGCTGAACCTGCAGGTTTACAAGGCTGTCGTGTAAGCTCTTGCTCATTACCTTGTAGCTCACCGTCCTCCCACGGTATCCGATTTCTGGCAACAAAATGACTCCCAGGCTCGCGTGGAAGTCGCAGTCTTGCAGTCCCCATCCTGCAGACTGCATGAAGGGCTTGGTGGGGCTGGTGTGTGGCGCTGCACCGGCTCTGACGTACCTGTTCACCCCTGTCTCAGTTTGGCTCAAGGTGTCTGTATTTCAAAGCTTCCCAGAACTGGCGTGAGTCCAGGCAAGCTTTCCCAGACTGACGAGCTGTCCTGCCTCCGGACTACAGAGCCTGGAGTGAATCTTGCGTGTTTAACAGATCAAAATTCCTTTCCAAGCCTTGTAAATATTTGATGGTCCATTTCTCTTTGTAACAGACAACAGTTTCTGTGATAAATAGATCAGCTCTGTTTACTTGCTCTCAGCAGGGGCACTTACTTTAGTCAGAATGAATCCCAGGGTTTGTCTCGCTGTTCAGAAAGTTCATTCGCCCTTAGAAAGGCAAGGATGCAAGGATTTGTAAAGAGGAACTGTTACAGAAAAGGCAAAGATCATTGTTAGTGCAATGGAAGATGTCAGGTACAGCTTCCTGTTGAAAGTCCTGGAAATTAATACAGAAAAAAAATAATTTCCAAATTCTTTTATATCCACAGAACCTGGAATAAAAATTAATCATGTTCTAGTCCTGGAAAGAAAAATGTTGTAAAGTATAACATACGAGTCACCTTCTTTGGGAATCTGATAGAATTTAATGAGAATGAAATTCTTTTCCTCCCTGTTTCCCAGACCCTGCCATAAGCCCGGAGGGGTGTGACGGCTGTCGGATGAGTCATATGGACATTTCCCCGCTTTCCTTGAAACCAAGTGCTTCAAGAAACGAAAACTAAATAAAATTAGAAAGCCCAAATTTAAAAATAGTCCAAAGCTTAGTTAGCTGCAGTGGACTATGACTGCATCTGAACTCAATACATCATGCCCTAGCCATTTCCCTGAGCTAATATATGCCGCTAGTGTGCTGTCACATTTTGGGACAGACAATATTTTTTCTGGCAAAATGCACAGTTACTATTGGGGTGTTGTTGCCCCGGGATCCATATTCTGCAAACCCTGCTTCTATCATTTGAGGGGGCTTTAGTGCTCATTTTGCGAGTTTATGGTAGTTTAAGCCCACAATTTACGTCCTATGAAATAAATCAAATAAATAGTTTGTAAAATTGAAAATTAATAAAAAATGTGGCCACCCTTAAAGCATGAACAGCATCAGGAGAGAGCAGAAGAGATTGTCACGCTGCCACCTCTCAGATGTTTAGACTGGAAGTGACCGCAGTGTCTCATATATCATGAGGCACCAGCACTGGCTGTGTGGTGACTTTATGGCGGCAGCCTTGATATATTCCCATCCCTTTCCCCTCCCTTTTTAGTAAAGTAAACACCTTTTTATTGCATTTGAATAATCTCCTGTAGTTTTTGCAGCTGAAACAGCAAGACACTGAGCTTGAGTTGATCCCAAATCTCATTAGCTGCTTTCACTGCCTGCCTCAGTAAAATGCAAACAGCAGCGTAGCTGGAGAAAGTCCGTCATAGTTTGAAATGAACATTTATTGAATGATTCAACCACCTGTGCCTGACACAAACAATCCAGTTCCACACATGTTCATAACAGTTTCATTCATTTATGCTTGTAAAAGACAGGCTCGGTGTTTTGCAGGCGGCAGAAGGATCTGCTCCAGCAGGTTGTGAGGGTTTGTTTTTTTTTTCTTTTCAGTACAATAGGTTGCTTTTCAAGAACAGCTTAAAAGAATAATTTTCAAATGAGAAAAATGGCCTTTCAGATGCATTTCCAGACATGCCCATGGTGTTGCAAGTCAGCACTCCTGCACATCGCTTTCTTTGCTCTTTTTCCCTGATAGTGCAGCAAAGCTCTGAGAGATTTGTGTCTTCTCTCTTCTTGGGCAACATCGGCAGATTTACTGCCTAAAGTTCCAGGTAAGGCCAGGTCTTGCTTATTGTTGCAAAGTCCTGGACTCAGAGAGGGCTGTGAGGGGGTTACTGAGGACTTCACCTGCCTGGAGAACCCTTTTTGCCCACTTTGGTCATTATCCAGGAAAGGAAAGAGCACGAGGAAAAAGGTAATATGAGGAGATATTTATGAGGGCAAGAAATGGCAAAAGGGAAGTGGTGTGAGGGTCACAGACTCAAAACAGATTGTTAAGGAGCTGGGGAGGGACCCTGAGCAGAGCCCCCTAACAGCTCCTAAGGCATCGAGGGAGCTGGCGATGCTGCCAAGCAGAGGTCTGCCCGGACAGCTGCAGGGACCTATGGGCTCCATAGTCGCTCCATAGTGTGAACCTGTGCAGGAACCTGGACTGCTAACTGGGTCATTCAGTCCACATTTGTAAAACATTTCCCCCTAGAGAGAATCATTTTTTATCAGATCATTTCAGGGATGCATTTATACCTCAACCTTGTAACCGTTGAACTGGGAGGTGAATTTGGAGAAGAGTGAACAGCCAGGGAGGGAGTGAACTTATTATAGCACTTGCCAGCACAGAAACTGTCCTGCAATAACACCCAGAGCTTCCCTGTTTGCGCTGCAGCCCTCCTGCGGTGAGACAGCAGAAGCATTGGTGGCCAAGGTGTGCCATGAATATTGCAGTTTGGTGGGAGCTGTGCACCGAGGGATGCTTTGTGCCTTCGTTCTGGCATGGCTCTTCACTGAGACAGACACCACCATCTAATCTTACCCAGACAAGAATGAAATTGGTCAGTTTTCCAGACACAGAGAACATATGACGGCGTCAGTGGTCCAGACTGACTGTCCTCACCGCAGTATGAGGCTCCTTTTTGCACCCTTCTTCCTTGCAAACCGAGCACCATTGGACATCTTGGGTGGGAGACCTTTGGCTACACGCTGCTGTGTTGCAGCTCCCTCCTGAGCTAATAGCCCTCAGGTCCTTTGTAGGCAGAGCCAACTGCCTTTTGCAACCACTAGTTTGTCTGGGTTTGGCCACTTGAGCTTCTCAGTTTCTGTACATGACAAGACACAAAGTGAGAGAAATACTCACCCTTTAAAGTTCTCTCCTGGGAAGCAGGACCGGTACTTTCTATTCCTCCACCTCTCCCTGCCCCTACCCCACCACCAAAGAAACAAACCAGGTTTTCATCAGGATGAAAATTGCAAAATCCCTTGCAGGTGCACAACAGATCTTAGACAACTCGTGCAGACTCCGAAGAGAATGTTCACATTGAAAGGGAAGAGAGAGATTAGCCGTGCTGGATAGTCACTCAGAGGGTGCAGCTCCTGGTGTGGGGCTTCTCCTGGGCATCAGGACACACACACCAGGGCATCATGGCCCAGCCGGACGGGTGCAGACTTTGCCAGACCCCAGCAGGAAGGTCCAGCTTGGAGTTGCTCCTGTCCCACTATGATAAGCAAGCCAAACTCCATCCCCTACTCACGGTTGGACTCGATGATCTTAGAGGTCTCTTCCAACCTTAATGATTCTATGATTCTACTGCTCCTGGCTGGACCTTGTAAAGCATCCACAGCTTCTTTGAATCAGAGACCTCTGACAGACCTGTGGCTCTATCCCCTACCTCTGTGCGCTGTCTAATCTCATGTGGAATTTTACCTCCTTTCTTGCCTGCAGCATTATCTGATTTACTGAGGTTATTGTGCAAACCTGTTCCCTTAACAGCTGCAGAGGAAGACAGAACAAAACCACGACAGCTTTGTGCTCGTACCTCCAGCGTGTGGGTGGTCCTGCAGGAGGTCACAGAGGGACTGCAGGGACCCACTGTTCTTTCCATCCACCCCTCTCTCTGCCCAAGGCAGCTCCAGATGAGGTTTCAATTAGTCCTGACCTTCATTTCTGAGGGAGATTATTACAAACTGCAGCAAAGACAGCTGAATTTAATAAACATTTGTCCAAATGAATAAGGGCTGGACCATTCCCTCCGTTACACAAACTGCCGTGACCTCCCTGCCTTGTCAAACTTGTCAGCACATGTCTGTCTGTGGGGAAGGAGGTTGCGTTCTCCAAATCACTCCTTGCCCATTAACTGGCTGGCTGTCTTCGTGTATCACAGCTTTTGGGACAGCAAGCGTCCCACAGAAGAACAGAAGGAGCCGAGTGGGATCTGTCCTCTCTAATGCCCAAAGGGTTTATTCCAAACTATCACGCTCAGATCTAGAAGTTCATTTAAGCTCAGCCCTAAGCCCTCACTTAGCTAAACTCCCATCGAGGGTTTGAGGGGCAGCTTTTCCGAATGGCCCCACTATCCTGCCCTGGCTTGTTCAGAGATCAGCTTCTTTCTGGAGTAAGTGTGGGCTACATGCTGATGCTAAGTAACATCAACCAGTCAACGTGCTGTGGAAACACAGCCCTCTTCTACACTCCAGCAGCTCCTGAAACCTGCAAAGACGTGGACGTTGCTCTTGCACTCTTGCCACTTGCCAGAGATCAAGGACTTGGGATGACCCAAACACCCATGTGGCTAGAACTTCCCTTCATTAGGATTAGGAGCTAATCTGGTGCAGCATTCAATCCCCTCACTCAAATTTCCCTTCTCCTAGTCTGTCTGTCTTTCTGCAAGTCTCTTTGGTGGATAAAGTTTCCTAAAAGGGAATAGTTCATGTTGAACTCAGTGCTGCAGAATGGCGGAAAGGATGTATCTGGGAAAAGACCTGCTGGTTTAGTCACCCTGGCTTTAAATGGGGTCACTGTCCTCTGCAAGTCACTGAGCTGTGATTAGAGAAGAAATGTAACCACAGCCCACAGATCAAACAGCTCCGTGCAATTAATTTCAATTATATTTCAGGAAAGTGTCAGCCTGCTGGCTAATGTCAGTCTAGAGGCACAGATGACAAATCAGACTAGACTTTCCCCCTCATTAATTTACTTGAGAAACAAGGCCGGGAGATGAATGAGTGGAAGATTCCAGGTTTTCCTAGAGGACTTGGTGCCAGACGGAGCCTGCTAGACATGTGAAAGACCCTCAGTCTCCTGGGCCTTGTCCAGAAGCCACACACACCAAACACCGGTGCCAGGCTTGGTGTCTGTGGCTTTGGCCAGGCTTGCGGACTTTGACCACCGTCCAGGGCTCGTTCTCCTTCCAGCTCAGTCCAGGCTGTGGGAACTAACCCATGACCTGAAACAGGCATCCACTGGGAATGGGAGTGATCAGGGTGGAGGGATGTGGAATTGGGAACAGCTCCATTTGTTTAGCGAGAGATGTTGGGACCACTGGGACCTGGCAGGGAATGCTTCCTCACGGGAAGCCTGGGACGCGGGACATTTGCCATTAAATCAGTTCTGGGAAGTAGAGGTAGGTCCTTGCCAAGCCTGAGGTGTGCAGGACCACAGTGGATGGCACTGGCTGTGGAAAGGTCCTTGCTTAGCACAGCACCGGGCATCACTGACTAACACTGGAAGGGTTGTACCTGGATCCCCAGCCTGACCAAAGTGGTGTAGGAGATGGCTGACCACCTTGGTCTGCCAGCTCTGTCCTGCAACAAGTGAGAACAAGGGAAAGGACCGTTGCAGCCAAAGCTTCAGCCTAGAGCAGGAATGGCTGGGGAATGCCCGCTCACTGTCTGGGAACCTCAAAATAGTAGCAGGCAGCGCTGGATTGTTTTTATCACAGGGAAGTGTTTTTAGTGCCAGAAGATAGAGTAATATCATGCTGAGTCCAACAGCCCAAGAGAGGAGAAGACACTGCCACTCCATGTGGCCAAGTTCAGGGCCTGTTGTACTGTTATAACGGCACTGATGGCCAACCCTGGTCACAAATGTAGTATAAATAAGCAAGACAGACACTAACATCAGAGGAGGAACCTGAAGAATGGAGATCTCAGCCCCAGGATGCAATTTTGTTGAATAACATATTTAGTCCGGAACAGTTTATCTGTCCCCACTGAGGGGATGGGTCAGGCTGTCCAGTAGTGGAAGTGTCAACGTTTGCAGTGGTCTCATGCAGACCACCTCCCCTCAGCCTGTTCCCTCTCCCAGCTGGTGTGTTGGGTCAGTGGGGGAACCCGTCCCCGACATCTCTCATCAGTGCAGAAACTCTAGTGAGAGGAGGGAGACACCTGTAAATAATCCCATTCCTTTGGGAAGGTGAGGAAACATGGGGTGAGGTGGGGGATCTCATCTGTCTTCTGCTCCGTGAATTCAGCTAGAATCTGCGGGGTTAGCTTGTCCTTCCCACAGGGCAAGGAAGGCAGCTCCCAATGGAGAATCCAATGGAGAGGGACAGCCCACCTACTGCCTGTTTCTGGCTCTCGGTCAGGCTGCTTATAGTATTTAGGAGCCTAAATGGGAACGTGAGATTTAGTACTGGGGAATAAGGCCTGACCCTACAGCTTTGATGTGCTCCAGATGGAGGTGCTGGAGAACCTCATGATCTGGGAGGATGAGGCAGAACAAGGAGGTCAGATTGGAACATTGGAAAGCTGGAGGAGATGCCATTGGGAACGGGCACTCAGGACCTGACCGAGAGTATGGTGATGACACGCTGTGAATGCATCTCCTCCTCTTCTCCCTCTCTGCAGACCAGCGGATTGGGACGTGTTTCTCTGCTCTGATCGGGGGCCGCTGTGCCGGGGACCTCCCTGGCCAGTACACCAAGATGCAGTGCTGCTGTGACTCGGGGCGTTGCTGGGCCATTGGTCAGACTCCAGAGATGTGCCCTGTCCGAGGGTCTGGTAAGTGCAACACAAAGGACCTCCACCTGCTGCTGGGCCAACTCATGGCTCTGATGACCCTAGTGGTACCCCAGGCTTGACGTGGAGAATCATCAACGTAACACCCAGAGAAAGGTCACATGGGGATGCTGGCTCCCCTGCCTGGGTTTCGTCTGAAGTTGAGCTGGATGAGTTCAGCCAAGGCAAGAATTCATCCCTTTCCTCCTACCCCTTCAGCTCTCTTTGGTTTCCACCGTAATTGAACCTTGGGGCCAAATGAGGGTGAGCCCACGCAGCAGGAGGCCTTGAGAAGGCACAGCACTGTAGATCTATCTCTCTGCCTCTCTTCCTTCATCACTAGCTCTGAGCAGGGCAGAGCTTTACAGTGTCTGGCACCCTCCTGTGTCCTGTCCTTTCCTGCATGAAGGGAGCCCACGGTGCCAGCTGTCCCACGCACCCCGAGAAGCTGTTGCCAAACACCCTGGCAAGCTGTGTCTCAGCATCTGCTCTGGTGTGGAGGGTGTTAAAGCCCTCCTCACCCATCTGCCCTGTTCCTATCAGTACCCATCCTCTTTGCTCCCTGCTGGTCCGCCTCCATCCCTCTGTTCTCCACGCTCTGGCAGAGGCAGGAGGGGGATTCAGGCACTCTTGGAAAAGCACTAAGGCAGCTGTTTTGTTTCAGATGAGTACCGCAGGCTTTGCATCGAAGGACTCCCAGTCGTGCCAGGGTTCCCTGGGAGCTTTCCAGGAATTCCTGGATTCGGGCCCAATGGTGTTGGGCCGGGACTCAACGGGCCTGGAGGCATCGGACCAAATGGGGCAAATGGACAAGGCGGGATCCCAGGTCTGCCTGGAATGGGCCCAGGAAGTTCAAGCATTGGTAATTAAAATTACTTTCTTACTGTGCTGACCCAATTTGGCTGCCTGTCTCAGAACACAGGCAGTGTGTCTGCCTGCGTGCCGGCCCGCTTCTCTGAGCCATGCACACATGAGCAAAGTGCCTGTGCTCTTAGCCAGCTACAAGGTTTATTTTGACACAGGGGGAGTGATGGGATGTGACACTAATGCTGTGCAGGATGCTGAGCCCAGAAGCAGATCAAACAGCGTCTGCTGGCAGAGCAAGGGAGCCGAAGCTGGCTCCAGCGCAGAATATCTTTCTAATTACCAAATAGGAATGAAACTTTCACGTCACCGCCTCACTCTCTGCCTCCCCAAAACAAAACTGTTTTTCCCACCACCTTGGACACCTCTCTCTCATGTGCATCCCCGTGTAGCTCCTTGCTAAGGGCTGAAGCCCGTGCAAATGTACTGGATGTCAATAAATACTGATTCCCACCTTGCTTCTGAGAGGCTGTGCCATCTTGCGCATGTCAGTGGGGTAGGGACATGCCAGGTACCGCAGCACCCTGCAGAGATTTCTGAGGCAGCTGAGTTTGTGTCTGCAGCCCCATGGTTGTTCGGGGCCCAGCAGGACCACTGATCCATCAGTGTTTGGACTTACCGACCCGGCTTCCTGGGGACAATCAAAGGAAGGGAGCTGTAATCCTCTACCTGATGCTGTCTCTGTGCTTTCCAGGAACCGCCACTTTGAATCAGACCATTGACATCTGCAAGCATTTCACTAACCTCTGCCTGAATGGACGCTGCATCCCCACCCCATCCAGCTACCGCTGCGAGTGCAACATGGGGTACAAGCAGGACGTGCGCGGAGAGTGCATTGGTAAGTAGGCTCTGCTTGACACACACACGGGTCAGCTCCAACTGTGCCCCATGCCAGCTCTTAACAGCACCTCGAGCTGCTGCCCCGACAGCCCCCATCCCAGTCAGAGCTCCCCACAAGAGGCTGGAGATAGAGGGCTTGTGTCAGGTAACGAAGCAGCATGATGGAAGGGATATGTCTGCCCCTGAGGAACATCCAGGGTGACAACTCTGGTAGCCACCGCATTGCCGTTGGCTTAGTGGTGGCCAGTTCACACCGCGGGAAGCCCCGTATAACCGGCCCCTGGGCAGGGCACTGCCAGTTATCGGGCTGCTGCCTGCTCTGCTTGCCCCGCAGGCTTAGGCTGCAGTGCCGACGGTCACCCCGGCTAGCTGGTGGCTGTGCAAGCCTACTCAGAAGCTTGAGGTCTCCAAGGAATTAGAATTAGAAGGATGGCAACTTTCAAAAGAATTACCCTTTTAGAAGTAAGTAAGTGGGCTATTTTTTCTGAGAACTATAAGGAGACCGTGTCCTGCTGAAAGAAAATGGTGTCCCCCCACTGCGTCTGCAAAGGACAGCCTTTCTCTGCTGACGTCTCCACCCAAGCAGACCTCCCAAGGGCTGAAATAACTGTCCAGACCTTAGGTTGCATGGAGATCCAGCCCCTGGATGTCCTCTAGCACCTGAAGGCAGTGGTGGATCTTAGCTGGAAGTATGCCCAGCTAGAAGAACTCTTCAAACAAGTATATACTCCTCAACAGTATCCGGGAATGTGAGAGATTGATACGTGGTATTTTGTGCTGTCCCAGGCTGAGTGACAGCCCTACCTTAAGGCTGCACAAGTGGGGAGGTAAGCCTGAATTCAACCTTGAGCTGACTGACCAAGTAACTCATAAGATGAAGGAGACTGGACCCTTGTCTCTGCTCAGGGCAGGAGGAAGAACCTTGCTCTGAAGTGCCCCTACGTAAGAGGTACGATGCTCTGGGTTTGGAGTAACGGACAAGATGCAAGACAAGCCAACCATGCAACCTTGATTTAGCCCCCCACATGCATTAGAACCAGTGCCACCAGCAAAGCATGTAAAGTATTAGTAATTGGAGATTCCTTACTGAGAGGCACCCAAGCACCCAATTGCCATCCAGGCAATTTCTCTAGGGAAGTTTGCTGCCTAGCAGAGCTCGCATTTGCGACATCACTGAGAGGCTGCTGAGACTGGTGAACCCTCCAGACTATCATCCACTCCTACTATTCCATGTAGGGTCTAATGATACTGCGACAAGGCAACTTAGAACCACCAAAAGAGACTATATGTCACTCAGAGAGCAATGTTGAAAGAATCTGGAGCACGGGTGGTGTTCTCCTCTATCCTCCCAGTCAGAGGAAGGGGTTCAGGGAAGGAGGAGAGGAATTGCACAGGTGAATGCCTCGCTGCGTGCCTGGTGCCATACTCAAGGTTTTGGCTTCTGTGATCTACCTTTGAAAAACCAGGTCTGTTGGGAGCTGACGGGGTTCACCTGATCAAGTGGAACAAGAAGGTCTTTGCCAACAAGGTGGCCAGACTTATAAGGAGAGCTTTAAACTAGATTTTGTGGGGAAGGGGGATGGAGTTTTGAGCAACAGAGAAGAGCCAGGAGCTGCTGATGTATTAGAAACCAACAGGGAAACACCTGTGAAATGCCTGAAAGGAATTAGGGTGTGTTCCTCTAAAAAGGTGAGAGGGTTGATAGCCCAGCTGAAGTGCCTCTGTATTGATGCATGCAGCATGGGTAACAAACAGGAGGAGCTGGAAGCCACTGTGCAGCTAGAAAGCTACATTGAAATGTGGTGGGACTGATCACGTGACTGGAGCGCTGCAATTGATGGCTATAAACTGTTCACAAGGGAAGGTATGTTGAAACACGTGGAAGATGGAGGTGATTAGAGACAGCCAACACGGCTTCACCAAGGGGCAAATTGTGCCTGACTAATCTAGTGGCCTTTGATGATAGTCACTGCATCAGTGAAGAAGGGAAGAGCTATGGATGTCATCTATGTGGACTTCTGTAAGGCCTTTGATACAGTTCCCCACAACATTCTTACCTCTAAATTAGAGTGATATGGGTTTGGCGGATGGACTGTTGGATGGATAAGGAATTGGCTGGATGACTGTGTCCAAAGAATTACAGTCAATGGCTCAATGTCCAAGTGGAAACCAGTAATGGGTGGTGTCCCTCGAGGGTCCCTATTGGGACCAATACTATTTAATGTCTTCATCAGTGACATAGGTAGTGGGATTGGGTGCACCCTCAGCAAGTTTGCAGATGACACCAAGCTGAGCGGTGCAGTTGATTCACTTGAGGGAAGAGATGCCATCCAGAGGGACCTTGCTGGCCGCGCTGTCAGGATGCTGAGCACCGGAGTTGAAAGCACGGGCTCAGCGGCTCACAGGAGGCAGCCTTTGTTGCCTGTCCTGGTATCTTGCTGTGCATTCTCTGCATAATGGTGACTCACAGGCTTAGGCTTTTCTTCTTGCAGATGTGGATGAGTGCTCCAGCAGCCCCTGCGTGCATGGTGACTGCGTGAACACACCTGGCTCCTACCACTGCAAGTGCCACGAAGGTTTCCAGAGCACCCCCACAAAGCAGGCCTGCATCGGTAAGTATTTTCTGTCTCTCCTTTCGGGGGGACACAGTGTGCTGCAAGAGTGTCAACAGGGTTATCCGAGACTTAGGTACCAAAGGAAAATGGTTGTAAAGTGGAAACAGTGAGGAGTCCCCAGCACCAAACAACCTCCCAGCCAGGTGTGTGATGGGATTTCAGAACAACTTAGTTGAGTTGCCAGCAGTCTCCTGAAATCCGTCTAGCAGAAGAGGTTTCCTCTACCCTTATCTACCTTAAAATTGGCTAGCGGCAATCAAGGAACTTAGAGTCCTTTTCAAGAGCAGAACTCTATTTAAAGATGACAACATTTTATTTTGACAAAAGATAGGATTTTGAGGAATTTTTGTATCAATGTGGGGCTTGTGATTTCTAGCAAAGTTGTTCCATCAGTGTCTTGCAGCAAGATGGTGCTCTGGGTGAGGGATTGCTAAAAAAGAATTATGGGAAGGTAATGTCCCATGTGAACAAGAAGGAAAGGCAAATTTCCCTGTCAGTGCCTGACCTTTGGGTTTTTTTATTTTGCTGTCGAGTGGCTTCTGATGAAGGGGCTTCCAAAGGACCCCTCAGTTGCCTGACAATGTGGAAGGCTTTTCCTAATTTCCAAACTAAATCTTTTAAGCTGAATTCTTCTTGTGATTGTCCTTCTGGCCATGAAAATTAGTTCATCGCTGTCTCCTTTACAACATTTTTTTACATGTTGGGAAACTGCAACTTGTAACCCCCCTGTCATCTCCCTTCTAGACTAAACAAATGCAAGTGTCTCAATCTCCTCTCATTGATAATGTTTCTAAGCTTCTCATTGTCCTTGTTTTTATCTTCTCAACTTCCTCCATTTTGTCTTTATCTTTTCTAATGTG
The DNA here is from genome assembly GCF_965638725.1 of Aptenodytes patagonicus. NCBI lineage: Eukaryota > Metazoa > Chordata > Aves > Sphenisciformes > Spheniscidae > Aptenodytes > Aptenodytes patagonicus. The sequence goes on from NC_134973.1 coordinate 2,741,106, forward strand.
TGGTGCCAAAATTGGATGTCATTCTTCAGCCGTGACCTCTCTAGCTGTCAGGACAAGAAACTGTCCCGTGTGGCTTACACACAGCTCTTCTGTCGATATAGCCCAAAAGGAGGTTTCTTTCTGTGCAGGGCCGCCCCATTTCAACTGTGATTCAGACCCTTTTCTGCCAGGCTGCTCTCAAGCTAACTTCGCCACATTAGGAGAAGTCTACAAAGTGTCTGGATCATCCATTGCCGCTGGGGCCAGACTATTGGTTTTCTGTAATTTGCTCATAAAATAGCTCATCTCGTCTTCCCCAGCTCTGGATAAAGGGTCAGTAACAACCCCCTACCTGAGATAGTCCTCTTCCTTTCGTCTCTCGTCTTTACCCAGAGGCATTCAGTGGCCTGTCTCCCAGAGCAAGTGGACATCATGTTCTTGGTACGCAACACAGCACCTCCCCTGCTGCCGTACTGCAGTCAGCCACGTGGTACCCCAACTGCTGTCCTGGAATTCATTTTGCTGAGGCACTGGGACCACACCTCTGTGGTACTTCGTAGCAGGCCTGAGTCCGTGGCTGTTGATCTGAGGGCTTTTGTTGCCTATTATGAACTTGAACAGGCCTAGGATTGTTCGAGGTGTGAAGTGGGCCCTGCGGCAGGAGGTTGACAAAGACATCACGGAGGGCCTGAGATCCCAGAGCTGTGACCTCACGAATGTAGTGATGCTTCCAGAGCATGCAGAAAGCTTTCTCCGCATCTTTTCCATCTCCTGCAGTTCGTACAGAGGGAAAGAGTGTGATCCTGGAGCAGGGCACACTCTGAGTGTCTGAGAGCACTTGCCTGCTTTTCTCATGGAGCAGATTAAGCTGGAACTGCTTCTCACTCCACCTGCTGCTACTTTCTTATGTTTATTTCCCTGCCAGATATTGATGAGTGCATCATGAATGGAGTAATGTGTAGGAACGGCCGCTGTGTTAACACTGATGGCAGCTTCCAGTGTATCTGCAATGCTGGCTTTGAAATCACCCCTGATGGCAAGAACTGTGTCGGTAAGCTATTTCCTGATGTGCTGTCATCTATGGCCTTGGGGAGGTTGGGACTGAGCTGAGACTATGTCCTCCTGGGGGGTTGGTGGTTACTTTAATCTGTGCTGTACTCCCTTTCTCTCGGGTAACACTGCTAAGGCAGAGTGCATCTTAACATGAGAGGAGAGGATACGGTTGCACTGAAATAGGAAGGCATTTTTATAAGGGTGCTAGTGCTCCTGGAGGGCTCCTGTAGGTTTTGCAGGACATTTCTCCATCACCCTGAGAGTTGTTGCCTCCAGCAGCCAGTGTGCAAGTCCTGCTGCAAGCTGCACCGGCTGACTGGGGTACCGAGAGTGGCAGGGACGCAGCAGGACAGCTTTCACCAGGAGCAGTGGTGGGAACTCTGCCTTGAGGATTGGCACCCGCTGCCATAAGCAGCAATTTGACCATGAGATGGGGGACAGAGTTTTTGAGCACAGGAGAGTCTTGCTGCAGCTCGCAGGCTCAGCTCGTGTTTTCTGTTTGTCCTCCCCAGATCATGATGAATGTGCCACGACTAACATGTGCCTCAACGGGATGTGTATCAATGAGGACGGCAGCTTCAAATGTATCTGCAAGCCCGGTTTTGTGCTGGCTCCCAACGGGCGGTACTGTGTCGGTGCGTAGGACCCAAGCTTGGTCTCTGCCCTCTTCCCAGCCTGCCATCCACGTTCCTGGGGACTTACGACGTGACTGGGGCCAAGGGGAGCTGAGAAAAACCAAGGCTGTTGCCAGGCATCTCCTGCTCTGCCACCAGAAACTACCCCCTCTCAGCAGAATGGGCACAAGGGAAAATGTTCTCGCACCTCCGCTACTTCAGCGCAAATTGGAGCTTAAATCCTCTTTCTGAAGGAGGTTAAGCAGGGCTGTGAAGCTCTGTGTGGCCAATGTGAGCTGGCAGCAGTCATCTCCACAGCTTCCCCAGCCTCTACAGCATGTTCCGCTATGGTTTGTGTGCTACCTCCCGAAGCCAGGAAGGTTAGGATGTGAAGGCAGAGTGGAGAGAGGAGGAGGAGGAGGAGAACATAGCATTTCTTGGATATGCTGCTGTGACACAGGGTAAATTCTCTGGGTCACTGGCCTGTTAACAGAGCAGAGACCAGACCCTGCTACTCTGAGAAGGGGCTGGGTCTCAGGAGACTGAAGAAGCCCAGATCCCTGTTACTTCCCTTCAACCATCAGGGACAGCCAGCAGAGCATGCAGGGGATGTGATGCTCTAAACTGCACCTCTAGTTCCCTCTTAGTCTCCAAGTCTGCCTGCAAAGTAGTCCAAAGCCCCTGTCTGTGTGTCCTGCTGCCTGTGGGTAGGTAACAACCAGTTTGTGCTTCCTCTTTCAGACATCGACGAGTGCGAGACGCCAGGAATCTGTATGAATGGCTGGTGCATTAACACAGAGGGCTCCTTCCGCTGCGAGTGCCTCGGGGGCCTGGCTATCGGGGTGGATGGACGAGTCTGCGTGGACACCCACATGCGCAGCACCTGCTATGGAGGCATTAAAAAGGGCACGTGTGCTCGTCCCTTTCCAGGAGCGGTCACCAAGTCCGAGTGTTGCTGTGCTAACCCAGACCATGGCTTCGGAGAGCCCTGCCAACCCTGTCCAGCCAAAAACTCTGGTGAGCTCCTCTTCCATCTGAGTTTGCAAAAAGCCAGGAAGGTGCTCAGAGACATTCTGGGTCCCTGACAGGTCCCTGAGGTGACCTAGGCAGCTTGGCAGTGTCATGGGAAGGCCATAGGCAGGGGGAAAGGGATGCCATGCAGTCAACAAGTGTAGGTTGGATCCGTGAATCTGATGCTGATCTCATTGCAGGGATTCTCACAGTGTTGGACTACTACTGCAAGTATCAGCTCTAAAATACACATTGCATAAGTATAAACAAACACTGCGTGGAAGCCCACAGATGACATTCTAACAAACAAACAATAAATCCAATGTTACCCAGAATTAATGTCACTGTGCGTGAACCGTCTAGAAAAGCTAATGGTTCTGTTGTGCTTTCTACACAGCTGAATTCCAGGCACTCTGCAGCAGCGGCATTGGAATAACAGCTGACGGCAGAGGTATGTGCATCCCATGTACCATATCCTAGACAGGCACATCTAATGTCACTCTCAGCTCTTTCTTTCAGCTGCTTTTAACGGGGTGTGCATGCATCTGTGTGACTGTGGGAGCGTGTGCCATGAGAGACTTGGCAGAGGAGGGTGTGCTGGAGACTTAGCACGTTACGCCCGTGTATGCGAGAGCTGTTTGTGAGTAAGCGCAGGGTAGCTTGCATAGCCTGGGTGGGTGTTAAGTGCATGCAAGAACCTATCTCCGTGTTAGTGAGTGTCTGTGCGTGGGACGTGAGCTTGGGCACGGGGGAGAGGAGTGCTATGTGTCTTTTCTCCTCCCTAAAGCACCGCGAGTTAACGTTGAGCAAGCGTCCCTGAGGACTGTGTATTGAATCAAGTGGTTGATTCCTGGCACCCTGTGGGAACTACGTTTCTGGGGATGCACACGCAGAGTTTGGCTTTACTCCCCGCTTTCATGGGAATGAAGAGCGTGACCAATTGCATCCTCTTGCTTGTTTCCCTCCTCTGCCCTCCAGCTCCTTGGTCGCGGGAGAAAAGGGTTCGCAGTCTCCCAGGGAGAGGGAGGTGATAAGCGCGTGTTGGGATGTGTTGCCAAGGGGCTGCTTTGAATTAGACAGCTGTGCAAGAGGTCAGGCAGGCGGCTGCGCTGCCAGCCCTGGGCAGTGCTTGGATCAGCAGGAAGAGCACAAAGCAGCCAGATAGCTACGGCCTTTCAAAACTTTCCAGATGGGAATGAGCCAGAGGCAAAACCCTGGTGGCTTCTTGGGCTTCCTTCCAGGGCACCGTGTCTTGGCCGAAGTCAGTCTCAGGCTAACGATAAGACGCTTTCTAGCAAGAAGCTAACATCAGACATGCTCTGGTCAGCCCATCGGCTGCCTGCAGCCAGGACTATATGCACTCAGCGCTCTCCAGGGCTGCATTTCCCTGGGGATGTAACTGAACTCCAACTGCGTGGAGACGAAGGCCAGCAGTGTCTGGGAAGCCCTGGCCTGGGCTGCTTGCCATCTGGCCCTATGACACTGCGAGGACACTGCTGTACGAACGCAAACCTGCCCTATTCTGTGGGGAGGCTGGTTCTCGCCAGGGTAAAATCTTTTTGCCTGGGCACCAGAGCTTTGCTCCAAAAAGGCAGTGAGATGATGCTAATGCAGAGGAAGAGATGCTGTCCAGCTGGCTGCCGCCCTTCTGGGTTTCTGTCCACGTGCACAGGGCACTTGGTGCTGCTGACAGGGGGGGCAGGCAGGAGGTGGGTGATGGCAGAGATGTCCATGGCTCTCCCTGTCAGGTGCCCTGCAGACCTGAGCCCAACCACCACGCGCATGGGCAGCAGGGGCTGTGGTACCCACCACACCTTGCTGCAGAACCATCCAAAAAACTCTCTGTTTGAGGCAGATTTATCCAAGGCACTCTGCAAATCTTCGAAGCTGAGGTTTTGACATCCTGCAGGCATTGGCTCCTGCCCTCATCCAAACATAACACTCCCCTCTGTCCCTGCCCTGCCACCACCACACATTCTCCAGTGCCAGGAACCAGGCAGAGGCCACAGGTCCTCACCTCTCTTTTTCCAGGCTGCCCAGGCTGCTTTCAGGCAGTTCTTTGTCAGCAATAGGGATAGGAAATTTACTTTGGCCTGATCAGGACTTCTTCCAGCCTGGTAGCTGCGTGGTCAAGGAGTCTGTGCAAGCTCTCAGCTTGGGGACCATGGCTGGGCTAGGAGATACAGGGACTTTGCCATTGGAAGGGCTTTGCTGTGACCATCTAGCCATGGACATGACCCTCTGCCAGCCCAGCTGCATGCTCTCCAACATGTCTGAGTACTCCTCGCCCTGTTCTGCCCCCAGCAACGCGGTCCCCTGTGGTAGGGCTGTGTATGCACAGGCAGGTTGTCCATCATGCTCTGCCCTTACCCCAGTTGGCATCCTGCTCACAACACCTTACAAACAGCTTCTTCCTCCCACCTTTTCCAGTAGGAGGGTTAATTAAGTGGTCTGACCTGAGTACCTGGGATAGAGATACTGTAAGGAGACTCAGGAACGTAACAGAAGGACCTGAGAGCCCTTGATATGGAACTGAGTCTGGGCTTATCTCAACCCCTTATCCGGTTCTCTCCTCCTGAGCTCAGAGCCCTGTGCTAGATCAGCTGTGTATCCCCAGGACAAAGATGCCCAGCTCCACAGCACCAAGAGGAGAGGAACGAGGCTCCCCAGGGTCTACTGGGTCAAACCAGGAGGGTAGGTAGGACAGGAAGGAGGGATTTGTGCAGAGGGGTGCCCCAGCTAGCTATTGACACCAAGGAACAATGAATTAGGGGCTGGAAGCTTTCTGTATTTACGTTTGCCATGGTCCATCTAATTTGATTTCTTTCTCCGTGCAGACATCAATGAATGTGCCCTCAACCCAGATATCTGCCCCAATGGCATGTGCGAGAACCTGCGAGGAAGCTACCGCTGTATCTGCAACCTGGGCTATGAGTCAGATCCCACGGGCAAGAACTGCGTGGGTGAGTTCAGGGCAGCGCAAGCTCGGTGTGGCATAGGGAACCAGGAGCTCGGTGCTGGTGGGGAGAGGGTGGCATGCACTCAGCGTATGAGGCTGGGAGCCAGATGCTGACCTCCAGCTGCACAGGAGCCTGAGGTGATACAGCAGCTGATGCCCTCGAGCACTGTCCCCGTTCAGGGCTGCCTTGTCCACATGGAAGAGCACAAGGTGCTATGTGAGAAACTACACATACGTGATTTAACATACTTTCCACATTTTATTGCTTTGAGGACGGTACTGCATTTCTGCGCCTCTCAGGCTGCCGGAGCTCTGTAGGGCTGGCAGGGTAGAAGAGTGGACGCTGGTGTTGTAGCTCAGAAACCCCATCTCTCTGCCCACAGACGTTGATGAATGCACTGTCAATCGTTTGCTGTGTGACAATGGACTGTGCCGCAACACACCCGGCAGCTACACCTGCACCTGCCCCAAGGGCTTTGTCTTCAGGACGGAGACAGATACCTGTGAAGGTAACGTGACTCTGAAGGCAACGCAGAACATCTTCACAAGATGTAAAGAGCTGTTGCCTGAGGTCCTGATGGAAAGGGAGCTCAAGGTCTAATGTGTCTTTGGTTCCCTTTTGACCGCAGTGGTTTGAACTGGAGCAGGTCCAGGCTTCGGGTTTGTGGGTTTGGTTGTTTGTTTTTTTTTTTCCTAGGGGGAAATTTCACACTTCATTCAAAATAGTGGACATCCAAACCCAGAACATCTGGGCTTTTCAGTGACTGAAAACCAGAACAATTTCCTCTAGGCCCCCAAAATTTTAGCTAAAACCTGACCAAAATTGCAAGTTTTGGGGATTTGATTGAAAGCTTACAGTCTGGAGTGGAGGAAACTGTTTCCTGACCACAAAGTCCTCAAGCATTTGAGAACTGGCACTTTGCACATAAATGTCTGTTTAGAGAAAAAAAATTATTTTCTGTAAAGAAGGTGAAAAATGGCAAATGCTACGTAGCCTCCCATCTGGTTCAGACAGGTACATGAAGGCCATATTCGGCACTGTGGCTGCTCCCATCTTAGCCAGGAGCAGCCCTGAGCGAGCGAGTCCCTCATTCCCCAGTAGCTGCACCAACCACCCTCAATCCATCCATTCCCTCAATCCTGAAGCAGCTCACTAATTTCACGGCGTCCGCTGTCCGTGCCCATCCCCCTTGAGATGGTGCATACTTGAGTGGTACGCGCAGGACTCCTATGGCCTGGACTGGTGATCCCCTGAACAGCTGACAAACTCCTTTCTTCATGTTCTTTGCTTCTCATCCTCCCCAGTCTCTGGCCCAGAAAACTGGCTCCCATGGCACTGACTACAGTGACAGTCCCTTTCTTCCCACAGATATCAATGAGTGCACCTCTAACCCTTGTGTGAACGGTGTCTGCAGGAACAACGCTGGCTCCTTTGCTTGCGAGTGCTCCCCAGGCAGCAAGCTGGACCCCAGTGGCACCATCTGCGTGGGTAAGGATGTGGCCTTCTAGAGGCAGCTCTGGTATCAGCAGTGCCCACCAGCACCCCTTGTTCATCTGAAGCAAGTCCTGTGCTCCTGCCTTAGGGATGGGGACCCTTTGAGGCCTGTCTTTCTCACCTAGTGTTTCCTCAGTTGTTGTTAACAATTAACGTCTCTCGTGCATCCAGGGAGCCCGAAAAGCTGCAACCTCAGGCAGTGCTCTGAGCAGTCTGTGGCAGACATAGAAATCCCCAACTGTGCTGCCGCAAGACAAAGCACAGACACGGGGTCCCAGGGGATCCTGCAGGGCATCAGGACGGTGGGTTCTCATTCACCAGATGGGTTTGTGGTGTGCTGACATTAAGGCACATCGAGATGAAGTAGATCCCTTCTCATCAAGATGATAAGAAGGTACCCACTTCCCACTCCTAGATGGTCAGGGCCTTGCAAGGCATCACGGGGGTAGCTGAGAGAAGGGACTATTGCTACCCAGAAAAGGAGCAGGCTGGGACTAGGAAAAGGGAGGACACAGAACTGATGCAACAGCAGTTGTATCAGAGCACAGAAATGCTGCTCCACAGCACAGCAGTGGGACAGGGCTCTGAGGACCAGCACGGTCTGTGTCCGTGCTGCAAAGTGCTTGGCCCCGCAGCCTAAAAGATAACGCGACACCAGAGAGCCATAGTCACACTGCGGCTCAGGGATAGCCGCTTCTCGTGGCAGCGTGGCTGCCATGAAGCTGGGAACCTCCGCCAAGGAGCAGCTCTTCACTCACGCCTTGTCTTTGCCCCTACAGACAGCATGAAAGGGACATGCTGGCTGAACATCCAGGATGGGCGTTGCGAGGTGAACATCAACGGGGCCACGCTGAAATCGGAGTGCTGCGCTACTCTGGGGGCAGCGTGGGGCAGCCCCTGTGAGCGCTGTGAGATCGGTAAGGCTCTGCTTGGCACAGAGATCAGGAAGGCAGGATGCAGCCCATTTCTTTGCTGACGTTCCTCTGTTTTCTTGCAGATACTGCCTGTCCCCGGGGATATGCTAGGATGAAGGGGGTCACGTGTGAAGGTAAAGTGCTGCAGGATGCAGAAGACTTTTTTTTTTTTTTTTTTTTTTTTAATTGAGAACATGGTCATTGTTTGTTTGTTGCTATTCTGCATCTTTGAGTCTGGCCCTTTGTTGGACTCTCTCCAGTATGTCCATCTCTCTCTCTCACACTGAGGAGCCCAGAACTGGACACAGCAGTCCAGGTGTGGCCTCACCAGTGCTGAGTAGAGGGGAAGGATCGCCTCCCTCGACCTGCTGGCAACACTTCTCTTAATGCAGCCCAGGATATCATTAGCTTTCTTTGCAGCAAGGGCACGTTGCTGACTCATGTTCAACTTAGTGTCCACCAGGACCCCCAGGTCCTTTCTGCCAAGCTGCTTTCCAGCTGGGTGACCCCCAGAGTATAGTGATGCGTGGGGTTGATCCTCCCCAGGTGCAGGACTTTTGCACTTCTCCTTGTTGAACTGCATGAGGTTCGTGGCAGCGCATTTCTCCAGCCTGCCAAGGTCCCTCTGGATGGCAGCACGACCTTCTGGTGTATCAGCCACTCCTCCCAGTTTTGTATCATCAGCAAATTTGCTGAGGACACATTTTACCCCATCATCCAGATAACTAATGAAGATGTTAAAGAGGATCAGACCCAGTATTGACCTCTGGGGTACACCGCTAGTTGCTGGCCTCCAACTAGGCTTTATGCCACTGAAGACCACTCTCTGGGCCCAGCCATTCAGCCAGTTTTCAATCTGCCTCACTGTCTGCTCGTCCAGCCCATACATCAACAGCTTGTCTATGAGCATCTTCTGGGAGACAGTGTCAAAGGCCTTACTGAAGGCTAGGTAGACAATATCTGCCACTCTTCCCTCATCTACTAGGCCAGTCATTGCATCACGGAATTTTATTGCGTTCATCAAGCATGACTTCCCCTTGGTCAATCCATGCTGACTACTACTGATGATTTTCTTGTCATTCGTGTGCCTGGAAATGGGTTTCCAGGTTTAGCTGCTCCATCAGCAGTAGTCATGTTTGTGAGTCCTGGTGCTGCTCTGTCAGTGCTGTGCCAACTATGGACACGTGCAACAGGACCACCCTGCCTGTCTGTCTCTGACAAGGCTTTGTAATGCAGCCTCCTTGCAAAAGTGCCTGGGCATGGCTGTGGCTGTGCATGGAGCATGTGTTTTTCATTGCGACAAGTTGCCAGTTTTGGTCTGGTGGGCAGCTCTGGGCTCCTTCCACCTCCTCAAGGCCCTACTGGGCTTGGCCGCGTGCCACTCTCATGCCTGTCTCTTGCTTTTGTGCCAACAGATGTGAATGAGTGTGAGGTCTTCCCTGGCGTCTGCCCAAACGGACGCTGTGTGAACACGGCTGGCTCCTTTCGGTGCGAGTGTCCAGAAGGACTGACCCTTGACGGCACTGCTAGGACATGTGTGGGTAAGAACACCTCATCTCACCCAGAACCTGGCCTCTGTTCAGCCCTCTCTACAGAGGTCCAACCACCCCCTACCCACCACATGCAGCAGTCTGGGGAATTGAGTGATGGCACGTCATACCTGGTAAGGGCTGCCAAACCCAACAGCCTAACCAAGGCAAGGCTGCCATAACTTCATGTCCCCAGGTCCGGCCAGCAACGCAATCGCTCTCCTTGGGTGGACTTCAGGGGTAGCCAAATAGGTAACCCAACTGGTTAATGACACGGCCCAGCAGCCCTAAAACAACTCCTGGCTGCTTTCTGGGCATACAGTGACAAACCTTTGCCCTTCATAGGGGCCATCTGCACTACTGACTACACCATGGAGGGTCCATTCTCTGGCCCTGTTGCCAACAGTCACAGGCTGGCCATGTCCATACTATTACATCTCTCGGAGCATCCCAAACAAGTTGGCCTCATATAAATGGCCCATACCTGAGCATTGTTTGGAGGATGCTCCAGCCAAGGCTGTTCCAGGAACCTTGCTAACTATGTCACAGAAAATGATATCTCTGGTTTTACCAGAGGTTAGGTGCTGCAGGCAAGGGCTCAGCTCTGCTCTCTCACCAGACGTGCGTGTGGAACAGTGCTACATGAAGTGGGATGAAGATGAGTGCACGGAGCCTCTGCCAGGCAAGTACCGGATCGACATGTGCTGCTGTTCTGTGGGCTCAGCCTGGGGCATCGATTGTGAAGAATGTCCCAAGATCGGCTCCAGCGAGTACAAGGCCATCTGCCCGAGGGGACCCGGCTTTGCCAACCGAGGAGATGTGCTTTCAGGAAGGCCCTTCTACAAAGGTGAGAAGAAAGAGAGGAGCTGCTGATTGTGGGCTGTGCTCAGCCCATCTCAGCTACAGCCCAAGGAACCTGCTGCCTGCCCTGGGACCCTAGGTTCATTGCAGACATCCCCTCCCTGAAACACTGCTGTTCTGCCTTCACCCACAGATGTGAATGAATGTAAGGTCTTCTCTGGCCTGTGCACTCATGGGACCTGTCGAAACACCATTGGCAGCTTCAGGTGTCTCTGTGGCAACGGCTTTGCTTTGGATGCTGAGGAAAGGAACTGCACAGGTAAGGGAAGAGCAGCCCTCCTCCGGACCACTCTTGCCCATCTTGCTGCCTTGCCTGCCTTGTGGGATGCTTAGCGTGATGGTGGTACCCAGAGGAATCGTGGCAGTTATCTTAGGGACATACTGAGAAGCCAAGGGCAGGACCATGAGCAGAAGGCTCCTCCAGCTGGTGGGATGAAGGGTCAGTCCTGCACCAGAGAGCAAGCTTAACTGCTGTCTCTCCCTTCAGGAAGAGGAGTTCCTTGGTCTGCTGGGTCAGACCTGCCAGTCCTTGTTCATTGAATGTGATGTGCAGTACAGGCAGCCCAGTGCCAGCTGTAGTGGTGCTTGTAGTCTGTCCTGCCTCCACTAGCTGGTCTTCATCCCCACAGATATCGATGAGTGCCGCATCTCACCAGACCTGTGTGGCCACGGCACCTGTGTCAACACGCCGGGCAGCTTCGAGTGCGAGTGCTTCGAAGGCTACGAGAGTGGCTTCATGATGATGAAGAACTGCATGGGTAAGGACTTGTCTCTGGGGCAGGGCAGCACCCTTACTCTTTTGCGACAGGGAATAAAGTAGCTGGTGCCAGATCTGACAAAGGGCTTCGTGCCAAGCTGCTCTCTGTGCATCTGGCTGTCCGGCTACCTGTCTGTCTGGCTCTATGTTCCCTGGTATCAAGCCAAATCTCTTCATTGCCCTCTGGGGGAGTTGTGGGAGTCCCTGTGCTGCAGGGAGCCCTGGCAGCCTCTGCTCTCCCCAGGGTAGTGAGTCTTCTGCCTTGCTTTGACTGCAAAGGCAGAGCTGGGCTGAAGGGCAGCACGCAGAGAGAGAGAGAGAGGAATGCTGTGTGTGTAGCTGAGAGCACCATAGATGTAACCCTGGGAGGACAGCAAAGCATATGCAAAGTGAAGTCAGGGGTTCATGAGACACAGCACAGGCTCTCAAAGCTGGAGGACATAAAGGGAGAGGCCATGTCCCTACCAAGGTTTGGCTTGAGCCCCAGATCCCTCCAGAGAAGGAGGGCAAAGAGACAGAGCTGTAGCCTCTGCCTCCTGCATGGGTGCTGTGCCTTACATGGGCCAATAGTCCACCAGTGACGGGCCCCATGCTGTCTCTGTTAGCAGTGCCCCAGGGCTCTGTACCATGCAGAGCAAGGACAGACCATGAGAATGTTGCCAGACGTGGGTCCAAAACTGGGAGCCTTCCCTCAGAGACCTCTATTTATGAGGACCTCCTGGACCAGAGGCCAGAGCCTGTGCCCAGCACCTGGGCTGGAGGTGCCCCATGAGCTGGGGAAGGAGACTGGCAGCCCAGGCCAGCATCAGGGAGGACACTGGGTGTAGCGCCAGGCCCAGGGGAGCATCCTGGGCTCTTCCTGCCATGACACTCATGGGACATCGTTGGTCCTGCCCTGCCACCTCCTGGCCACCGTTACCTCAGCTGTGGGGGTCCACAGGGGAGCTCACGCTGGGAGCCCAAGGGGCCACCAAGCAGCTTTTCTCAAGTTCTTTCCCATCCCTTTCCTGCTTGCTGTGCCCAAAGGGCATTTCCCTGCAATCCCAGTGCAATGTTGCCTTCCTTTTTTTACGTAAGACTAAGGCCTTGTATTTCCTTTTTCATCTTGTACTTGTTCACGTACTTCTACAATGCTCATTCTTCTTCATTTTGTACTCTGCCTTCGCTTGGACCTTCCCTTGCACCAAACCTTGGCCACTAACCTTTCCTCTTGTTTCAACCACCAGCAGCTGGAGCTGCAGCTGGAGCCTGGCATTGCCACTGAGCTGGGACAGGATCCATGCCTGGTATTTTCATTCCTGCTACGTAGGGAGATGGCAACCTTTATACTGGGGATTGGCTAGTACACAGTGGAGCTCTGCCAGGCCAGCAGCTTGAACTCAGTGGCTGTGAGCTGCAATTCTCGTACATACTTGGCCGTTTCCTTTGTGTGACGTCCCACCTCCTTCTACTTCTTTTCAGCCTTGTGTTACCCATCTATTATTTCTTCTGCCACTGATTATTTTCATATCCACACTCTAAAAGTACATCCATCTCCAGACATTATTAATATCATATGTTCAACCCTTACATTAAATTACATGTATTTTCAAACACCATTGCGGAATGTTTCTCAACTTGTAGACCTTTTTGTGTGGTACCCTATCCACGCCACCACAGTTACCTTCTTAACTTGGTTCATCTACCTGCCCTAAATGATGTCTCACATACCACATCAATCATTTAAATCCTGTTACGTGTAGCACGGTCCCTTTTCTAGATAATGTATGTTCCTTGCAAGTAGCTGTCAGTTATATCGTCGTTAGATCACCGCTGAGATTAGTAGACCTATTATTTCCACTCCTATATTAGGAGACATATTAAGCTTTGGTCTTTATAGCACTGCTTGGCCTCCTGCTGTCATTGTACATCCTACAGCCGTGTGCCATTAAATCAAATGCCTCCACTGCCACTGGCATGAAAACATGGAGATACACCTTGCTCAGAAAGAGGCTCACCTTTGAGAGCTTGTCTCTTCTAGCTCTGAATCTTGCTGATTCATCCAATTTTTCTTGGGCTGCTTTCCACTGAATCTTTTCTAAAATTACTCTCAACCTGGTCTCTTACATGTGATATCTAATCAGCTGTTGCTGTTTCTGCACCTTTCCTTGGGATTTGAATCTGCAGCAACTTCGTACCAGCCTCAACCATTAATCAGGCCCCTGTCCCGTTCCCCAAACATTTGCACAGGTCAAGTCCTTCATGAGAAGCTCTGGTAGATCATCTGCATTCTTCTACCCCACTCTATTTCCAGTTATAATTGTAAGGGCTCCCTTTCACCTGCCCATTCAATCGTCCTTTATCCGCAGATAATTCTTTACAGCTCCTCCCATCTGGCCTACGCTTGTTTTTATTCTGTCAGATTCTCATCTGTTTTCAATTTAATAATTCTTGTTTGTAGCTTAAAAAAAAAATCCCATCAATGACCTCAGTACCTCAGTTCGTCTCCAACAAGTCAGCCAGACTGTTGCCGTCCTCTAATTCCTGGCATACCATGTTCCTCTTCTCATCTGTCTAGCCAGACTAACTTGTCTGACTGACCTAGTCTTAATATTCTGCTCTTTCTGCGTTGGCTTGGACTTTCAAACCACATCAATCTGTGGCATGATTCAATACCATTTATTTATTTTTCATATTTGAGTCTCTGGGTTCTTTAAAATATATCACCGCCCTGCCACTGGCATGTTTTTCTGTCTTTTCTGTGCAATTTGTAGTATGGGTTACCACAGATCACACTGATCCTCCTCCTCCTCCTCCTCCTCCTCCTCCTCCTCCTCCTCCATTTCTGAGATACTGAGAATGTCACAGTCCCCACTGGTGGCCTGCTAACTTCTTTCAGCAATGAGATTTCTGTTATCTTTACGTAAGGATGCTGTGTTTCATTGTTCTTTTTTTAATGCTCACTATTATCTGCATGATTCCACCTTATCCTTTTTTCTAGGTGACATGGGATTGAGTCATTTCACCGCAAAGGGTGTCGTGACACTACAGCATTTCCCGTGGTCAAGGGTTAACTTCTTCCCACCTGTGTTTGGCAAAAGAACTTGGCTTCAGCCTCATGAGGAAGGAATTCTTGCCAGCCCCTGGCAATAAACAACATCAGCACTGAACCTGCGTCCTGCAGTTCGTTAGGAACAGTCTCCCACCACGGAGAACTGGAGGCATGGGTCCTGTGGGACTGTTTGACAGGGGCCCGTCACCCCCGTTGTCAGATGTATTCCAGTCCACTTTAGCTGTAGATAAGCTGAAAATCTCAACAGTGTTTTATTCAAGTAAGGTGAAAGATTCCATTCTTAATTACAAGGTTGGAATCAGAAAAATAAACATATGAGAAGAAAATGGTTTCTTTAAATATATCTGACATTGCTCCCTTTGTCTGCTGTCACTAAGGGGTTCTTGAGGGCATTTTTTTAGCTCCCTCAGTTCATTTATGTTACACCCAACGGCTTTGTCTTCTGATTTGCACGTTTCTCAGAACACAGCTGTGGACGGATGAATCTCTGAGCAGTTCCAGGGAGGCTTCCCTCTTTTTGCTCTCTTACTGTCAGTGCAGGACATCTTGAGTCAATTCTAGGGGCATGCAAGAATGCAAAATCTTTTTAATCTACTCTGGGACCAAAATAGAGAACCTCATTCTCACATTCCTGTTTCCAAAGTTAGAGGATCAGATTCATCCAGCGCTTGCCCTTCCAAAGAGCATAACTTGCACTGTGAAGCACCACAAGTATCACAAAGACTGTCACCTGTACAATATCATAGCAGATCACAAAGAGCTTTCTCCAGGGGCCATGGATAACGAATCGATAAGAAGGCTTCCCAGTTTTGATACTTGCAGTGCTTCATCTCCTCCTTCTGTTGTTTTTTGTTTCCAACCATCACCAGTGCACCATTCTAGTGGTTTCCCTTGTTTGTGTTTTTTAGTCTGGCATTTATAAACTTTTCTATCACTTGGGTTTTTTTTTTTCTTTTTTCTTTTTTTTTTTTTCTTTTTTACTGCCAGCAGCCTGGTTTCATCTTTGGCTGGATCACATCTCTCTCTCAGCAGTTTAATCTATTTCAGCAATTTCTCCAGTTCCTAGTAAATTCAATCTCTTTGTCCATATGTGATATTTTCAGAAATGTACAGACTATTTCCTAGCCCTGTGCGTGATACTGGAACTACTCCGAAGGCTGTTACCAAGAAAGCCTGTCTGTTAGCCTTCTATCAAACAAACTACACATTTTCCGAGGAACTCTCCCTCTGCTGATGGGACTTGTGAAAATGTACTAAGATAGGTGGGATGCGAGCTAGGAACTGTCCTCCTGGTCCTTGCTGGCTAATCTGCACAAAGCTAATAACTTCTCTCCTCCTGATGTTACGCTTTACGTTCTACTGAGGTCAAGGCAAGAGTTGTGATTTCCCGAAATGCGTACTTCAACCGTAAGTCCACTGGACTCGCCCAAGCCCTGGATTCGCTACCCTGTTAATTTTGTGATACAATCCTCTGTTTTGGGTTATATCTCTGGTGATGGGACTGGGGTGCATGGCACCAGCCCCACCCCATTATTTGGAAAACCCAGCTGAAGGGGACAATCCACCTCATTTCATGTCATTCTCTGCAGATATCAATGAGTGCGAGCGGGACCCGCTGCTGTGCCGAGGCGGGATCTGCATGAACACAGATGGCAGCTTTGAATGCATCTGCCCCCCTGGACATGAGCTGACTTCTGAAGGGAACACTTGCATAGGTGAGATGATGGAAAGCTATGTTATGATCAGAGCCTGTTCAAGGGTAATGATACAGGGAGACTTGGATCTCATGCTGGGCACATGAATCTCTCCTTCCAATCCCGTATGTGGGTAGAACACACTCATCCAGGAGGGACCGAGGTCACTCCCAGGGTTTCACTGCATTTATGATGTCTGTTGTTCTACCTGCTGTTCACTGAAGGGGCAACGGGGCAATGACAAATTCAGTTTGGAGACAGCAGTAGGTGGGGAGTACCCAGGGATGGGTATCAAATGATGCCTAATGTGGCATCAGCACGGCTGGCTGCTCAAACTCTCCTTCCCACCGCAGATATCAACGAATGCTCCCTTAGCGACAACCTGTGTCGCAACGGACGCTGCGTCAACGTCATCGGTACCTACCAGTGCGCGTGTGATTCGGGCTTCCAGGCCACACTGGACAGGCAGGGCTGTGTCGGTGAGTGCTCCCCTTTGCCAAACACCCATGCCAAGACCCCAGTATGCATCCAGATCCCTCCTGGCCTCATACCTCTTACGATGCTCAGTGGGGTGTCTGAGGGTAAGGCAAGGGGGGAACCTCCTGGTTGAGCTACACCCAGACTGGCACTACGGGTAAGGGGCTGTCATCAGCTGTGAGACTACTGTGAGCTGCAGAGAAGGCAAGAGGTGCTTTCTTCTGGCTGGGGGAGCTTTGTTTCCTCTTCAGCACCTCTCCCACCTTGTCTCTGTTACTGGCACTGTGTCTGAGCAGCTCTGCTGCAAGGCACGTATCCCAGCCCGCCACCCAAGCAGCTGCCTGACCTCTCCCTTCTCCCCCCAGACATTGATGAGTGCACCATAACCAACGGCGGCTGTGACACACACTGCTCCAACTCGGAGGGCAGCTATGAATGCAGCTGCAGCGAAGGCTACGCATTGATGCCGGACAAGAGATCGTGTGCAGGTGAGCAGTCAGCTTGGCTCTCGTAGGTGCTGCCTCAGGGACCTCTGCGTCCACTGCCAGTCAGCCATAGCATTGGCTTCAGGGTGAGGGGGTCTCATTTTTAAGGCGCTTCCAGAGAGGTGATTTCCCTGGACAGATGGTTTTGCTTTGCACTGCAATGTCCAGCCCCTCGTTACAGGCTCCAGAGTCCTGCAGCTACACAATCTGGAGCAAAGCCCCTCCTGTGACTCCCGCCTGCCCCCTCCTGCTCCCACAATACCCTTTCACTGGCTCTAACCTCTTTACTTTGGCGATTGTCTCCTCTCTCTAGATATTGATGAATGTGAGGATAATCCAGACATCTGTGACGGTGGGCAGTGCACTAACATCCCTGGGGAGTACCGCTGCCTCTGCTTCGATGGCTTCATGGCATCCCTGGACATGAAGACCTGTATCGGTGAGGACAAGGCTGTGCCCTGGGCACGTGCCAGCACTGCATCACGAGGCTGCTGTTGGAGGGAAGAAGGGATACAGAGGGTTGCCCCAGAGCCAGGTCATGGTTCTTGTGATGTTCCAAGCAAGTCCTTTTTCTCCTGCAGATGTGAATGAATGTGATCTCAACCCTAACATCTGTCTGCACGGCGAGTGTGAAAACACAAAGGGCTCCTTTATCTGTCACTGCCAGCTGGGCTACTTCGTCAAGAAGGGAACCACAGGCTGCACAGGTGGGAACACACCAGACCTGGAGCTAAGGGTGCTGGTAGGAGCCTTCACAAACACCTCCTGCGGCTGCCTTGGAGAGAAAACCATCCCTGTACTGGGGGATGCTGTGGACACCTAGGGATGTGGTTGTGTGCTGGGAGCCCCTCCTGGGCAGGCAGAGATTGCCAGGAAGGCAGGCTGCAGGCAGGAATTGACACTTCCCTAGTTTATAGCCAAGCCAGAGGCCTGCCCTTCCTTTTGTCTTCGTCTTCCAGGGGTGAGCACAGATCAGCCCTTCAGCTCAAGGGAACGACTCCAGGCAGCCTGTTCCCCAAAGCACCTTGTTCCCGTCCCCTGGGGTTCAGACTCCCAGGAGCCATTGGTACCCAGACCCGTTAGCAGGATTGTACCTGGCTGCCCTCTCTTCTCCTGGGGGAGCTGAGCTGTGTCAGCTCTGATGTCCGTCCTTCCTTCCTGCAGACATTGATGAATGTGAGATCGGGGCTCACAACTGCGACATGCACGCCTCCTGCATCAACGTGCCCGGGAGCTTCAAATGCAAGTGTCGCACAGGCTGGCTTGGAGACGGGCTGAAGTGCAATGGTGAGTTCTCATCCCAGGAGAGGACGTTCGTGTGTCCAGGTGCTCTGTGGGCACCTGTGAAGGCTAAGCTGAGCTGACACCTGCGTTTAAAATGCTCTTGAGCCCCAGGAGCCCTGCATGAGGATTTATGGAAGTGTGGAGAGATGTGGGTGTGTGACAGAGAGGGACTGTACGTGTGGGCATACGGGTGTTGCACTGTCAGGCTCTGCAACCGTGTCTGTGAAGCCATGAATGTGGGAGCGAGGGAATGTATTTGTGGGATGCGGAGTGTGTGGGCATGGTATTGAGATGAGCGTGGATGAATGTCATTGTCAGATTGGCAATGTAGCTGTGTGGCGATGAGTTGGGGCACGGTGTGGTATGTATGCAGGGATACACACGTGTGGGAGGTGTGTAGGGATGTGTTGGTGTGTGTATATGAGTGCAGGGACTTACTGGCACGTGTGTGGTGTGTATGAAGGGATGTAAGGGTCTGTGTATGGATACGCGTGTCTGAACTGGGGAGGTACTGGGATTGTGGGGGGCGGGGGTGTGAAAGTGTCTCACTGCCATATTGTCTGTGTCAGCACTGCCAGGGGAGTGTCTCATGGCCAGAGAGGCTCACAGAGATGTGTTGGAGCCTCATGAGCACTTCCAAGTGCCTGGAGGCTGCCGTCTCCTGGGCCATCTGCGTGCCTCCCTGGGCCCTGCACTAGCTACCCAGGCTTAGAGGAAAGGCCAGAGGCAAAACACTGACCAGGGTGTTCTCCCTGCCCAGATCTGGACGAGTGTGCAACTGAAGAGCACAAGTGCAACCTGAATGCCAACTGCGTCAACACACCAGGCTCCTACCGCTGTGCCTGCCGAGAAGGCTTCAACGGGGATGGCTTCTCCTGCTCAGGTGAGGCCTGTAGACTCAATTGGCAGCAGGAACATGGCTTGGGCATCCTGCGGGGACACGGTGTCACCCCCTCTTAACCACCAGCCTGGCTTAGCACCTGGCTGCCTGTGTCTGGGGTTCCCCAAACCAGATGTTCCCCAAAAGCCACTGCAGCCTGCCCTGCACCATAGCCTGCTCAGATACCTTCAGCAGAGATCCACCTTCTTCTCAGCAGGTGTTTGGGGAGGATCAAGGCAATGAGAAGTATTGCAGCTCCCTCCTCACAGCCTCCCAGCAGAGCGGGGGGAACAAGCTTGTGGGAATTTTCTGGGCAAGCTGAGGGGAGCTCCCATCTTTGGGTGAACACCATGTCAGTCTCATGCTTGACTCTTTCTAGATGTGGACGAGTGTGCAGACAATGTGAACCTGTGTGAGAATGGACAGTGTCTCAATGCACCTGGGGGTTACCGCTGCGAGTGCGAGATGGGCTTCAATCCCACAGAGGACAGCAAGGCCTGCCAGGGTAAGTGCCCAGCGTTTTGACTGCTGCTCCTGGAGATCCAGTGTCCACCTCCTTCCTGGCCTTGGTCTCTCCACTGCACTGTCGCCACCTGATCCATTACTAAGCAAGACCCACCATCACCTGGTGGTGCAAGGCTCCCGAGGTGCCAGCTCTTCCACTTACAGGAGTTGGTTCCCAGCCTGCAGAGAGGCTGGGCTAAGCCAAGGACCCATGCAAGGTGGGGACAATCAGCCAAACAGGGGTGAGGGGAGAGGGCGTACACACAGCATGCCTGGTCCTGCTCACCCAAGAGGTGGTACCCCATGGCACTAGAACCATCCTGAGATGGGTTACCCACAGCTAGGCCGTGGCTCTGCTTTGACATGGGAGCAGGAGAGGCCTGTCCTGGCCCTCACTCTGCCAGATCCTGAGTCCCCAGCTCTCCCTGTTTTGCAGACATTGATGAATGCACCTTCCAAAATATCTGTGTCTTTGGGACCTGCCAGAACCTGCCCGGGATGTTCCGCTGCGCCTGTGATGATGGCTATGAACTGGACAGGAGCGGAGGCAACTGCACAGGTATAGGACTTTCACGGGACTGTGGGATGAGGATCACTGCCCTGTGATCTGCTGGTATGAGCTTGCCCCAACCATGACAGGGAGTGGCACTAGCAGCCTGAAGACAACTACGCACGATGTGGTGATGTGTCTTTGCTCTTGGCAAGGCCTCGATGCTGCTGGAAGGGTGGGCCTTCAGTAGATAGGAGGGAAAGCTCGGTGTGGCTCTGCTCCTTTCTTCTGACTCTGGGCAGGGTGGTGTGAGGTAGGACAAGCCAAGGTCTGTTTCTAGAAGGGCTTTGCCTACTATCACGTGAAGAGCCTTAGGAACACCGTGGTCATGGGGATACACCCTGAACGCACAGTGCAGAGCTTAGGGCTGGGGCTGTGGTTTCTGTGGCAGTCATCATCTTTCTTTTCAGTCTTCTTCTTTCCATCTTTTCAGACATCAATGAATGTGCAGACCCTGTGAACTGTATCAACGGCCTGTGTGTCAACACCCCTGGCAGCTACCTGTGCAACTGTCCACAGGACTTTGAGCTGAACCCCACTGGTGTGGGCTGTGTGGGTGAGTGGGGACCTGTGTGGAGAGCACACCTTCCATCCAAGACCTTGGTGGTCCTTCTTGTTGGTCCCACGTAGCTGCAGCTGGCCACTACCAAAGACTGGGGTGGCTGACCACGATCTGCCCTGCCAAATACCTGGCTGTCCATGATGGGCTTAACCCTTCAGCGGCAGCAGAGTACCTACCTCCTGTTAAGCCTGGCCCACCTTGTGTCACCAGTGTGGGTGCTCTCCTGGTTGAAGCAATGTTATTCTTTCAGCCTGAGCCATAGAGATAGCAAAGTGCCGGTACAAACTGGCACCGTAAGGCGGGAGAACTTGCCAGTGGAGATGGCACCATTAACAGCTGCCTGGGCTGCTCTGGAGCTATTCTTAAGTGTTTGTTTCTTGAAAGGCCCAGGGTTACTGATAGCATTATTTGGGTCCTGCTCCCTAGCCATACTGAAGACAGGCCACCTCTGTATGATATAGTGTGGCTTTTACCAGACAAGCTGGGCACACTTCATTCTTGAAGGGTTCCCAAAGTCATGAGCTGCAAGGACAGTCTGGATGTGGTTTCCTACAAGACAGGTAGCTGACACTGTGGACATCTGGGACAGGACTGGGGCCTTATCCCTCTCCCTGCTTCTTGAGGCAATAGTGCCATTCATTCCTCCTGTGCACACAAGTCTTTACTGGAGAGGCTTTGCTCACCCACTACTGTCTCTGTGCAGATACCCGTGTTGGGAACTGCTTCCTGGACACCCAGGATCGAGGAGATGGGGGGATCTCCTGCAGCGCAGAAATCGGAGTTGGGGTCACTCGGGCATCCTGCTGCTGCTCGCTGGGTCGTGCATGGGGCAACCCCTGCGAGCTTTGTCCTCCAGCCAACACGAGTGAGTTGGGAAAATGTCTGGGGTGAACTTTGGGCATGGGCCAGATGGGCAGCATGGAGCAGAGAAGAGAGATGGGGCCGCTTCCCTATGGCTTCTCAACTCAGGCTGGGGGATCCTGGGACCAGGATATTCTATCATCACGATGGAGCAAGGGAAGCTGAGGCAATCTGAGAAGGCAACCCTGTTGTGTCAGTGCAGGGCTAGACAGGCGGACCAGGGCAGGGGAGAGGTGAAGTGGGATGGGGGAGACCAGGCTGGTTGTGCCTGGGGGATCCAGGTTGGGATCTTTCATTCCTAGTCCAGTGGGCTGGGGGAGGGCAGTGGACGTAGAATAACCCCATTCAAGGGTGGAGAGGCAGAGACAGGGTGACTAAGTTGGCTTGGCATGCGATGGGAGTCAGGCTGCTCCAGCTGGACCACTGTCACCATCCTCATGGCCTATTTCTCCTGGGTTTCTCCTGGTTCTCCCTACCCCTTCTGTTTCGTGGGAGCCCGCTCAGCTCAGGATCCCCCTGACTGACTTTTTCCGCAGCCGAGTACAAGACCTTGTGCCCTGGAGGAGAAGGTTTCCGGCCCAACCCCATCACCGTCATCCTGGAAGGTAAGCCTACCCGGCCCCCATGCCCCCCTCACCAGGGGCTTGGGTGCTGGGGGAGCCCAGCCCCATATGGGCACTGTCTGCCCTGGCACTGGGCTGGCTGGGTGCCCGCCGAGCCCCTGACCACCAAATGATGAACAGCAAGTGTGTGCTCTCCTCGGACGTGCCCTGGCCACCTGGCCGAGCCGCTCGGGCACCGGCAGGGTCTGGAGGTGGTGAGATGAACCTGCTGGGATTCCTGGGGTGAAGGCACTGCCTGGGCTGGTCTGGCAGGCAGTGAACACCTCCCGGCTGCTCTCCCTCCTCAGATATCGACGAGTGCCAGGAGCTGCCAGGCCTCTGCCAGGGCGGCAACTGCGTGAACACTTTTGGCAGCTTCCAGTGTGAGTGCCCCCTTGGCTACTACCTCAACGAGGACACACGCATCTGTGAAGGTAGCTACACCGTGGTGCCTGTGCTTGTCTGTGTGCCTGGCATGTGTGGCACACGTGTGTGCGTGCATGTGTGTGCAACAGAGTTGTTCATGTATCTGGGCTGCCCTAGGAGTGGTTGGCAGAATCCCTTCCCCTTTCTCTTCCAGGCTTCCCATCCTCATCACAAACCCTGTCCCCTTTCCCAGTGCCAGGCCAGCCTGGTTCCTGTGCCAGGCCCATCTGTACCTTGTGCCGAGCCTACCCCCAACCCTCTGTCAGGCCCTTCTCCACCTGTGCCCAGTGTTTTGACCTCCAATCTTCTTTATTCGGCAGATATTGATGAGTGCTCTGCTCACATTGGGATCTGCGGCCCTGGGACCTGCTACAACACCCTCGGCAACTACACCTGCGTGTGCCCCCCTGAGTATATGCAAGTCAACGGAGGAAATAACTGCATGGGTACGGCATGTTCCGAATCTGCAAGAAGGGGTCGGGCAGTGCCCTGCCTGTGCGTGACCCCTGGGTTGTGCTGTGGGCAGCACGGTGTGGGTAACGTGGCTGAGCGGACGGAGCAGAAGTGCTGGGAGCCGGGGCTGGGACTCGGGACGCCTGAGTTCACCAGTGCCTCACCGCATCCCTGCCCCTACGCCGTGCACGTTGCCCGTGCTGGAGGGGCTAACATTTGTCCTGCCAGCAGTTATAGGGAGAGTGGCTGGCACAGGGCGGTGAGAGACCCAGCAGAGAATTGCCACTGCCTGCTATGGGGCAGGACCCAACGCTCTCACCAGAGCGGGGCTTCAGCCCATCGCTGCAGCCACTTTGCTGGGCTCCCCTGTGTGTCACCTGCAGTGCCTGAGCACCAGGACAGGAGAGGGTGGCGTACCCCCAGCAATGAGTGCCCTGGGGCCAGCAGCACCCATTCCTGGGGCTGGCACAAGATGCTGTCTGCGCTGCCTTTGCAGACATGAGGAAGAGCGTGTGCTATCGCAACTACAACGACACGTGTGAGAACGAGCTCTCCTTCAACATGACCAAGAAGATGTGCTGCTGCTCCTACAACATTGGCAAGGCCTGGAACAAGCCATGTGAGCCCTGCCCCACACCAGCCAGCCGTAAGTCAATCTTTCTGGAAGGGCATCTTGATACCATGGCCGCCCCCTCGCTTTTCCGGCGATCCCGTGTACTTTGAGGCACAGACACTAACAAAATAGAGGGGCAGAAGGGAGAGCATCATGTCTGGCAGGCAGCACCTGTGGGTGAGCGCTGTGGGGACATGCGTTGCACTAGAAGGACACAAAGGACTGGGACAGTATCTGGGGAGAGGAAATGATGTGTGGGATGCGTGGGCAGGCAGTGGGTCTGGGCTGCGCGGGCAGGCTGGGCACGGGTGGCAACGTTGCAGCGGGAAGTGCTGGCCGTGCGCTGCGTGGAGGAGTCTGTACCCACGTGTGAGGCACACAGATGCCATGTGTGTGCACGCCTTTTAGTGTGTGTGTGTATGTGCCCTGCAGTGCATGCGCGTGTAAGCCCTTTGCCTGGTGCCATACGTGTTCTTGGGGTTCCCCATGTGCCGGCCCCCGCGACTCCTGGCCAAGCACTGTGCAGATCCCCTCCTGCCTGTCAGACCCCCTCTCCGCTCACTCCAGCCATAGTTGGCCCCTGTCCCTCTCGTCCCTTGCTCCACCCGACTCTGCCCGCTGGACATGGCCATGACCTTGGTGTTCCCCTTCCAGCCGAGTACCAGATCCTGTGTGGGAACCAGGCCCCTGGGTTTATCATCGACATCCACACAGGGAAGCCGATCGGTGAGTAGAGCCCCCATGCCCTGCGGAGCCAGGTCTGCTCTCTGCCTCTCTGCTTTCTTCCCACGGTGCCTGTGAACTTCTTCCCTTCCCCTCCCTTAGCAAATTAAGCCCTGAGCAGAGGAGAGAGAAGGAAAAGAGGTGGCAAACAGGCTGCAAGCAGCTGGCCAAGCCTTCAAGCCTATGTCCTGAGTGGCTGGGCTGCTCAGACCTCCCCACGTTTGCAATTGTCCCTTGGTTTCTGTCCCACCTGGAGAGACAGGTGGCCAGTGACCACAGATGGTGGCCAGTGGCCAGGTAGATCGGGACCCGTGATAGCCCTGGCACTCACACTGCCAGCAGCACCGGCCCTACAGCAGCAGGGCACCGCTGAGAGCCGAGGGTTTCAGGTTTGTGTTTTGGTAGATGGAAAGCCAGAGGTGCTGTTGAAAGTCCTGGGATTTGTGGGCTTGTCCATGGATGTTTTGCAGTCTTGAAAAATGGACCCGCTGGTAGTTTGTGAGACAACAGACTAGTTAATCATTGCTTCACCTGGCCTTGGCAGTGCCAGCCAGGGGACTGAAGAGGAAGGAGATGAGTTCATCTCCTGCTCTCAGGAAGAAAGTTCAACAGAGGGGTATCAGTGTGGGGCTGCAGGGCTGGTGGTGGATTGTGGTGGGCGCAGCGACAGTCAGGGACCCTCGAGCCATCTCAGTGTTTCAGTGACCCCTTGGACTTCCCATTTGCAGCCTGGTCCCAGAGCCTGAGCAAGTGTCCGTGTTACTGCAGAGACACACTCGGAGAAAACAAGGCGGATGTCCTGAGTAGGATCCCTCCCAACATGTGCTGTGCAGGCTCTGCCAGCGATCCCGTGGCTCCTACAACTTGGAGTCTTGTGTGGCTCTGTTGTGTACCCAGACCTCTGCAGAGCGGCCCTGGCCTGGCATGATCTGCAGGATCCAGTATGAATCCTCCAAGAGTTGCTCCACTGTTTGTCTGGTGGCCCTTTCCTGCTAGTCTTCTTTTTAGAACGAACAAGGGCAGCTGTCTCCCAGCTATGGGGGATGCTTTCCTCCCTGCTGCCTTCCCGTGATGCTGAGAGATACTGTCTGTGTGCAGATATTGATGAGTGCAGTGAGATCCCTGCTATCTGCACGAACGGTGTCTGCATCAACCAAATTGGCAGCTTCAGGTGCGAGTGTCCCATTGGATTCAGCTACAACAACATCCTGCTCATCTGCGAAGGTAACGGGGCAGCCAGGGCGACGCTGCCAAGGGTGCCCAGGAGGGTGGGGGTTCTCAGCGTGGCACTAGCATCTCCCCACCTCTTGGGGCACCAGGGTGAGGGCTGTCAGCAGACATGTTCTCAGCCTTCTGGAAATCTTCGTCATTTTCCGCATCAATGGTTGGACAAAAATTGCTCGTTTTCATTCATGTTCCTGTCTGATTTTCCCCTCCTCTGTTTTTTGGGGGGGTTTATAAAAAGTTTGTAAATGTGAGTGTTTCAAAGTTTTGAGCTGTAACTAAAATTCATTATTTTATTGCAAAGCAATAGAAAAAGGTTGAAAATTGACCCTGGTTGGAGCAAACCAAGGGTTAAAATTCAGTTGACTCCACTGAGCCGCTCCAGCCCTACCAGGATGATGGTGCCTGGTGAGCGCTTGGCACTCTGCACAGTCAAGGTTTGCATTGCTCTCCTCCCACAGACATCGATGAATGCAGCAGTGGGGAGAACCTCTGCCAGCGCAACGCCGACTGCATCAACATCCCGGGCAGTTACAGGTGCGAATGCTCAACTGGATACAAGCTGTCGCCTAGCGGAGCCTGCGTGGGTAAGATGGGAGCTCTTTGCTACCTATTCCAGAGACACGTGTGCGAGGCGCTGACACCCCTGCCTAGGCTCTTCAGATGGTTTTGCCGACCACCATGTGTGGACCCAAGGAAGGACAGGATGAAGGACGTGCCAGTCCCACGCATGGCTTCCTGGTCTTTTGTCAAGCCTGGGGACTATGACCTGGCTGTGCTGTGATTATGGCATACCTGTACTTTTGGAACAATTCCCAGGGACTGTGGGCTCCTGAGGGGTGAGAAAAGGTCACTGTGAAGTGCAGCTTTAGTCTGGCAGCTCAGGCCATTTTCTCCAATTAAATTTATTTTTTTTGGAGATGGTAGTGCATGAATCTTGTGCTCTGTGAAGCCACCTCTCAGAAAACCAAGACCCCGTTCTGCTGTGCTGCTGCTCACAGGCACAGCTTCCCACCAGCAGGCAGGGGTCTGCGGAAGGCCAGTGCCTCAGCTTTTCCCGCTTGGTCCATCCCTTCTGCTCACTAGTGCCCACTTTGCTTTGTTTTAGGTCGCAACGAATGCCAGGAGATCCCCAATGTCTGCAGCCATGGGGACTGCGTTGACACCGAGGGCAGCTACGTCTGCATCTGCCACAACGGCTTCAAGGCCACAGGGGAGCAGACCATGTGCATGGGTCAGTGTGACTGCCGCAGCCTTGCCGTGTGAATCAGATATCAGGATGGATGTGAGCTCTCTCCAGCACCTGCTGGGTAGTGCCAAGGACAGCCAAGGGCCACTGTGTCCTCTTGATCCCAGGCTGTCCCTGCAAGCCACAGGGGTGTTGTGCAGATGCCTGGACCCTGTCTGCACACCCAAGACGGTGGCTGTCAGCTCACTCAGTCCCTGAATCAGCTGTGACCTTCTCTCTGCAGATATTGATGAGTGTGACCGACAGCCCTGTGGAAACGGGACCTGCAAGAACACAGTTGGCTCCTACAACTGCCTCTGCTTCCCTGGCTTTGAGCTAACGCACAATAACGACTGCATGGGTGAGTTGCATGAAATCCTGACCACACGGATAGCTGACTGAGGTCAACGTGGCAACGGCTGCGGGGCATGGGGTGTCACACAGTGGCATACGGGGGGGTCAGTTCTGGGGGTCACCTGGTAGGGGTGTAGCCGAATGTGTCAGAGGTGTAGGGCTGGTTAAGGCGGCACACTGACACTCACATGCTGTGCGTATCTCTTCCCGTTGTGCTTATCATTTCCCTCCCACAGACATTGATGAGTGTTCATCCCTGGTGGGGCAGGTGTGTCGAAACGGCCAGTGCATCAACAGCATCGGCTCCTTCCAGTGCCTGTGCCAAGAGGGGTATGACCGGACCCCTGATGGGAAGAACTGTGTAGGTGAGTGTCCGGGCAGCAGGCTGGCCCTTCTCAGTGGGTTGAGCTGTATGTTGGCACGGATGACACTGTGCAGCGCTATGAGACGTGGTCCCCAAGCTGGTCCCACCAGAGGCAACTGAGCAGTGGACTATCCAGAACTGCTCACAAGGCCCCAAGTCCTCTGGAGCCAAAGCCTTGCTCGTTTGACTGCCCATGGAGAGCTGAACTGGGCCCCACTATGCCTGCATCTCCCTTCCAGCAATGCAGGGAACAGTCAAACCAGTCCCTTTCCCTATGCTGAGACCTGCAGGCAGCGAGGAGAAATGTTGTCCTGTCCATGCCCCTAAAGCATGCAGAGTTGTACCAGGGATGCCTTGGGAACTATCCTGCAGGCAGGGGCTGTGGGGGCAGACAGGCGCATTGTACGCTGGTTACTTGTGTCCACCGCTCTGCCTCCTGCAGCACCAGGTCCTGCAGGGCTGAGTCCATGTTCCCAGGGTACACAAGGTAGAACATCCTGAAAAATGTCTTATCTGCTTCCCTTGCATCTTTTGGGCAAAGCAGGGTGCAGCTGCAGGTAGGGCCTGAGTGCAGTAAGGTACCCTGCACCCAAGTCCTCCGAGCTGAGCACAGACACTATCGCTGGTTATTTCCCCTCCTCCGCAGACATCAACGAGTGCGTGAGCCTGCCTGGGACCTGCTCCCCGGGCACCTGCCAGAACCTGGAGGGCTCCTTCCGCTGTATCTGCCCCCCTGGGTACGAGGTGCAGAACGACAACTGCATCGGTAATGTTGGCTCTCTGCCTCCTCCATTTCCAGCACAGCATGTGGTCACCTCGGACTATTCCCAGAACAACCGTATTCTTCCTGAGTGGGCTGGGGCATGCATCACCACCCCCAAATATCTTCCTGAAAGCAATTGGACACAGAGCAAGGCAAGGCCTGCTCCCACGACGGAGGAGGCTCGGTGGCTTTGCTGTGCCCTGGCCTCTTCGTTGTCCCATTCGCCCTGAGGGTGGGTTAAGGGTTAGGGCCGGGGTGATGTCCTGCAGGCATGGGAGCTCCCATGACATCACAGCCTCAGCTGATTTTAATGCAATGAGGAAAGAAGTGACCTTTGGCTGCTCTGTAAGTAGTATGTCCCTGGTGCACCCAGATATCAACGAGTGTGAAGAGGAGCCCAACATCTGCCTTTTCGGGACATGCACCAATACCCCTGGCAGCTTCCAGTGTGTCTGCCCTCCAGGCTTTGTGCTGTCTGATAACGGCCGACGATGCTTTGGTGAGTGCAGCTCATCATGGTGGGGAGGGGAGCATAACCGTCCTGGACGTCTGCAATGACCTGTGCATTTCCCCATCCTCCTACAGATACTCGCCAGAGCTTCTGCTTCACTCGCTTTGACAACGGAAAGTGCTCTGTCCCCAAGGCCTTCAACACCACCAAGGCTCGGTGTTGCTGCAGCAAGATGCCAGGAGAAGGCTGGGGAGACCCCTGTGAGCTGTGCCCGCAGGAAGGAAACGGTAGGCGTGCTGGGACCTAGCTCCACGGGAGAGATGGCTGCGTGTGTCTCCAACATGCGCAGAGTGTGGGGAAGGTGTGCAGGTCAGGCAAGACAACCAGCAATGCAAACCATCCAGCAAAGTGGGCTCCTCCATCTGGAGAGTACTGCCGTGAAACCTAGTAGCCCTTACTGGACTTCAGTATTCCCTGGGTCTCCAGCAACCACAGTCAGGCTTATTTCTGCTTTGGATCTGCTCTCAGTTCTCTGCAGGGCCTTTAGATAAGGCAAAAGCATCTCAGCGCCTCCAGATCCAAGGCAAGCACAGGTGTTTTCCAACCAGCTGGGGTTTTGTGGCCTCCCATGAGCAGTGAGCTGCCGAGCTCTCAGTCATGCTCTAGGAGCCTCCAAAGCACACTTCAGCTTCTGTGAGTGGAAGCACTTTTAAGCATATCTCACTTTTTCTGCTTTCTTCCAGTTGCCTTCCAGGAGCTGTGTCCATATGGCCATGGAGCCATCCCAGGCCCAGGTGACACCCGAGAAGGTAAGGTCTGATCTAGGGATGACAAGAAATTTGTTTTTGGGTTGGGGGGGGTTGCCTAGAAGCAACCAAACTTAGGCTATCTGGAGAGTAGGGTTGAATCCCAGTGGCAGGAGGGGAGGGACATAGGACTGGGTGCCCTCCCAAGCTCATGGTCTCTGACTGCTCACCAAAGGTTCAGCCCCCGGCTCTGGAGAGGGGAGTATCTGGGATTGCAGGGTCAGCCCTGAGAGGGCAGGGTTATGTTTCTGACTACATGCTCACATGAGGTTTCACTGCCTTGGTTTCCCTTCTAGATGTTAATGAGTGCTCAGAGAACCTGGGTGTCTGCATAAATGGGGCCTGCATTAACACCGATGGGTCCTTCCGCTGCGAGTGCCCCTTCGGGTACAACCTGGACTACACAGGAGTCAACTGCGTGG
Source organism: Aptenodytes patagonicus (assembly GCF_965638725.1). NCBI lineage: Eukaryota > Metazoa > Chordata > Aves > Sphenisciformes > Spheniscidae > Aptenodytes > Aptenodytes patagonicus. Next base: position 2,771,056 of record NC_134973.1, read on the forward strand.
GTAAGGGTCTGCATGGGGAGTACCTGCTCCGTCTTGCTTTTGTCCTCCTTATGTCAGAGGCTATGAGCGTGTGCGTGTAGAGAAGGAACTTGCTTCCCCCTGTCCCTTTGCTTTTTACCCCGGCTCCTGGCTTTGCTGGGCTTGGTTGAATGCTCTGGCTGCAAGAAGAGACCAACCTGCACCTTTCCTGTCTAACATATCCACCTAACGTGGTCCCGGCTTCCTCCAGATACCGATGAGTGCTCCATTGGCAACCCTTGTGGGAACGGCACCTGCACCAACGTGGTGGGCGGCTTCGAGTGCGCCTGTGATGAGGGCTTTGAGCCAGGTCCCATGATGACATGCGAAGGTAATGCTGCTGTGGGGCAACCCCTTCACCCCCATTGCATACTGGGCCATGTGGGTCACTGCCTGGGTGAGCAGCAGTTCAGGTCAGCCTCCAATGGAAAGTGCAGAAAAGCTGGCTGGGGCTCATCTGCACATGAGCGCGTACATCAGCGCTGGTCCCCTTCGGCTTCCTCTGAGGCTGGAGCCTAGGAGGAGGTCTGGAGACCTGCCTAAATGCAGGAGCTGCCTCACCAAGGAGCCAGGACCCTGTCCCCATCAAAGCTGCTGAGCCACCAGGTGTCTGTCCCTCTGCAACCGGCGGCCATGACAGGAAGCCTTGGTGGAACAAAGTTCTCATGAGATGAATGCATGGGGAGGGGGGGGAGTCCATCCTGGGGAGGTCCACCACTGTTACTGCCCAGCTGACTCTGCTGAGAGCACAGAGTCGAGCTCTCTCCTCTCTCCTGCCTCCCAGATATCAATGAATGTGCCCTGAATCCCCTGCTCTGTGCCTTCCGCTGCATCAACACCTTTGGCTCCTACGAGTGCACCTGCCCATCGGGATACGCCCTCCGAGAAGACAGAAGAATGTGCAGAGGTAAAATCCCCTTCCGCACCCATCAGGCGAGCTCCCACACTCTCCCCAGCCCCCTGCACTTAGCTGGTCTCTGGTGCTGTACAGAGAGAAGGCAGGACTTCTGAGCTGGCATCTCTCACCTACCTTGGTGTCTATGCTGTGTGCCAGCCAGCCTGGACCAAGGCAGTAGGGATTGGCGGAGCAGTGCAGATGTGAGCACTCACAGTGCTGCAGAGCCGGCAGGCTGGACATGGTCTCATGAGGTTCTCGGTTGCAGATCTGGATGAGTGTGCAGAGGGACTGCACGACTGCGAGTCTCGAGGGATGCTGTGCAAGAATCTCATTGGCACCTTCATGTGCATCTGCCCACCAGGAATGCAACGCAGGCCCGATGGAGAGGGCTGCACAGGTACCAAGGACTAGGCTGGGAGGGGTTCCCAGTGGGGCTGGAGACCATCCTCTTCTAGGCATTGTCCCTGTAGCTTTATTTTATGTCCTTCTGTCAAACAGCTCCTCCCCAGGGTTTCCCATGTGTCAGAACTTCCTGTATGTCCTACTAGATGCCTACACACACAAAACCCCTGTTCATCTCTGGACCCATGGGTCTACGCAGTTCCAGCACAGGATGACACAGCATTATGCCACGTGTCCTTTCTGTCGAGTCCTTCCATGTCTGTGTCAAACTTCTTTGCACTGAGCTGCTTTTGGAAGGGCCAGCACTGGACAGCCCAGACCTGCACAGTATTAGGCACAGCGGGAATGCAGAGCGGGCCCAGCTCCACTCCTAGCCCAGCAGCTTGGCCACTTGCAGGTGGAGAATGTGCAAACCAGGGAAGCCGGGTACTCGGCCACCCTGCTTTGGGAGAGGTCCAGGGCGGGTGGATGTGTTTTTCAGCTGCCTAAGGATGTGGAAGTAGTCCTCAAGGACTATGTGAGGGCATTTCAAACTGAGCGGTAGCGTGGGGACTCATGGAAAGCTGAAATTTGTCCTGTGCCTCACCGCAGCTCTTTGCGGTTCCTTCCTTCCTAGATGAGAACGAGTGTCGCACCAAGCCTGGAATCTGCCCCAACGGCCGCTGCATCAACACGGTGGGGAGTTACCGCTGTGACTGCAATGAAGGTTTTGAAGTCAGCCCCTCTGGCACAGAGTGTATTGGTAATTACCAAGACCTGGTGGGTATTGAGCAGCCTCTCTTTAGTAGCAGATGATGCTTTTCAGGTGTCTCAGGGTTTCTGAGAGGAAAGGTGGTTGGGGCATCGCCTTTACCTTTAGCATTATCCAAACCACACTACCCTCCATGCTGGAACCGGCACAGGCTGGACAGGCTGCTCGGCTATCCCCGGTGCTGACACTGACTCAGATCCTGAACTTGTATCCCCGCTCTCTCTGCCCAGACACCCGCCAGGGATTCTGCTTCACTGAAGTACTGCAAACCATGTGCCAGATGTCCTCCACCAACCGCAACCTGGTTACCAAATCTGAGTGCTGCTGCAACAGTGGGCGCAGCTGGGGCCCCCAATGTGAACTCTGCCCCCTTCCTGGAACTGCCCAGTACAAGAAAATGTGTCCTCATGGGCCAGGGTACTCCACTGATGGGAGAGGTGAGCTGGGGCCCAAATTACCTTCAATGCAGAGGGGAGAAAGCAGAGATGGGGGTACAGGCAGAATTCCCCTGGGAACTGGCTGGGACAGACCTACACAGTGCCTGGAGCAGACAAGAAGCCTCTGCGACATAATCTTACAACTCCCCGAACGTAGTCTCTGGCTCCCTGGGAGAGTCTGAGCTGCCCTGGCACAGGAGCATGGGGACAGAGGCAGCATTGGCACTAACAGGTCCTTCCCTCCCTCCCGCAGACATCGACGAGTGCAAGGTACTGCCCAACCTCTGCAAGAATGGACAGTGCATCAACAGCATCGGCTCCTTCCGCTGCCACTGCAGGCTGGGCTACACCGCAGATATCACAGGCACAGCCTGTGTGGGTGAGTCGGGAGAAGGAAGCCCATGCCTCTGGACAGCCCTTGGCCTTGGCAGGCTTCCATCCCTACTTTTCAGCATGCAAAGAGAGGGTCCTGTAGCCCCCACCTGGTACCTGCCCTCACCTCTGTCCATACTGTCCTGCGTATCCTTAGCAGGGCTCTGGACACTTTGCCCTACCGCATGGTCCTCTAGACATCAGTCATCACTCCATGGTGTTTAACTCCTTAAAACCCAGGCTCCTTGTCTTCTCCCTCTGACCCCAGCAGTCACAGGGACTGGCAGGGCGTGTGATCCAGAGATGAAAGGCTGTGAGCAGCCAAACCTTGCGTTGGCAGGGCAGCTGGTTCTAGCCAGCCTGAGTGCCACGTTGGGAGTCCAGATGTTGACATAAAAGGCACCCCTGGAATCACAGCTGCAGGCATCTGGGGCAGTACGGAAGGAGTTGAGGATATGCTGTACTTCCAGTATTGAGATGGTGTTCAGGACCGTGCCAGCAGCTGTGTGTCCTAGACACAGAGTGGAAAGGATGTCTTGGCTCCCAGAAACCAAGCTCTGTGCCTAGGAGTAGAGCAGATATGACCTTGAGCATCAGGACAGGATTCCTCTCTAAACATCCTTGTCCTTTCTCCAGCTTTGTGCCCTCCAGCCTGGCTCAAAGCTACGGGCTTTGTCAGAGCCTTGGCTGCTGGTCCCTGCTGGGCAGAGGTGATAAAGCTCCAGAAGTACAGGGCTGGCCCCATCCCTGATGTTCCCAGTACTCAGGAGGAGCACCCACCAGTCTCTTCAGCTAGGAAGAGGCTGGGAAAGATGTCACTCTCGATCACCAGGTCACACAACATTCCGTATCTGAGCAGGGAGGTGATTCAGCTCTCTTCCTGCAGGAGATCCCCTAGATTTGTTATGCTGGCTCAAACCAAGGTGCTCCCTCAAAGCCCCTGCCTCTGCTCACCTGCTTCCTGGAGAGTGAAAAAGATGCATTTATCTGGGGCAGGGAGTACCAGGATCCATAGGGCCATCTGACCACTTAGTTATGTGGGGCCATGAAACCTGGGATCACCTTGTATTCAGCACCCCCTTGGTAGACTGCATGGTCCAAGGGATGGTGGGGACCCAATCCAGCAGCACAACCTGCGAATGCTGATGTGTCTTGCCTCTCGAGTCTAGATTTGGATGAGTGTAACCAGTCCCCTAAGCCGTGTAACTTCATCTGCAAGAACACAGAAGGCAGCTACCAGTGCTCCTGCCCCCGAGGGTACATTCTGCAAGAAGATGGGAAGATCTGCAAAGGTAGTCACCCAGGAGAAGGCAGCAGAGACACTGCCTCATCTCTGGTAGCAGCGGGGATGGCGGGAGCTGGTTAACATGTGCCAGAATAGTCAAGTCTTTCTGTTCAGCCACAGGACAAGCCTAATCATGGAAAAAGGTGCCACGCTGGACCCTCGTGGACCGATGCATCAGGGTTGCATCCCTCTACAGACACTCTAGACCTCTCTCATCAGGAAAAAAAAATAGATTCCTTGCCCTTTCCTACAGACTGTGCAGCATATCCTGAGCTCCAGGAGCCTTGAACCAGCACGTCTCCTACAAGTGGGCTGGGCACTATCAGGGCTCCTCCTCGTGCTGGCAGCTGCCAGGCTGGGGCTTTGCCCACCTCGCACAGTGCTGATGTATCAGGCTGCAGGGAAGGTGGCCTGAGAGCCTGGGAGAGTCTGGGATTTGTGGATTACAGGAAGGGCAGAGAAAAATCTCTGCATCTTCCAAATATGTCTGTATATGATCAGCAGCTGAGGTGGGGAGAGGCTCCCTGGACTTGTTATTCCCACGTAAGAATTTTGCGTGTGTTGTTCCTGAGGCTGGTCCATGTCAGGTCCTGGTCTGCCCAGGACCTCTGTGTATCACCACGTACATGCAGGTGTCAGACTCAGACCACAAAGATAAGATATCTCGGTGAGATAAACTGAGACACGTGTTCTTGTGCTTGTTGCTTTAGACTTGGATGAATGTTCCACCAAGCAGCACAACTGCCAGTTCCTCTGTGTGAACATTATCGGAGGATTCAACTGCAAATGCCCCCCAGGCTTCACTCAGCACCACTCGTCCTGCATCGGTGAGTAGAGGCATTCGCTGCTCTGCTATACAGCACCGGCAAGGTCCCCATGAGTTAGCTTTAAGCCCAGGAGAGTCTTTCCATCCCCCCAGCTCTGGCTTTAGAGCACTGCCCCTCTCCAGTCGGCCTGGGGTTGTGCATCTGACTTGTCTGTCTGCTACTCAGACCGGGCTAAGCTCCACGATGCAAGGTAGCTCTCTGCAAAACTGCACACAGCCGCATCGTTGGGGGTGGACTTACAAGCGGCTGCCGGTGTTTTGCAGACAATAATGAGTGCACAGCTCAGCCCTCTCTGTGTGGAGCCAAAGGACAGTGTCTGAACACGCCAGGCAGCTACAACTGCGAGTGTCAGAAAGGATTCTCTCTGGACAGCTCTGGTGTCAACTGCGAAGGTGGGTCTGTGTCTCTGGGGCTTTGATAGACACATCTTCCACGTGGAAGAGTTCCTAGCTCACTCACAGTCTCTAAGGCAGCTCAGTCCAGCCAAGAAGGGTCTACTCCTTACTGTGGGGCACCAGAAACCCACACAGAAAGCCCTGGTGCAAAGGAGGAGGTCAGCACCTGACCTGCCTGGAGAAACACTGGCTCTTGGACAAATAGATGAAGGTCGTGGTGCTGCAACCACAGCAGCCAAAGGTGGGAAAGGAATGGTCCTGTATCTCATCAGGGGAGATCTCATGCCGGCCAAAACCCACCATGTGCTGTGCTAAAGAAAAGCCTGTGGTCAGCAACAGGGAGCCTGAAGCGGATCTGGTAACGGTCCAGGCCAAGCCTTAAATCAAAAAACATCCAAGCAGGGTCTGCAAGGGGATGTATGTGGACCTTGGGGCTGAGGGTGTTATTCAAGTCCAAGCTGCAGAGACATAATTAGTTAGAAGAACCGCCTGCCCACATGAACACCCTCAAGGATGCTGGCTGCCAGGCATGTACCATGTGCACATGGTCCCCTTGCACCCAGCGCTGCCCACAGGACAGGGAGAAGTTGTCTCACCACCATCTCTGTTGTTACATTGCTGCAGATGTGGACGAGTGTGATGGAAACCATCGGTGCCAGCATGGCTGCCAGAACGTGCTGGGAGGCTACCGCTGCGGCTGTCCGCAGGGCTACGTGCAGCACTACCAGTGGAATCAGTGTGTGGGTGAGTGTGGGATGGGGGCTCTTGTATCCTGTAGCTGTGGGATGGAGGATAGAGGGCGGCTAAGCCCCGAGTCCCTCACCAGCCCACCCCTGGCTGTCTCTGACACTGGATTCTGGGCTCATCTCTGCAATCCCAGCACTGAGCTTCCTGCCCTGCCCCAGAGATGGTGCCCCTGCCCTGCCCTGCCCTGCCCCAGGTCCTCTCTGCAACAGGGACCGTCAGGAAGCGGCTCTGCAGAGTGCTGAGCTCCCAGTGCTCCTGACGCCAGCAGCTCCCTGCACTGCAGGAGGATAAAAAAAAAATCAAGGCAGTCCTTCAGGGACCTGCATGGGATGAGGTCTCACAGGGGAGCCAGGAGAAGGGAGCCTGCTGCCAGCCTAGCGATGGCTGTGGGCAGCTTTCCTTGGCCATGCGGGGTGGGCAGCACCAGCGGCACAGCAGCTCCCTTCCACGAAGTTTCTGACTAGTTCTGCTGTCTTTGGGTGCAGATGAAAACGAGTGCTCCAGCCCCACTGCCTGCGGCTCTGCCTCCTGCTACAACACTCTGGGAAGCTTCAAGTGCGTCTGCCCATCCGGCTTCGATTTTGACCAGGCATTTGGGGGGTGCCAGGATGTGGATGAATGCTCAGCAGGCGGCAGCCCCTGCAGTTACGGCTGCTCCAACACAGACGGAGGCTATCTCTGCGGCTGTCCTGGAGGCTACTTCCGAGCAGGACAAGGGTAAGAGAGCAGCCAGCAGGTAGTCCCCACAGGCCCCTGTACATTCCTGGGGGATATTGCAGGTTGCCAAGTCCATGGTGCCCCCAGACATGCTCCATCACCACACTTCTGCTCTCTGCCGCCAATACAATTTGAAGGAGCCCCAGGAGCCAGTGAGCTCCCATTCCCCCGTGAGTCCTCAGCTTCTCCGTGTCAGACTGTTCCTCACCCATCACAAGATCCTCATGCTAATGTGCATCTCCTCTTCCGTTTCACTAATGCAATGGTTAGTGCAGCTGCTAGCACTGTGGCAGATGCTCTGCAGATCCATCTAGTCCAGGGTGCAGACAGATTAAACCTACTGGCCACAGCTAAACAAGATGTGGCCTGATCTCTCTCAGGCATGTCCTGTGTACAAGCCATTCTGTACAAGCCGTGTCCTAGGCACGATCCTCCATGTGTTTCTGGGTGCCACATGGAGAACCTGTGAGGGCAATGGTAAGGTTTCCTTCTTGAAGCCTGAATCTGAGATGGGTCTCTCTGCTCTTCTGCCACCAGACACTGTATTTCTGGCTTGGGTTTTGGGAAAGGTTCCTACCTTCCTGCCCCCCAAGAAGAGGATGAAGACAACCTGCTCTCCCCTGAAACCTGCTATGAGTGCAAGATAAATGGCTACCCCAAGAGGGGTCGGCAGCGACGCAGTGTCAACGGCACTGAGAAGCACCAGGTAAGAAATCCATGGCATCCTGGACGGGGTGGAGCAAGGCAAGAGCTGGGTCACTTGGGGGATAGCTGCCTGGAGTGGATCCCATGCAGTGTGCCCATTCCTGTGGGGCTGCCTCAGTCCAGACAGAGACAGCAGCTCACTCTCTGTACCTGCCCATGCTGGGTGCTTGGGTGTTTGTGGATGCTGCTGAGTCCAGAAGTCCTGCAGAAACGGAAGGTCTTTCCCAATACATTAGAGGAGGTCAGGGCAATCTTAAGTGACACACGCTTGTGCGGTTTGGCCACAAACGTCTAGAAATACACGCAACCAAGAAATAAAGCACACGTTTCCTTGCAAGGGGAGCTGACGGGGAAGCAGTTCCCACGGGGCCATAGAGGACTGTCAGCACTTACTGTCTGACTCCAGACTGGACCTGTCACTATAAATACAGGTTATATCTTGGAGGGAAGTTCTGGCCTCTGTCCAAGGCTCCCCCAAGAAGTTCACAGGCCTGGGCAGGACAGATTGGGCTGGGAGGTCACTATGGGTCCTTCAGGCCTTGGGAGGAAAATGCTTCTGAAGTTACTGGTTCTTCCCCTGAAGATGAGGGCTGTGTACTGGCTGGTTCAGTCTCAGAGACATGAACGGGGTACCAAGAAACACTTGAAGGGAAGCAAGGACCATAGAAGTAGTAGCCACTTCTCAGAGCTGCTTTGGGGTGGCCCATGGGGCAGAATTCCTCTAAATCAAGTCCTCCTTCACCTGGCCGTGAGCTTTTCTTGGTATCTGTAAGTAACATGCCTGGTTCCTTCTGAAGGATCACACTGTGAACTTGGCCAGCATGGATGTGGATGCTCCTCTGTCCATGATGCTGAACCTCTCTGACCTGGCTCACAAGGAGCACATCCTGGAGCTCCTGCCAGCTGTGGAGCCCCTGGAGAACCGTGTGCGGTACCTCATCTCCCACGGGAATGAGGATGGCTACTTCCGCATCCACCAAAAAGAGGGGCTCAGCTACCTGCACCTCGGCCGCAAGAAAATAGTGCCTGGCACCTACCTGCTGGAAATCGTGAGTGTGCCCCTGTACCGCAAGAGGGAACTGCAGAAACTAGAGGCCAAGAACCACCTCAACTACTTAGCAGGGGAGCTGGGCCAAGCACTGAGGATGAAGCTCCAGCTCCAGCTCTACTAACATCCATGAGACCCACCCACCCAACCGACAGTACAGTCCTTAGCCTTGCCATCCACACCTGGAAACAACTGCCTCTTCTCTCGCTGCACCCCCTGCCACCACCTCCCCCACTGCACTGTACAACTGATGGGAAATGTCCCTCTGGGCTCAGCACTCACCTTGGCCATGCAGGGATACTCCGCTTCATGGGGTGCTTGAGTCAAAACCAAGCCACACCGCAAAAGAGCTCATGAAAGCTTTGCCAAAGGTTCAAACCTTGTTAGCAGGGACTCCCTCCCTCTGCTCAGCTCCTGCCTTTAACCAAGATACTGTTAGTCCGAGCTGGCAAGGGCAGTACCATGGGGAAGCTGCCTGTCCTTCATGGTCGTGGGCCGTACATCACCCCACAGCCCAGGAAATGTGAGGGGGGGCTGGGGGCAGCTTTGGAAGGAGCTATGGCACGGTGTGGTATTAGTGCATTTCCCAACAGCTCTTGTTCCTCCTTTGCTTCTGCATTGTTACGATGGTGCTGCAGAAACCATCCCATACCTACACTGGCTGTGCTCTGTCTCTCTCTGTCCTCTCCATGTCCTCTGGTCCTTTTGGGCTCCTCTGTCAAACAGAAAAGGTCACCTCTGAGTGAAGGGGCAGTTCAGGTTGCTAACCTCACATCACGAAGCAGCCAGGCCACAGGACCACAGGCTCCTGTAGGGAACCTAGGGTTTTCACACTGCGGTATGCTAAACAACACGTGCACGCCCTCCAAAGATTGGAGCTGGAAGGTTTTTTTTCCTAGAGCTCCAGCAAGTCCAGGGGTTAAGGTGTCCTTCTATAAACGAGGAGGAGCTCTGGGGAAAGGCAAATAATTGCATTGTTGAATGTGGTTGGACGAACTAAACTGGCAGGAAAAATGTCACGAGTCTGGTAGAGAGCATCTGGATGCTTCCCGTGCCAGAGGGGATGGAGGGCTTGGCAGGACGTATGTGGCATGCTGTAAGGGGCAGATTTCCTGGCCACCACCGATGTGAGCGTTTGAAAATCCTGTGAAAAGTTTCCCACCAGCAGGAGCAAGATGGGGATGGGGCCGGGGGGGGGAGGGTCTCTGCAGCCTGGCAGGAAGAAAGAGGCAGGGACAGCCAGAGCTTCATTTTGCAAACAGTCCTTGACTCCAAGCCACCCCATCTGTGTGACTCCGGTGCTCGTGGCCAGATCCCCCCCAGTCAGGAATACTTCTGAAAACGGGGGCTGCAAGTCGCTCCCCTCTGGTTGTCGCATACATCTTGGTCAGGCCAAGGTGACAACCGAGATGGACAGTCTCTGGTTAATGCAGACAAATGAAATGCACTAAAAAAGAGTCTGGAAAATATTAATTAAGTAAATTGAGGTCTCCCTGCTGCCTCAAGTAGCCTGTCCAGACCATTCTGTCCAGGTGGGCTTTTCTTCCTCCCTCAAGAGTGTTCTTCACACAGCTGGTCTCTGCAATGCCATTTCCTAGTTTTGCATGAATCTGTTTTCAGTTCTGCATCAACCCTGTGCATCACCACAGGAAAGAACGGTGCTAAATTCACTCTGGTGACACACAAGACTACCTTATCAACAAATCTAAGGTGCTTTCAGCTTTCAGAAGCTGGTGCTGGTATTGAATCGTCAGCGTTAGTGCACTGTATCCATCCACCCTTTCATATTTATGTATAACCACCAAAGTTATGATTGCTCGTTGTTGTGAGGAGTGCATATTCCTGTAGCTTTTTTTGGTACTTGGGGGGGGTTGTTTTTTTTTTTTTCCTGGTACGCTGCCGCCGCATGGGGTGGGGGAAGTGTATGTATACTGTATTTGGGCTAATGTCAAACTTGAAAACTCTTTTGCATAATGCAGCTCCAGACTCTGGATTTTGCAAGAGTCCCAGAGCTTGTGACAGGATGGGTGGCCTGATGTTTGGGGTTTTTTTTATTATTTTGTTTTGTTTTGTTTTTCCAACAGGTGCTTTTTTTTAAAAAAAAAAAAAACTATTAATAATAATAAATTAGCAGAGATGGGTTTGTGTGTGTGTGTTGAGCCAAAAGTCTCAAATGAAAAAGCTCAAGGTTTCCTTCATTCCTCTCTGGTGCGGTGTTTTTTTTTTTTTTTTTTGTATTGACATTTCTTGCTGGTTGTTTTTTTGGGAAGCGTTGAAACCCAAAACCTGTGCCCCCTTGTCCCGCACAGAGAGGTGGCTCTTTGTGGAATTCCTTTTTGTATCAGAAGCAACAGCAACAATAAAATTATTTTGGGTTAAATGGTTCTGTGTCTTCGTCCTCGTCTGGGCGCGGCGGCGGCAGCACCCTGTCCGTCTGCCAGGGTCGAGGTGCGGCGGGGAGGCCACATCGGAGGCAGCCTGGGAGTGCAGCAGGACCTGTCCTAGCTCCAACACGGAGGGAGCCCAGGCTGGTTTCTTCTCTGTACTCCTCAGGGACACAGTCTCACCCAGCTATCCCACCCCTGCATGTCTCGGCACCCATGGGGGCTTTGGGGTCCTTCCCAATGCCTCAGAGCAGAAGGCAGATGAGGCAGGAGGGACAGACACATCAGCAACGTCTCTCCTGATCCTTTGCTCTCTTCCAGCAAGGGGAGTGGAAGGAGAGTGATGCCAGAGGTCTGAGCTGGAGACGGGATTGCTGAGCCCAGCGGCGGGCTGCCTGCACCCAGTCCATCATTGCTGCTGGGCTGAGGAGAGGTTACAGGGACCAGGACAGGGGTAGAGGGGCACAAGAAGGGCTGGCGGAGAGGAGACAGAGGGGATGCAGGAGAGCGGAGGCAAACCTACTGCTACCACCGCTCCTGCCCTGCTCACCCTGCCTGGTGCTGTGGTCAGGGAAGGCCCTGCCTGTGCTGTGGTCACCCTTGGCTCCTGGCTCATCCCCCTTTGAGGAGCAGCACCGTTCTTGCTGCTTGCCGGTGGTTTTGCTGAGCCGTGGTTGTGCCGAGCAGAGGCCGTGCAATGCGGGGCTTGTCTAGACTGTGCAGTGAATGGTATGTGCAGGGTGTGCGATGATACGGGTGCTTGGCCAGAGATCGTGCTGTGTGTCCAGGAGTCAGGGTCCAGCTGGTTGAATTCAGCTCAAACCCTAGTTCCTGGCTGATATTCTCGTTTGCAGCAAGCTCTTCTTGGCCTCCCATTCCGGACGCAGAGCCATGTGCCACAAGAGGGCAGGCAGGGCTGCAGCATCCCTGTGACTGGGAGGGAACCCGTTGCCTTACCGGGTGGTGAGAGAGCAGGGGCACGGCCGGGTGGGGGGGGACAATCACACAATGAAACCAGGGATAAAGGAAAACATGCGCCCGTTGAGCTCAGACAACTGGAAACTGTCCCTCAAACAGCTTCCTGGGCTTGGCAGTAGGTGAGTGGTGTTAGACTTGTGTCGGACTGGTGCCGGCGGAGGTGCAGAAGCAGGGTGCGCTGGGCTTGGGTACCCTCGTCCTGCCAGTCACTTCTCTGCAGCACCCGGCAGTGACTCCTTGCCCCTTCCTCCATGTCAGTGCTCATGCGATCCCGGGGACTCTCTGGGGGTGACCTGCACCCACACATCCAGAAGGTCCCGCTGGATGCAGCAGAACCTACCAGGCTGCTGCCTGCGTGGCCGCGCTCGTCGTGCAGATCCAGACTGATGTAGAAGACACGGCCAGGCACAGCCCATGGGTCCCGCAGCGGACGTGGTCAGGCTGTGACTGTCCCTGGCCAGCAACACTGGCCCAGGTGCCATGCTGTGGCCGAGGATCACCTTCTGCATGTCCCTGACAGAGCACATGCCCAGGTACGGGGCACCCACAGCACCATGGCCTAGTGCTGATGCTCCTGTCCCACATGTCACCCATCCCCTGCGGAACAGCTCGAGCTTGTGCTGGGAGATGTGGGGTCTTGGCTCAGACAGAGAGAGGTGGGACAGCCCACCACTGCTTGGAGAGCGGCCGGTACTCCTCCTCCGAGTGCCTGATGGGACGCGTCAAAGAGCAGAGGAAGAGCTGTGTGGGGTTAGCACAGTGCAGCTTTATTTCCATGGCGGGGGAAGAGGTTCTCCCCCATGGGCTCAAATCCCTTAGTACAACCCTTCTTACTGGCCCACAGCCATAGCCCACCACAGCTTTTGCTAGCCCTGTGGCTAGCTGCAGCGCCCCTACTCAACAGGCATGGTTCCCGCAGAGGGGCAGGAGGACAGCCTTGTTTTCCCCTCGGCTACTTACACAGCCCTTCTGATACCCAGATGCAGGACGGCCAGGAAAGGCCCGGCCATCCCCAGCAACCCCCCTGGACATGGGGAGGCCAACCCAGATCCTGCTGGAGCAGAGACTGGCCAGAGTGGGATACCGGTGGGAGGCTGCCAGGCTTGGGCTGGCTGAGGAGCATCTCCCAAGCGTTGTGTGGGACCTTTGATCCCTCCTGGGATCCCAGCAGGGCCACCCAGGCAGGTCTGCAGGTAGCTGCGTGACTGCACCTTGCTCAGACCATTTTCACCAGCTGGGCAGGGACAGGTCGCTACGGTGTAAAGCGGAGAGCAGGCTGCAGGGCTGGATGCCAAAAGGGGGCTGCGTATGGGGGGGGGGGGGGGTCCCCATCGCCCCCTCACTTGGCGGCGGGGGCGGCGGGGGGCACTTGGGGCTGCCACACAGAGAGAAACAAAGCCAGCACTTGGGTCTGGTGCCTATAAACCCCCTGACAGACACAGCTCAGCTACAGGGACACGCACACACACACGCACGCACTGGACCACGGTCAGCACTCCCCGAAGGACACAGACGAGGGCGACATGGGGGGCAGGAGGAGGTGGGGGTCAAAGCTCTGGCCTGGCACCAGGCAGAGCCACCCAGACCAGAGGCCCCATGGGCCGTGGCTGAGGGCAGGTCCCGCCATGCCCTGCCCCATCGCCTCCTGCCCCTCACTGCAGCACGCGACACTGCCCCGGGGCACGGTGGGCAGCAGGGACCACGCGGAGTCACATCACCCCTCCAACACATCTCTCCAAGAGTCCCGCAGACTGCAAAGAGAACTGAAAAGTGCTTAGAAAAGAGAGAAACCCCTAGAAAACCCACCCTGGACAAGAGCCCGACCTCACCTCCCTGCCCAGAGCATCCCTGCTGGCCCGGGGCAACACCACAGAGGAAGGGGGGGCCGGGGCCGGGGCCAGCTGGGGTGGGAGGCACACAGAGCACCCAGGCTCGCCCCATCCCTGCCCTCTACACCAAGGCGTAGTCAAACTGGCCCCTCTCCAACCCCTCCTTGTGGTCAGTCCAGGAGGAGGCGGGCATGCGGCTGTAGGGGTCCAGCAGGATGCGAAAGCAGCGCACCATCAGCATCACCAAGAAGACCAGGAGGAAGATGACAAAGGCAAAGACGGTTTTCTGCTCAGCATCCATACCCGCAGCGCCGGCTGGGTGCTCAACCAAGGAGGGGGAAAGCAGTTCATAATCCATTGTCGATGCATCATTCATGGCAGAGGCGAGGAGCGTATGGGCAGGGCGCATTCAGCTGCCCCGGTGCCCGGGCAGCCAGCTTCAGCCTCCCGCTGTGCCCACACACCCAGAGCACAGGTTATTCCATAGCCACCGGCGCTGCTACGCCGAGCTCGGGATTCGCTCCTGCCCAGGCCAAGAGCTCCTGGAGGGGAAAGCAGAGATGGTGAGGGAGGAGAAACTGGCCACAGGCTACACCAACTCTGCTAAATAACCAGGGGCTGGGAAGGGCAGGGAAGAGCAGGAACGTTCACACGTGGATCCCTGGTTTTCTAGCAAGCTCAAGAAGCCACTCGCAAGGGGCAGGAAGGCATGGGATGGGTGGGCAGTCCAGGGCACCGGCGCAGATCTTGCCTCTCCGGTCATAAGTCCCCAGCAACCCTCTGGAGAGGGTGCCCACCTGTCAAGGCTAGTGCTGCAGGACCCTTTTGGACCAGGTGCCCTGAATCACAGGAAAATTCACACTGAAAAGGACCTCAGCTGTGGATTCGGAGCGGTCTGCTCAGGGCTTTATCTAGCCTGGTCTTGAAGTTCTCCCAAGATGGACACAAGCTTAGAGTTTGCCCACTCCTACTGAGGGACGTGTGTCCAGCTGCTGTATTTCCCTTGGCACAGTGACTGCCTTTGGTTTTGCACCGGGTATAGAAGGGGCTGAGTCCCCATGGAGAAGGAGGGCACCTACCTCACTGCAGCTGCATGGGGACACTAGCATTGCTATTGCAGCAGAAGGAGGAGGAGGAGGAGGAGGAGGAGGCTGTGTCCAAACAGCCGCGTCACTGAGGAAAGATCTCCAGGGTCCAGCTTTCTTGGGCTAGGGATGCAAAGCAGAAGGACAAAGATAGCGAAAGAGGTTAAAAGGACCACAGTCACTAGGATTCATAGCAAAACACTGCAAGGCACCTCTGAAGTTCTCGGTGTCTCTTGTCAGGCCAGCACTGGATGGAGTTCACCTAGGGAAACATCCACACCACTCTCCCCTTGCAGCATCCTGGAGCCTGAGTGCTCTCAGTGCTGTGGAGACTCCAGGAAAAAAAAAAACAAACAACCCACTGGGAGATATCAGGAAACAGCCAAAGCGTCCCCCTGCCCTCCCAGGCAGCAATACTGTCTCCACCTGGGAGCAGGATCAGAGGGAAAGTACAGGCAGAGCCCAGTCCCAAGGCCAAGGCACCCAGATACAGACCAGAGCAGGTTCAGCACGGCTCTGACTCACGCCGAGGACCTGCTCGCTTTCCTTTATCTGCAGCTCCTGGGACACCATGAGAAACAGTCCTTGCAGGCTTTAAAAATAATTTCATATAACAGCAGCAAAATAAAGGGCAAGAGCAGCAACAAGGTTCTCTCGACAGCTGTCTGTACAGCACTGAGCCATCCACCCCTGCCCTCCCTTGGGACAAAACGCCGCCACAACACCCGTGCCCATGGGGGTGGCGAGCCCTGAGCTGGCATCCCTGCATCAATATTTGGCCAGGGTATCTCTGAACCCCCAAACATTGACCACCCCAAAATAGCTGTCTTGGCAATTCCACTAACACCAGCTTCCCAGTTACTTGCTGAGGCTCCAGATGTCCTTTGGGGCTGAGCCGGGGGCTTTGCCCCGGTCTGTCATAGTTACGCTATTGCAGGGAAGTATCCAGTGCAGTTCCCCAAAGGGAAACTGTACCTACATCCCATGTCACGTTCAGGGGACGTCGGCCACCCCTAGTGTGACTCCATCCAGAAGCCCCTCAGATTGTCAAGGTTCCATCATGCTGGGGTTTATCCCTCCCCCCCCCCCATATATCCCCACCCGAGCAGGGGGTGCAGGGATAAGTCAAATGAGGTTCCCATGGCATGGGTACCACATTGGGAGGGCAGGAGGATGGGGATGAGCGAACTGATCTGGAGGAGCTTCCACCTGGGCGGAGAGCGCTCGGGACTCTCGTCCCCAGCCAGCGGGTGATGGCTCCGGGTGGCCCTGTCTAGGGGAGGAATACCCACCCACGGAGGAGCATTGATGGGCCAGAGCATCCCGCTCGGCTCCACGGAGGTCTCTGGGGACAGGCGCAGCTCTCTACAGCCTCCATCTCCTCGCAGCCCTGGGAGCCCTCGGGAAGCCCCTGGGCTTTGGAAGCATTGCATTGCCGGGGCACCACTGCCTCTCCACTGCCCTTCTCTGTGCTCAGGGGAGATTCGTGCTTCCCACGGACGCATCTGCGTTAATAAAATCCCCCTCCATGGTTCTCGGTGCCAGAGATGCTCAGGGAAGGCCCTGCCGCAATATAAGTGACCCAAGCACAAATCATGTATCTGGAGGTGCCCAACTGACTCACATCAAAAGTGCAGGGAGGAACAGGCACATTCAGGAGAAAATACAAGATTTTCTGCTAAATATTATCCCTAGTATTATATCCTATAGTATTCAGGATAAAGGATTTCCCTCACATTTGGGATGTGTTGCTTTTTCACTACTGTGTGAAGAATCAGATCTTAATTTCCCGGGAATTTTGAGCAGAGCAAAAAACAGCTGATAAGACAGTTAAATGAAGGCAGCTGTTATTTAAGGAACATTTGACTGAGTTTTATTAAGATTCATGTTCCCTTAGTAACTAAAAAGAATACGTGAGCAAGGAAATTGCTTCACAGGGACAGAACTCACAAAGGAAGAGGATCACTGTCAACAATTCAGCAGCACTGTGGTGAGGTTTTTCTGGGTATGAAACGTTAATTCAGGAATGGCAAATATCTGATGAGATATTTATTTAAAAAGAAGTACAGAGCGGCGTTTACCGATGCAGGATGCCATCTGGTACGGAGGGCTCACCCTTCCCACTGCAGACACCTCCAAACTGAGAATCTGAGTGGGCAGCGAAGGGAGGTTATGGGCTCTCGGTAGGGATGGGGCTGCACAGCACTGGCATGACTCAGCCCGCTCTCTGGACTACACCCAAACAATTCTGTTAGCACCAGCTTATTCCACCCTTTAAGCCCTTGCAGGTTTTCGACCAGGAGTCAAGACCTAGAGATAGGTAGCGGATGGGAAAGCACAAGAGCCTGGAGAAGAGAAGGCTCCGGGGAGACCTTATTGCCGCCTTTCAATACTCAAAGGGGGCTTATAAGAAAGACGGGCATAAGGGTAACGGTTTTAAACTAAAAGAGGGCAGATTCAGACTAGATACAAGGAAGACATTTTTTACGCTGAGGGTGGTGAAGCGCTGGCACAGGTTGCCCAGAGAGGTGGTGGATGCCCCATCCCTGGAAACATTCCAGGTCAGGTTGGACGGGGCTCTGAGCAACCTGATCTGGTTGAAGATGTCCCTGCCCACGGCAGGGGGGTTGGACTAGATGGCCCTTAGAGGTCCCTTCCAACCCAAACCGTTCTATGATTCTAAGAAGTGTCCAAAGCAGAATCAAAGCCTAATTAGGGAAAGCAGCTGGAGAAAGTCTTCTGTGTCAGCCAGAAAGCAATTTCTGGATACTAACATTTTGGGTATTGCTTACCTCCAATTTACAGTGGGGTAACCTTGCTCAAGAAAATCTGTTCCTCCTTCAAACAGTTTACTCCCACCAGCAAATAAAAGATGAAGCCGGGAGCCTCGGCACAGCCGTGCTTCGCTCTGCGCTCGTGCACAGTCCACGCTCCGTGCAGCTGGTGTGCAGGGGACAGTGAGCTCCCCCAGCTCTGGATCCAGGGTCCAAGTGATGAGGCAGCTCTCCAAGTCATGGGTAAATTTGCCTCAGGGTGCTGGGAGGGTAAGCCAGCTTTGCAACACCTGGCACTGAAAGGTGTGCCTTCCATCAGCAGGAATTAAAAAAGACCAACGTGATTTGCACAATAAAGCAGAATTGCACCAGAAAGGCTTGATGTGCCACACAAAGAACGAAACTGGAAGATGACAGGACATGAGCCACAGTGGAGCAGGGTTTAATTGCACGGTGTCATGGATGCAGTCCAACAACTAGGGAATTATTCAGTTTACACACTTTTAAATATACCCAACTTAGTACTTTTATAACCAAAAATAGACATTTACAATTATATAACAATGAGAAATGAGACTAATGTCTTAAAAGGAGAAAGTGGAGCCAGTTTTGATGGAGGAGAGCTAGGAGGGGCTAAAATGCTTAAATTCAAATGAAGCTTTCGTAGAGACCAGAATAAAATGACTGCACACGGAATAAGAACTGGAGCAAATTCATCAGGACGGTGCTAAAATAACCCTGCTTTGAAAAGCACAACCCTACTGTTGCTCCCCATACAAATCTATTTGAGACATCTAGGAGAAAAATTCAAACGATAGATGCAGCCAGGGTCCTGGGAATGTCTAACAAAGATAGTTCTGTGGCCAAAATGAGGAGGGCAGGGGAGCAGTGTAGCGTAAGCACTAACACAGGGCTCCGGCAAAGGGCTGAGAGCACATC
Source organism: Aptenodytes patagonicus (assembly GCF_965638725.1). Taxonomy (NCBI): domain Eukaryota; kingdom Metazoa; phylum Chordata; class Aves; order Sphenisciformes; family Spheniscidae; genus Aptenodytes; species Aptenodytes patagonicus. The sequence goes on from NC_134973.1 coordinate 2,789,647, forward strand.
TGCTGCTCCGTGGGAGCCGGGGGTCTCACAGGACCCGGCTCCGTGTGCTCCCCTTGGTGAATATTCATTGCATCGCCGCGCATGGTGCACAACCGCCTGTTGCAACCAGACAGTAAATGCGATCGCCAGGGAGATACGAAAGCAAACGCCCTCGCGAGGATTGCAGGCAAGCGAGTTTCTGCCTAAGCAGGAGGATTTCTAGGACCTAAGCTCCTTAGAGATGGGAAAAGGCTTTTACTTGCAAGTGCAGCAGGGCTGTGGTTCTCCCTCCGTCGTCCCAATTCTGCGCTTCCAAAGCAGAGGGTCCGTCTGTCCGAGGCGGGTCCGCTCGCCCCTGCTGGGATGGAGGCAGCTGGACGCCTTTCTGGGAAGTGCACCCTTGTGCTTGGCACTGTGACATGGAGCTCATGAAGCAGCTGAATTCTTTGCAGGGTTTACGTTGCCTTTTTCAGTAAATGTTGCTGCTGGGTCAAACGAACGAATTCCACTGGGTTACTGCACGGCTGCCAGCGTAAGCACAGCCAGAGGCTCTGCCAGGGGAAGCTGAACTTCCAACGGGATGCAGACCCCTGGAGCGAAGAGCTGGACTGTGTCCTCAGAGTATTTCTGCCCCGTATTAAAGCACGTTGTGAACCTCCCGGCCGGCAGATGCTGAGAACACAGGGCTGTGTTCTTCAGCTGCTTTATGGGATGCACCTGTGAGCAAACAGGGCTGGGACTATCCAGATGTATTTCTGTCTTCCCTTCCTACGCATCCCAAAGCCAAATTGCTGCATTGCCCCTGGAAATCTGCTCCTGTCTTTGCCACCAACTGCTGGTGCAGGGCTCACGCAGGGGCCACCTCCTCTGTCCTTCCTCAGCAGACAGCCAGGCCCAGCAGGAGCAAAGTTGCTTCCCATTTCAGGAATCCAGTCTGCCGGGAGAACCGTGCCTGCAACCCCTCCTTCCCAGCTTCCCTCTCATTGCTGCCAGGGGGGCACCTGAGCCTTAACCCCAGCACCCTCCACTGAACGTCCCTGGCAAGAAGAGACCCTTCTGCCCCCGCCGAGGTGGGTACATGTGTTGTACAGACAATGCTGTACCCCAGGAGGGGATGCTGAGACACCCCCCCCTCCACCCTCAGCCTGGCCATGTCTGAACCACCTACGGGGTGCATCTCACCCCGGCCGTACAGGCAAACAGCAGGCAGCTGCCCAGGGACAGGCAGTGCCAGTCTCTACCAAGGAACCACAGCCCACATCTGGGCTCCCTGTCTGTTAATGCTTGTTACCTACAGCTGGATCCCAGGGGCTCCTTCATGAACCCCTCTCCATCACCTGGCCCTGTGAGGGTTCAGCGTGTGGACGGACAAGGATATATGGGGTCCAGAAAACATCCCGCCATGGGTCTGGACCAGCTGCCAGGACCCATGCCCACGGAAGATCCCAAGTCTCAGCAGGATCCCCCAGTTGGTCTGATGCAGACGGATGTCCCCTCACACTCTAAAGCCTGCTCGCAACATCTCTCTTCAAGCACTTTCCACCACAAGGAATGGCAGGACAGGCTGGGACTGCAGCCCAGCTCAGCAAGTCTGAACCCCAAACCCTGATGCAAGAGCTTGGCCAGTCTTCCGCTAAACCAGCCCACGGCTAAGGGGAAGGCCACCTTCTCCACCACTGCTTCTCCAATCCCATGCAGCCACCCACTGCAGCTGAGCCCAGCAGTAGAGGAAGATGAGCAGACCCTGGACACGGAAGGGAGAACTGAGCGGATCAGGCCAGGGCAGGAGCGTGAGACAGAGTGTGAGGCACGTCCCATCCACTTTTTTGCAAGTGAAGGGGGTAACCCTTCAGCCAAGGGGGAGGTTTAGCCCAGCCCCAGCTAAGCAGAGATGCTTGCCCCCAGATCCCAGGCTCTGTGATCCCTGGTCCCCCTGGGGGGGCACGGGAAGCCCAGCCAAGTGCAGGGCTCTGCAGCACACCCTTCACGTGCCTCTTCTCCGGGGTCATCCCAGCACACGTGGAAATCCCACCACTGCCAAACCAAGCCACCCGGGAAGAAGATAAACCCCCAGGAAAGGTCGCTCCCACCCGTCCCATCCCAAAGCCCAGCCTCCTGCCCTCTCCATCCAGACCTGACAACCGCCATCAGAAGATATACTGGACCTCAGCACCAGACAAACAGAGCCAGCCTCATCTCCTGATCCCACCACTGCAAGGAGTGGGGGGGTCCCTGGCAGCCGAGCGCGGAGGGAACTACCCCCCCCCCCCTTTGCACTCCCCAGCTCTGCTCCCCACAGCGTGAGCACTCGAGAGGGGATGGGGCATGGACAATACCTGGCTGGCACGGACTCCCAGCTTCATCACTTGCCATCTCGAGGGAAGGAGCAGCCGCCCCTCTCCTGGAGAACACACAGGGAAGGCAGCTGCTCTTCACTCACGCTGGAGCGGGTTCCTATGGCGATGCAGAATCAATTATAATAAAAGGTGGAGCACAGCAATTGGAGACGAGAGAAGTTTCGTGAGCTGCCTGCCTGGGAAAGCCAGCCCGTGGGAGAGCGCAGGGCTGGGGGCTGAGCCTGCCCACCTCTGGGCTACGGCTCCTGGATCCCTGTGTCCCCCCCACAAAAGCCCCTCTAATCCCCAGGGCAACGCACCTGCATCACTGCCCCTCCAAGACATCCAAGATCCCTTTCTGTCCACAGTGCGCCCGTGTCCGTCCCAGACCCACAGCCCCGGTCCTGGCAGCCTGAGATGCTCCGGAGCAAGCACAGCATCCCTTCGGGAAAGGCACACCCCGGCTGTTCAGGCCACTGCCTGCTGCACCCCGGACAAGGGACTGTGCATCAAAGAGAGGTTGGGAGCACAGCTGGCCGTGAAGATGTTCAAGGGACTGCAAAATCTCACTGCAGCTCCGCGTGCACCTTCCCACCCCAGGCTCAAGCAGCGATCCAGCCTTCTGGGATGCAAAGAGCTGCCAGGCTTGCACGGAGTCACACCCAGCTCACAGGGAAATGTGCCCAGGCTCTGGGAGCTCTCCAGGAACCTGACTACATGCCTGGACCTGAACCAGGAACCCAGCACAGCCTTGCCGCCCAGCAGTCCCGCACAAGCTCCCGGAGGACGAGCGCGCATCACCGGCTCTGCCTGCTGCTGCCTCCCACCTGCATGCCGTGCCCACCTCGGTGAGCCAGATCTGTACGAGCAAACGTGAAGGATGCATTTTCCGCTCTGGAGAAAGACAACAGGAGCCTTGGAGCCTGGGCTGATGAGATGCAATTTGGAGGAAGAACTAGCACCAGGTGGTTGGTCACCACAACCAGGACAGACTGACCATAGGGTCATTATCCACACCCAGCTTCAAGGGACATCCTCAAAGCTAAAAGATGCAGCACTAAAGGGGTCCAGGCCCCTGCCAAGAGGAGGTCAGCAAGTGTAAAATGACCTGCAAATAAATTTACTCGGTCACGCCACCAAAACCCCCAAGATGTTGGCACAGCCCGGCTGTCTGAGCTCCTCCCAGGGCCCCAGCAAGAAGGATTTGGCCATTCCCAGCCACTCCAGGAACGTTTTCAGGTCAAGCTCTGGGTGCAGGATGCCCCTTTGAGCGCAGTTTCTCCCCTAAGTCATCACTGCTTTGGCCACATATGGCTCATGGCACCTGCTGAACAGCAGATCATTGCACACGCAAATCCCCATGAAAGAGAGAACAGAAGAGAGCTCAGGTCCTGGTGTACCAGGGGATAGAGGCAAGTAGGAGGAAGAGGAGACTTCATGCGAGGGAAACCAGGGGGGACACCAACTGCTACCTGCTCTGGAGAAAAATGGACTCATCCCTCCTCATCCAGATGCTCAGGAGGGGACAGAAAAGACTCCAGCTGGCTGTTGGAGGCACCTAGAAATGTGGATTAGATGCCAAGGTTGCATGTAGCTGCTGGGAGCTGATGCAATCCCTCCCCATGTTGCTTCCCCTTTACAATTTCAGCAGTTTCCCCAGTGCAAACATTCATCCTGCAAAAATTAATCACCAAACCATAAAAGCAAACTCCTCTACGTGTAACGGTACCAGAGGAGCATAATTGTGATCCCCAGCCCCTTCAGCACAGGGCAGCATGCCCCCTTCCTACAATGAGGTGATTCATTGTAAATATCTGGAAATAACCACCCAATTTCCTGCGCGATCCATCCTAGCTGCTAATTGAAATGGTTTTTCTGAAAGGTGCCTACAGAGAGCATTCTCACACTTAATCAGTGCAGGGAACGCTCACTGCCTGGGGCAAAGGGGAGACAGGACACATTAGTGGCCTCCCTGCAAAATTAATATTGCTTTGCTAGTCATCTGTCCTCCAGCAGGACTGGGGGCGCGTGAATGAACAGTTCCTAAAGGCCGCCTTCACATCCACTCATGGAAGGGTCACGGGAGCCTTTTGTGCTCTGTGGTTGCGCTGTTTGTGGGGCTGCGTCCCCTGCAAGCCACAGGACCTGCTCGTCTGGAGGATCCTCGGGGCCCCCCTGCTGATGGGTACCCACTGGCAGAGCATCCTCCATGCAGTCCACCTCACCCCAACCCAACTCAGCCCAGTATAGCCCAGTCCATTCCAGCCCAGCCTAGCCCAATCCAGTCTAGTCCAGCCCGGTCGAGCCCCGTCTAACCCTCCCTTTGGCCCCACAGCCGTGATTTTCATGTGTCTCATGCACCATGATTAGCCAAGTAACCTTGCCACGTCCTGAACATCACAGCCCCCAGCCAGGATGAGACCTCTGAGCTGGTCACACACCAGCACAGTGTCCAAACTTACGGCAGCAGCTGGTCCCTGAGATGATGGCACGAGTTTTCACCATTTCCAGCTGTTGCTTGTTTTTCAGACCCAAATTTCTGTGGGCTTCCCCGTGGCTCATTTGTCCATCACCCCATCTCTCTCCAGCGACTGTGTCATTCCCCATCACCCTTTGCCCAAGGCTGTTGGGCTGTGAAGACAAGGGAGCGCAAACCAGCCCCGCGCCAGGTGCCCTGGCAGTTTGCATGCTTTCTGTGAAGAAGTCTGCTCCAGCCTTTGCTACCCTTTCTAAGCCCAATCTGTGGAGAGGGCTCCTCAGCGCCTCCCCCAGCCTTTCTCCTCTCTCAGAAGCCAGCTGGGTGCAATGCACAGAGCTGCTGCCGAGACCCAGGCTGCAACCAGCACCCTGCACCAGCCCAGAAAGGACCGTGCCCTGCCCCAGGGCATCCTCCCTCGTCCTGCCGCTCCGGTGTCCGACTGTGACAGCCGCCCTACTCCATGGTGGAGGCTGTGGCTGCATTTCGATGAGCTCCTGCTGATTTTATCTCCTTTAAACTGATGAGGGTTGTTTGTGCAAACACAATTACTTCAGCTGAGGGCTCTCCATGAGCCGAGCCATGTTATGGGTTGGACAGGATTTCCCTTGCTGGGATTGTCTCCAGCAGAGCAGGCTGCATCTGTGACACAGACTGGTCTCTTCGCACTGAGCAAGAGCCAGGAGGAGCAGGAAAAGTGCTGAGCATGCAGGTGTGCAGCAGTCCCGGCCCACACCTTCCCAAAAGCACAGGGAATAGAGTATCTGCGAGCAGCAGCAGAGCTTGGGTGCAGTGAAGACCCTCACTATTGCAACCCGGTTTGCCCTGGAGTCTTCCCAGAGGAGCACAAAACCACGCCAGGCATGGGGGTCACTCCTTGCTGCAACAGAACTTTGACTGTTCTGCCTGGCGGCATCTTGCAGAGACCAAGCAGGTCTCCTCTGGCCCAGAAGTTTCCAGCACCGCAGGCAAAGAGCCCATCAGAGCAAGGCTTCTTGACGAAAGCAATAGACCTTGTGCTGGGACCCCCCCAGCTCTGGGGTCTGTGTGGGGAGAGCAGATCTCTCTCCTTCAAGGAACTGGCAGCAGGGCGGGCCCAAAATGGCTTTAGTGACTACATGCGCGGATACCCCAAGACCAACGATTCTGTGCAAGTCACGCATTCGCCCCTTACAGTCAAGCCATAGTGCACACAGGATCCCAGGTCCAGTATACACAGGATCCCAGGTCCAGTATACACAGGATCCCAGCCCCACGGGACACAGAGCAAGACCTGTACGCAGGAGATCTCTCCTATGTCTCCCAGGACACCTGCAGGCAGTTGGATGGGTATATGTGTAAACTGATTGCACGGAGGTAAAGATTTCAGCTGTATCACTGCTTGAGCTGGCCACCTACGCTCCAGACAGGCGGGAAACATCTAAAAAAATTATCATTAAAAAAATAATGAAATAAAACAATGAAACATCTTAACCAGGATGTGGAACCAGCGCGATAGGCACGCTGCATTGTGAACTGCAGCTGAGAGCCGAGGTAGCGTGTGCTGTCACCTGCACACCACAAAGGCCTGAATTGCTGCAAGCAAATGTTAGAGCCTGGGAAACCAAGAGCGGACAATGCCACCGTGTCTACACCTAGCCTAAGAAAAAAAGGTCATCCTGGGAGCTGCTGCCCGGGAGCTCCTCCGCATGGTGCCAGAGGAGGTGGAAAAAGCCCCACGGAGAGAAAAGCAACACCGGAGCATTCAGAGTCCACATGTGGACCGTGGCCCACCGAGCTTTGAGAGATGCAGAGCTTCCCCTGACCCCCTGCTCCCCTGGGCAGTCCCCTCACACCATCTGCACATCTCCCGCGGCCCCCAGCACGGCTGAGCCCACGACTGCAGGCACCCAACCAGCCCGCGCGCACGAGGACGTGTCCCAGGCTTTGAGAGCGCAGAGTCCTCTTTTCCCCTAGTTTTATTTGCTATCCCACACTGATCCTCGCCCTTCCCAGCACTGTACCCTCTTCCTCTGTCCCTGAGCAGACAAAGACGAGCCGTGTCTGCGCTGGAAGCCTAATTCCAACTGCTCTAATGCTTTTGTCTTGAAATTCCTCCCCCCTTCCTTAAGTCTCTGTTAAAAAGTATATGCCTGGGGGAATTGTAATGTGGGGAGCTTCCCACTCTGCCCTCACTTCTTGGAAGGGTTTCAGAGCTGGAGGATATCCTTCTGCTGAAGATTTTGCCTCTTACAACAAAAAAAGCTGGATGAGCCTCAGAACTCGGAACACAAGTTCCCCGAGGCACATGGAAGACTCTGGCATTCAGAAATATCGATCCTGACTGCACTTCAGAGCAGAGATTTAATACCGCACCGCAGCCTGCGCAGTCACTGCCCCAGCAAAGCACCAGGAGGGGTGGTCCAGGCTTTAGATTATGCTAAACTAATTGCACTGTGGAGACAGCAAGGAAGTTTGTTCTGCCTGGACTTAAAGGAATTGATAATTAAATGAGGTTCAGCCTTTGCATTATCTCACCACTCGGCCAAGCACTTTTGAAAGAAAAAAAGCGGAGTGTTTCTCTAATCAAAAATCTATTCACCTATGAAAAGCAATAAATCTCAGAAAGGGATCTAAGCGCTTTTTTTTTAGTGCTGACGAAGTGATATTGTAAAATACTGCAGTGGTTGCACTGGTAAAACCCTGTGGCATGGAATGACTGTTTTTGTCTTTGAGGACAGTGACTGCAAACGCACACTTGGATGCTTCAGTTCAAGGCGAAAATAGTTGCCCATTGCTCAGTGAAAACCATTCTTTATTCATGCAGGTTTCACCGATTAAAGACTTTAATTTAACTGCCAATGGCAATTAACGAAAATTAACTTCTGACTTATTGTGAGGCTGGATTGCAGCAAGCGCTGCTGCTGCTTCAGAAGGGCTGGACAACTCAGGAAAGCTTCTCGCCTCTCCCTGGTCTGAAGGCAAAGTGCTGAGCTGCCAAGGAGCGAGGCGGTAAGGACGGAGCCAGGTCAGATGCCCGGACTCCCTTTCTTAATCCCCTGAGGCTGGCAGGGCTGGTGGCACGCTCCCACCTCCTTTCCTGGAAAGTACTGAGTGCTGACCTGAACCTTCCTTCCGAGGGCTGAGGATGCATTTCTCAACGTGCTTGGGTGACAATGAGGGAAGAGAGTGTCCTTTCCCCGGGCCCATCCAGAGCACTCGGGAGCAGCTGACTCCTCTGTAATGGCAGCTGATCAAGCAGAGAATTGCACCTCGTTACTCTTCCCTGTGAGCCAAGTTCAGCTTTGCAAAGCTATTATGGATAACATGAATGATGCTTTATAGTTGACCTGTTCTTTGATGTCTGCAAGTGTTGTGACCTCTCCCTGCGCAGCCTCCTGGCTCCAGCAGCCACCAAGAGCTCCCTTAACCGTTACAGAGAGGGGAGGAGAGGAACCATGGTCCTTCAGATACTCCAGCACCTGTAGAGTTCATGACAGCGTCATCTCTGAGTCCTCTGCAGCCAGGGACTGCAACAGTCACAGTCAGCCCTGGAGAGGACCAAGTCATGCCAGGGAAAGGGCACGGGGTTATGGTTCCTAGGCCATGTCTTGGAGGGTGAACAGGCAAGTGCAGTGCAAAGCAGAGGTGGTAAGACCAGCTGCCCTGGGCCCCGAGCCTGCACATTCCCTCTCTGTTTGCATCGGGTGAGACAGAAGCATCTCAAAGGTCATTCCTCTTTGCTCCCAGAGGTTGCTGCCGTCTCAACTTCTGCCTAAGAGACATAGTTAGTCTTAAGAAAATCCAGGATGGATGTGTCACCGGTTGCTGTGGCTTTGATGGCTGGCATTGGTCAGCAGACTGTTGATGATGGACTATCAAGATCTCCTACTTGATCACCTAAGTTTGTCCAGCTTGGTCCATATAATTCTCTTGACGATAAACTGCTCCACTGCCAGTAACCAAGAGAAAGAGCACAAGGGCTCATGGGGCCGGTGTAAGTGCCCGACCCAAGGCTGGGATGCAAATTTGGAGCTGTCACCAGACAAAGACCGGGCTTTAAGCAAATGTTTGCTGTCTTTTGAAGCAGACCCTCCTTGGGGAAAAAGACCCCTTGGACTCAGCATAGCCAAAGCCAAAGCAGCCCTTCCCGCACCCCCAGAAGGTGGCCAGAGAAATGACTCTGCTCTCCTCACCAAGCAGCAATGCCAAGGGGTTGGCCAGGTCATTGGCAGCGGCTGGATTAAGTCCCCAGATCCACAGCTAAGGAACGGTATTGATATTGCAAGGTCAAGCCACTTGAAAGCTGGGATTTGCCAGACAGAAGGTTGTCTCGGCCACTTTAATTAGGCCCCTTCTGCAACAGCATTATGATACAGCAATTAATGGCAAAATCACTCACTATTTCTTCCCATGCCTGGGCAGCTGTTCAATGTCTCTGCTTATTTTCCTTTTTCAGTGTTTGGCCTTGCTGTTCCACGTGCTGCATCCAACCCTGTTTGGACTACAAGACCGTGAAACCCCTTCGCAATTACTACGGTGAACTCAAGCTCCAGGAGGGCTGAAGAATCACCCCCCAGGACAGAGGATGAGGGCAGACAGGGGTTTTGGAGGAATTTGTTTCTGGTTTCAGTCTCATCTCGCCAGACGTATAAACTGACATTTTCTTCCCATGGACAAATGTGGGCCAGTGAAGAGGTAATCATCACTATGTTTTGTTTCGGGTTCTATTCTAAAAGACAGAGGTTTTATTTGCAACAAGAAGGAAACATAAGGTTTGTCCGATTTCATTTAAGCCAAAATTTTCCTTCCAAAAAAAAAAACCATACCCTGCGGTAGATCCGCAGCAAGCTCTTGTAAACAGGTAGAGCTGGGCACAGCGACAAGCAATCAATATATGATTTTACAACAGAAGCCACCAGGCAACCCTGGCTCTACAAGAGACAGGAAAATGAGGGAGGACCTGGTCTTTTTACACCAAATCTAGCGCACGTGACTGCTGAGGAAGACAGAGCTGCAGGAGCCCTGTTGCATGTGCCACGTTGCACAATGGACCTGCTGAAGTCCTTGAAATAGCAGCTCTGTTCCTCCCGAGATGGAAGGTTGCTTTCATCCTCCTTCCCCTCATCGGATGGTCAGGAACCTTCTCATTTCCAGCTCCGTTTTGTCCCAACCAGGTCCATACACAGATGCCCAGACCTGCTGGTCACCAGGGACCTTTCCTGCTGTGTGGCACAGGCTGAGACCCGCCGTTGTGCCTGCAGGCAGGACGAGGAACGGGGCTGGCACCACGGGGCCGAGGTGAAACACCTGGCTACTGCTGTGCTGTGGGGCAGAGAGGGAGCACACTTGCTTCACTCTAATTAGCGTGAATCCTTAAATACAGTGTCCCCTTCCTGACTTCAGCATGTGTTAGTGAAATAGCTCTATCAAAGCTGCCTTGTCAGGGGACAAGAAGTATCTTTCTGCTGGGATTATACAGCCGTGGAATTATCCCTTGCCTTTGACAAGATCAATTAATTACTTCAAAGTCATTTGCAGTAATAAATTAACTTCTCTTCTTTCCTCCCTGTTAAGCTGGAGTGTAGCTGCTGAGTAAATAGAGGTATCTGGGCATGCACACAGTGCCCAGCTTGAGACCTCCGTGGCCAGGCCCTGAAGCAGCTGAAGGCTGAATTTTGCTCCCTGGAGATCTCTGCTGGGTTCCCTCAGCTCGCTGGCCAGCCGTGCTGCAGGTCTGCAGTCCAGACATGCAGGAACCTGGGCACCTCTTGACAGAGCTCCAGGGTCTCCCTGTCCCTCGTTGTCACAACCGTGGATGCACACATGCTCTCCACCACCACCCTGAACAGGCATCTTCAAGCCGCGGGAGAGCTCATGCCTTGCAGCCCAAACTCATTCATGCAGATGGGGTTTACCTCCCCATTTCTACTCAGACACCGGACCAAACGCTCAGCACCAGTTAGAGCAGCACAGAGAGCTGCCCCAAACTGTCCCCATATCTCCCTGCACTCCTCCCAGAGGCGCAGAGGTGGCCTCATGTGATGGGCAAGGGTCCCCGCCTTAGGAGTCTGTCTTGGGCTGGGGTGTGAGCACTGGGTGGAGGCTGAGAGGCTGGAAGATGTCCAGAGGAGGCTGAGAAGGGGAAAGAGGTCCTGGAGCGATAATTTCCAGGGGCCAGGCAACACAGACAAACATAAGGAAGAAATCCAGACCTTGAGTCCCAAGGAGAAGACTCTTGAGGTCTCTTCAGACAGTCTGCTAAGGGGGAACTAGGAGCTGAAGCGAGACTAACAGAGGGGGGATGCACCCACGGCTGCAATCAACCTCCGAAACAAATTCCTACAGCTTTCAGTCAAAACCAGCCATTTTCTAGTTGAGCCAGGGTAGTTTTCCGATAGACCTGCTGGTAAACAAAAAAGAGTGAATGCAAGGCTGCTCCCCAGCCAGCCCCGTGCCCGGTGGCACGCTGGAATATTACATGGGTGTCTCCCACCCCAGCCCCACCATCAGTCCTTGAGTCTTGGCTGTGCAGAGGCAGGAAGAGCACCGGAGGACATGGGCACAGCAACGTCAACCGGGGTCCAGGCTTTTGGTCCCACCAGCCACATGAGGACAGCCCTGGTGACTGGCTCTGTCAGACACGCGTTGGCAGCATGTGAGCCATCAACCCTCCAGCTTTCTGGTTGCTCTTTTCTTGCTGTGGGTCTACACAAGTAGGTTTCATGTCCAGTCAAAGATGGGCTATGTCCTTGACCCATCCTCCTCCACTTGGGGAGACCCATCTGCCTGGCTCTGGAAATGGTTCTGTCAAACCCAGGCCCACACAATGGTGAAGGAGAAGCATCTGAAAAGCAACATGGTTTTCAACAGATATATTCAAATGATGCGTCAGCCCAGGTGACATGGAGGCTCCAGGACACAAATTGTGTTGACACCTTCACTGGGACACATTAATCTGGTCCTAGATAATTCACGCAGAGAGTCTAGTGATAAAGAGAAGCATTCCCTGAGCAGGCTCTTTCTGAAAGAATTTGTCACCATCAATAAATTGCTGGGAGATTTATTTCTGCTAGCCCTAAAATTGCACACAAAGTAATGTGATTTGTTCAAACTCTTTAACACGCTGTTCTTCTTAATTTAAAGTCTGTTGAACTATCTTTATTTTCTTAGCACATTATTAATTCAGATTCTGGCTCTGACGTGAAGGAACTGAGGTGCCTCTAGAGTCTGTTATTTGGGAATGAAAGGAGGAAAAGGGCAGATGGAAGGGCTTAGACAGCACAAAAACCAGCTCAGTGTAACTTCGAGCTGGGAATAAGCAAATGTTATCCGTGTCTTGCACATCACTTATGTTCTTCTTCACGCCTACAGCTTTGACTACATCAAGATAACCCAGCTCCAGGCTCCCCAGGCGTCTTTCATCCAAGACTACGTAAATGTATTTCACTCTCCTCAACCCTCTGACTTGCCCTGGCCTTGGAGCCCGGATTGCAACAACCCTCCGAGACTTCACTGAATTTAACTGCTGGCACACTGGACAACAGCCATCTCCAACCCTTCAGGATAGTTTGCCAGCTTTTGCAGGACACCTGTCCAACCCATGCACAATTTAATGAATCTTTCCTTCACAGCAGCGCCTCTGAGGCCCATGATGAGGAAGCTTGTGCTTTTAACCAGGCTTTGTGCCACAAACTGTGGCAACATCTCATCAAAACTGCCAGCTCCAGCATCTATCTCTGCTGAACCTAGAGGTGCAGGGATGAGAACCTGGGGAAGTGTTCAGCCCAGGGTTGGAGCTGGTGTCATCTCCAGCAAGGACCCACAAATAAGCATGGAAACACCCCATAAATGCCAAGGAACACATCTTCCACCGTTTTTGTACAAAAACAGCTAACTTCCACCCCGTGCTGGCTGAAACCAGCGGGTAAATTGCCTGCAGGAGCCTTCCTGCCTTTAACCTCCATGTCCCTGAGCAGGGCTGTGTAAAACAACTTCAGCAATTCCTTGGCTGAAAAAAGCTCCCAGTGAACATCTGCTCTGAAAAGCAACAGCCCTTCACCGTTTCATTAACAAGTTCCCCAGCAGAAGGAGCGAGCTTTGCAGATGCTAAGCTTTTGTTTGCTGTGCCTTAACCGGGAACAAGAAGTCTTGGGCCAAGGGGGAGCAGGGGGTCACCCAGCCCCAGGTAACGGGAGCTCCAGCCCTGGATGGGTGCGCTCAGCCTCATTAAACTCGGTGGCGAAACCAAGATGCACAGTCACTGCTTCTGTAGATCGGGGACTCTGACTGCCAAGCTGGCTGCCCGGGGCTGTGCTGGCAATCTGGAAGAGTGAGAGCACTGCAAGCTCTTGATGCTAATTGCTCGGCTTTGGCAGTTGTGCTCCTCTGTCTTCTTCTGTCTGTATCCTGATACAACCAGAGACCTCAGCATCTTCCTTCAGGCACAGCAGAGACAATTCCATCACCTTGAAAACCTCATGACCTCTCCTAATGTCATGGGGGAAATTGCCGGACTATTGCCAGTGGGGAGCATGTGGGCATTCTCCATGCTACAAGCCGCTCTGACCTGCCCACGTTGCCTCATCTCTCCCATCATCTTGTCTATTAATTTGGGGCTTATCCAGTCCAGTGCTCTGAACTATTTATCCTCAAACACTTAACAGCCATGCCTGAATGAGAAGCGCAGCCGCATCAGTGGGGAGACAAAGCCACCTCGGAGGAGATCAACCCATGCACGGTGCCTGTTGCACCCTCCTGACGCTTCACCACTGCAATTGCACTCCCAGCTCATCTACCTCTAAGCCTGTCGGCTCCCACAGCATCCTGACTCCGAGAGCAAGCCTGTGGCCAGTGCAGGTTGCCATGGTACCCGCAACGTACCTTCACTGCACTGACATTAACCGCAAGGTTATGGCACGGCTTTTCTAATCGCGCTGCTGCAGCCCGGTGGCCTTCATTGCCCGGCTATAGCCTGGCGCGGCTCCAGGGCAGAGTTAAGGTGCTCGGATCCAACCACTCTCTCTATACAGTTTACTCTGCCTTAAGTGAGCAAAGGTCGGTGTGGGATCACTGCCACCTCCCTCACCAGATTCCTCCCCCCCCCCCCCCCCCCTTAAATCACTGATTCATATTCTCAGTCTTAATTGCATCATAACCCAGTTTTGTCTGGGAATCTATTCCAGGAACAGGAGGGTGCCTAATATAAAGATACTGGAGGGACTGCATCTCTGGGAGGTGCGGGCATCATTACAGTGAGGGCTGGTGCCAGCAGAACGTGTCTACCAAAGTATCATCGTGCAAAAGGGCCTTGATGTATAGAGCAACGTGCTTGAGGAGCTAAGAAACAGCCCCAGTGTTCCCCACTTCTCCCAACAGTGATGGTCCTGCTCCCGTGGGGCTCCTCTGCATCTCCCTCCTGCCGAGGGAAAATCTCAGGTCCCAACACATCCACCCAACATCTGCTTATGATGTCCCGGGGACTCCAGAAACCAGAGAACTGTGGCTCTAGGGGTTATGGTTCCTTTTCCCAGAAGCTCAGCAACACCAGTGGGAGAAGTCAGAGAATAGGGAAGGGAAGGGAAGGGAAGGGAAGGGAAGGGAAGGGAAGGGAAGGGAAGGGAAGGGAAGGGAAGGGAAGGGAAGGGAAGGGAAGGTGCTGCCTTTTGCTTCAGATTACCTAGAAATCACCGGAGAGGCAAACCTCACTGGCAGGTGGACCAGCTGGGTCACGGCAGGCACAGATGTCCTGGCTTTGCTGGGTTTCGGAGCAAAGGGCTCGCGCAATCACCTTAACTGCTCTGGGAACCTGAGCTGCAGCCAGAGGGACAGAAAAAGGATGCCAATTCAGAAAGAGAGACAGGCATTGGGCCAGTGGGAACAGCTTGGTTAAGCTGAGCATCAGTCTGAGATCTAACACATTTTAATCAGCAGGACTAGATAATCTATGCTGTGTCTCCCTTGGAAAACCAGTGCTTAAAGTCAGGAATCTTTAGTTGGGATTGCTAATGACTGTGTTGAGCCAGGATATGTGATTACAGGCTATTGATTACTCTCCTCTTTCTGGAGAACAGCAAATATGGTTCCTGGACTGAAGAAAGAACAATAGATACACAAGCAACTACAGACTCCACATAGTCCAGCTACAACAGCACTCAAGGTTTCTAAAGTAAGCTGGGAACAAAGCAAAGACGTATATGTGAAATAAGATAAAATGCTGCAGCATTAACAACGTATGACCACGCCAGGCAAGCTGACAGTTCTTTTTAATAAGATCACTGTTTATAGAAAGAAATTCCAATTAATGTCATCTACCAGGATTTCAGCAAAGCACTTGGTATGGTGAGAAATCTGTAGTCAGGCTGGGGGTGATGGTGAACGAAATAGGATGAGCTGTCAGCCAGAGAGGAAGATGTGAGGGGGTTGCTGAAAAGGGAGTGTGTAGAGATGTTTCTAATGGAGTTCCTCACAGCCCATTCCTGAAGACTGACTGCATTTAGGTTCTATTACTGGCCAGACACAACCAAGTAAGAAAGGTGCTGGGAAAAAAATGGAAGATGGTCGTTTGAGAGGCATCACTGAGGTCATGGAAGACTTGGACATCACTGGAAAGATCATAGGGTCATCAAGGAGCCTAAGCCATAAAGAAGAGGGGGTCTGAAGGATCAGGATAATGAGGTGAGAGAAGCAGTAAGGGTAAGGCTTTACAAGCCCTTCGCTGGAAAAGTGTGTGCAGGTCCAAAACATGGTCTCAAACAGGGCTGGATGCAGGGAAAGCTGTGCAGGTCATCAGTGGGATGCGAAGTTGTATGATAAGAGACAAGAAGAGCTCAGCCTAGTGAAAAAACAGCAGAGGGGTAATGACTGCCGTCTAAAAAAAAAACCCTCTAGAGAATAAGGAGCAGAGAGGGTGAACTGCTGTTAAATATGAAGGCCAAGAGTAGCTCAAACACGCCATCCTAGGCCGGCAGGGAAATATTTCAGCTGGAATCAGGCAGTACTCCTCCTCATCCTGAAGACATCCTGACCTGGGCACAGGAAGCCTGATATACTCACCAAAAAAGATCTTCTGGTGTGGCAGCAGTGGTTACATACAGCTGCTTGTCTGGACCCTGCTGGGTCTCTCTAGTTACCACCCAAGGCCTCAGAGATGCCGACGATGGCTGCTACCCAGAAGATCCTGAATCAACCCAATAGACCCATCTAAACCACCTGTAGCAGACAGCAGGTTTGAGCTGTTTCCCCATTATCCACCTTCAATGTCCAAGAGCAGACTGCACTCCAAACCTCTGTCAGCAAAGCTAAGGCACTCAGGAGCATAAAGCAGATGCTGACAACTTAGCCGACAATACTGTAGCAGTGGAACTGAAAATGTAGATGGTCACAGAGGAAAAGAAACCACCCTGGTTTTGTTCTAGGGCTGGATACGCAAAGCACCTTCAAAATCTCCTTGTCCAGAAGAAGCTGCATCTCTCCTGAGGGTCTGCTAGTACTACAGCAGTGTTGCATTCAAGGATGGCTGCATCTCTACTGGGACTATACTGCTGCATGCACAAGCACAGGGTGGGTTAGCACGGCCACTGTGGGGACACAGCAGTTGTCACCAAGCTGCGACCAGGGTTGCAAACAGGGTAGCAAACTGCTGGCCCAGGATTGGGGCCCTCCCTAGTGTTTCCAGCTCTCCTTGCAGGTGGAGGATGGCAACGAGCATCCCACTCCCTGGTCTAATGGATGAGTTTCCCCTGTGCATGCTCCATATGTGCGGCAGAGTGGCTCGGAGAAGAGCCAGCATGCAGAAAATGAGAAGCAGATGTAATCTCAGCAGAACAGGAACCAGGGGACGCAACTAGAATGAGTGTCTCAATAATTAAAACACCCTAATGAGCATGCTGGCAGGGAAGGTCCCTGCCACTACACTGCAGGTGAGGAACTGATGCAGTGTCCTCTCCTTGGCACCCAGGCTTGGCATAAGGAGAGCCAAAATCCACTTCCTGAGCTCCCAGGAGCTCTCTAGAGGGATGCCCACCTCAGATCTTCCCCGCCAGCCCCGAAACACGGATTTGCAGTGCAGGAGGCAGTCTTTCAGGCTGCAACCCCAAGCATCCTACAGCAGTGACAGCTTTTAGGAGGAGAGGGAGAGATGGCCCCACCTAAAGGGAGCACCTTGGACATAAGAGCAAGAGGGATGCGCGATCAAGGCAATACGAGGAGATTAGCTCCCCCACAACGCCAATAAAAGTGTTTCGGCAGGTGGCCCTCTGAGCAGGGGAGGACAAGGGGGAGATGGAACCAGATCCAGAGAGCTTAGGGGATGAGTGAATCCAAAGGCAGAACTAGTGTCTGCTCAGCCCGTGGCTGAGCTTGGCAAGGGAAAAGGAAACTCACTGAAAGAGGAAGCAAATGCAAAGCCAGGGTTCTCCAAAAGCCCAGAATCACACCCATGCTGCTTCCCAATTTTCAGGTCCTTCAGGCAAGAAGCACTCGCCAGTTCTCACCACTTCCTCGTACCTCTTGTGATGCCAGAAGTCTCACGCCAAGCCTCTGGTGTCACAGGAAGATGGTTTTTTTAAAAACAAAAAAAAAAGCAGCACCAGCCATCAGAGTTCAGCTAGAAATATGAAACAAAGCTTAAATAGACCACAAATAAACACTCAATAGATTGTTTTCCGTATATGCTTATTTCCAAGTGAATGTCATGAAGCTGAAGTGCTTAACCTGCCCTGAGGTAATTCTTCTTCATAGCAGATATTTAAGAATTGCTTTATTCTTTGAAAACTGCCTGTGCTGTTGGTAACTGAATAATATCCTTAAAACCTGCACCTGTACTTAGCCTGAGCTTATTTAGCTTCACCTTCCAGCCACTGGGCTTAGGTACACCTTTGCTGGGTAGAACAAGGTGGTTCTCCAGCCAGGCTTTAGTACCCTGTGATGAAGACACCTCTGATAACCCAAGCTTTCACTGTAAAGCCTCTGTTTCCCATCTTTACTCATCAGTCACTTTCTTCACTGATTTTTCTCCAATTTATTAACACCTTTCTGATCAGCCCCGGTGACTAACGGCAGTAAAGTCATAGCCCCGCTATTGCTCAAGCCCGCAATTCTCCAGCCGAGGACCTCATTTGAGTGTCAGTCACGGCCACACGCTGGAAGTCCAGATCCCGTTCAGTATTCACCCTGCTTCCCCAAACCTCTTTCATTTTTAACAAAACACACACCGTTGGCTAGGTGCACCTGCTGAACGAGCGATCCAACGCTCTGTATCACTGAACTGCCATCTCAATTACACACATACAGCTCCTCCAGTCTTTACATCCACCAGACATTTTTTTCAGAGATCACATTCTGGTTTTCTTCCAGGCCGTTGATCACCGAGGAGAAGCGGCCCTGCGGAACCCAGCTGAGTCTTCGGTGCTGGTCCACCCGTGGTCATTACCTCTCAGACCTATTTCTCAGCCTGTATCAATACATTGCACAAGTGTCCAGCCCAGAGTAACTACCCATCCTCTGCTTTTGGTGCCCTACCAGAAGAGCATCAACCCAGCCCCCTGAAGCCCATCGGTTCTCTTTTCAGTCAGCTCGTGTTCAGGGGTGTCTCTGAAGTCCTCCAGCTGATCCAGCTGTGAAAGAGCCTAAACCTCACTGCATCCGACACAGGTTCTTATGGCAGCCAGGCAATACCGCATGGGATACCTGTAGTATGATACCATCACCGACTGGGCTAAATCTCAGCGAAATGCGGACGAGAAGGGTTCATCTTTGGCAGTCTCCCATTGCGTCCTGGAAAACAAACTGAGGAGATGTGGGCTGAATAGTGGACGGTGGGGTGGGTGAAAAATTACATGGACTGTCGGACTCAAAGGTCAATTGTTTGGGTGGAACAGGCAGTTGATTACAAGTGATGTTTTTCACAGGGCAATACTGGTACAGATGTAATCTCAAAACCTCAGAAAGCTGAAGGAAAGAACTAACAGAAACCTCAGCAGATACAAAGTCCTGCCACCGAGCCAGAATGACGCCGTACACCAGGACCGAACGGCTGGAAAGCAGATCTGCAGCAAAGGACATGGAGGTCCTGGTGGACAAGTTGGCCAGGAGTCAGCTGTATGCCCTTGAGGAGATGAAGGCCAACTGCTGTATGATGTAGGGGAGGTGTCAGCTGAACCCATCAACCAAAACACAGGTGAAGAGAAGAGCTCCACTGGAGAGTGAAATGAGGGAGCAGTAGAAAGGGCAGAGGGTGCCAGAGGCTAAAGGACTAATTTCCAAGAACTCTGACAACCAGTTAAAACCTCCAGAAATGCCACTGCCCCGGGACAACACACAACAGCACACCTCGCTGTGCTCAGGACCAATTCTCCTGCCCCTTCCAGAAGTCACAGTCACTTCTTTGCTGGTCAGAGTCCAAGAGGGTGGAAAGCAAACTGTCTTTTGCAGAAATTGCTTGCACGCAGCAGTTAAAAGACAGTCATCATCTCAGATTTCTGATTATCACTTAACAGAAGGAAAAGACCGAGCCTAACCGAAACCGGCAGACTGTTATTAGTGATTATTTGATTCCTTGACTAAACTGGAGCCCTGGCCAACTCAGAGCCCCTTCCAGGCCTCTCTTTGGGCTGCAGATACCGGTGTTCTCTGCTCTAGACAACTCTGAATCTGGGAGGACATGTAAGGACAGGACAAGAGTACATCTGGGGACAGGGCTGATGTCCTCAGAGACCCCGATGAAATCAGCCTGGTGGGAGGTAAATATTTCCAGATGTAGAATCCCAGAATGAAACGTTCCCATTGTTAACCGGAATAAAACTGGTCTCCACTTCAGCGTGAAACATTGTAATAAAATGTTGTATAAAGCAGATCCTTGTCATCTTAATCAACATTTGAAACTGAATTTTTTCATTTAGAAAAGAAAACAGCATTTTTTTTTTTCTCAAAGTTAACATTTTCCCATGGAAAATATTGACCAAAACATCAGGATGCTGATGAAAATATTGCCAGGAAATTTTCACCCATAGGGGTTTAAGGAAATGCAGGCCCTCTTCCGGCGCTACCGCTAATTCACTGTGTCCTGGAGACACCGCTCCAGGTCAGGACCGGGTCCACCAAATGCGGGGAAGATGCCCTGTGGGTAGGCACCCTTGAGCGGGTCAGCCATACGGCACCCCAGGTTAGGAAGGGATGAACTTTCCCTTTTTTCTCAAAGGTAGCAGAGGCCACCCCGTACCAACTGTGTCTGCAAATACGTGCATGGAAGACCTCAGAAAGGGGACACGGAGACTTCGTCTTGCAGGGACCCAGCCTTGCTTTGGCCTTGTGAATGTGGCCTGTCCCCCTCCCAGTGTCAGAAGCTACGAGTGAATCATTTGAAGCAGCTGGGTAACGAACTGACATTGAGTAAGCATTCGTGACTGGGAGCGTGTGACTCATTACAAATATTTAATGATGAGTTCATCGGAGCAAGACCTTAGCACATCCCTCAAGTTCCCTTCAGAAGAGCTGAGAACGAGTCATTATTTCTTGGGGATCGCATACAAATACAGACACGGTCCCTTACCCAAATACCCAAATCCACCCCCCGAGAGCACCTGCATGCTCCAGACACCCCCTGACACATGCACAGAGCACTCGCTGTATACGCCACGCAGGCACACCAGCCTCCATATTGCATGCAGGCATGCAACACATATGCAGTACATACCCCACCTCCACATACATACACATACATCCTCTCCCTCCCACTCACCCCGATGAGTACACACGCGCTCTGGTATGCCTGCACAGATTTTTACTCCTTGGACAGCCCAGACCAACGCACCACTGATCTGCACCCAAGTCCCTCATCTGATCCGGCAGCCCTGGGGTTTTTTTTCCCTTTCTGAGGGTCTTCCATACGACTGAGTCCTCCAGTCCCTGGGTGGTTACACCTAATTCACCCTCCTAACGCCTCTGCACAATACAGAATATCCCAGAACATCTCACGGCCTCCTCCAGGGCCTTTCCCCACAAGCTCAGGTCTCAGGAATGAGAAAATGCCTTTTTAGCCTTGGTGTCACCCCCAACTTGAAGACAATTCCTTGGATGCTCGGGACTGCTCTCTCTGCAGGACCTTCATCCCAGTGCTGTGCATTACACACCGTCCAAGGCCACGCGCAGCGAGAGAGCTTGTGAAAGTGCAGGTGCAGCAGGGGCTGGTGTCCAGGGGACCTTCTGCAGGGAAATGAAGGAGGAAGATGGGAAACAAAGCTAGGCATTCCCCACAGGCAGCCTGTGCTGCTCATTTTTTTTGAACTAGCATTTTTCCTCATGTTTTTAATAGCTATTAAAAGAAGATGGGGTACATGCCTTCCGTCAGCACAAATACAGGGATAAGTTTATAAGATAACTGCCTAAAAAAGAGTATGAGTGTTTATGCTTTGTGCAAACAATACCCAGAAATGCTGACTAATTCTTGTAAGATGGTAAGTAACTGTATTATTTTTAATTAGCAATTAAATGACTTGGTAATTTCTTGCATTTAAATAGTAATGTAAGTACAAACAATGCTAAGCAAATCCGGTCTTTAGCATTTAATTACCAGGCTCTCCTATGAATTATTTAGCAAGTGAGCAAATACGCTACTCCAAAGAAATCCATTGCTGCAATTAAGCGATTTTAAATTATTTCTTTGTCTGGGCTGCTGTCCTGCCTGGCACCATTCATGTGCAACAGCACGCACAGCAGTGCCTGGGTATTTCTGTGGATGGTGGAGCTGAATTCCGCAGAAGAACAATCCAGGCTGGCTGTAAACGTGCAAGTGTTGGGTTGCCCACCCCAGCCTGCCCAGCTCCCTTGCCGTCCTGCAGCACTGTGGCTCTGCACAGTACCACACGTGCAGCCGGCATCAACAAATCACAACAAGCTACCCTAGAGCTATCTTCAGGAAGGTTTTAAACAAGGAACGTCCTGGATTCATGAAAACATGAGGATCTCCAAAAACCACCTGCCCCCAGCACTGAAATAAGGCCAAGGATGCTCAGAACAGTCACTTGCTTTGTTAAAATGCAGCTGAAGGGGATTCTCCCAGAACCCCCTCGTCACCAATCTGCATCTCACTCATATCTAACCTAAATCTCATTAGCTCCAAATTAAACTGAGCGCTTCTCATCTTGTCCCAGCAGACACAAAGAACAATTGACGACTTTATAACAGCTTTATGGGTTGGGAAGAGTTCACTCCCTTTCTTTGCTAATCAAATTCAGCTTGTTCTGTCAGCCCTCCTGGTCCTTCTTAACCCCCTCAAGTCCCACTGCTTTCTCCAGCAGGGTGGGAGCAATGTTGGGAACACACAGGGCTCTGCAGAAAGATGGCAGAGGGATGCATCTCAGGCAGGGAGCCAGACCACCCAGAAAAAACTCTGCCAAGGCTTCCTGCTCCCACCCTTCTACCTTGCTTCTCAGTTTCAGAGCATATTTCTCAGGTCTGGTGGAATGTGGGACAACCCAAGAAGAAGATAACAATTGCAAGAGGAGTATCCCATCCCATCCTAAACAGCACTGAGCCTGCTTCGTGGAAGGACGGCTGACTCTGCTTTGCCTGGGACGCAGCCAGGCAGGGCTGGATTGCACCGCACTGTGCAGGAGAGACAATTCCTTCCGAGATCAGTCAGAGGGGAAGAGTTGGAGCCTGGCAGAGTCTGCTCTGGGGCTGAAACTGGATCATTTCTTGACAAGCCTCCTGCTCAGATAGTAGCATCACCACTAAACCCCAGCGCTTGCCAGGCAGTGTGTTCAACTGCAGCTCCAGTTTCAGAGGGAAATAGATAACATTAACAGAGGCAGCCTTAAATTAATGCATTGCACCCCTCGGGTGGTACCCCCTCAGCCCTGTGCACCAGCACATGTTTCCAAATCAGCAAACGTCTCCTTGAGGACTTGAATTATTCAAGCTATTTTGGCAAGATAGCTCACGCTTTGCCCAAAGCTGCTCCATGTATCTGTTCCAGCAATGGCAGCGTGTGAAACCATCCCCTTTCGCTGCCCTGGGCTTCCCGTCTGCCGGCAGGCAAGAGCACGCAGGAGAAGGAACAAGGAAGAATTGCACAGGATGCTTTTCCTAGCAAGGACTGTGCCTTCTCGCCCCTTAGCTCAGCCCGAGGTAATGGCGAAAACAAGGGCTGTGACAGAGCAAGCTCCTGGGGACTTTTTGTAATTCTTTGGCTCAACGACAAGGAACCTGGGACTGGAAGGGACCCAGGAGCCAGCCAGTCTGGCCTGGTGCAATCAAAGGTCGTACAAACCCTTCCAGAAATGGATCCTGCTTTGTCAAGCCCAGCTCAGCCTCTGTTCGCCAAGGCTGTTCCAAATCCCCGTTGTTTGGATGGGCTGGTTTCCAGCTAGAAGGGTTACTGCTGGCCCTTCTGCCACTTGCTGTGAGCAGGCACCAGGAGGAGGAAGGAACGTGCCCTGGTGAGGGCTGTTCAACATCTGTCCTCGTGTTAAGGACCACAGCAGCTCAGCTCCACCACATTCATAGCTGAGAAGTCGATGTCATCCGCCCAAGCCATGGTCTGGCCACTACTGGCCTCCACACAGTATCTGAAACATCTCCTGGGGCTCCTGACATCTGAAGAGCCGATACCCAAGACCATTCCCCATCCTGCCCACACTGAGCTCAGGTCAGCCCACCATTTCTCTTGGGTGTGGTGGGATATAAACATCCACAGCTCAGGACACACACGGCTGCAGCCCACCCTGTCCTGAGGATATCTTCAGATGGCCAAGCCATAACCCAACCTGGAGAGCTCATCACAGTGCTGGGGAACTCATCTGTAACTCAGCTCCTGTATCCAGATCCTGGATCCTGGGCTGCATTAGAAAGGGCACAGCCAGGGTTCAACCCTTGGTTGAACCCAGGACTCCTGGTATTAAATTCATAAAGCTCCCGCTCTCCAAATGAGAAGTCCAGCCCTGCTGCTGGCTCACAGACCTGTTCAGACTTCTCCGCTGGAGAGGACTATCCCATCTATTCCAACAGGGACAGTAATGGCTTCAACCCAGCTCCAAGCGGCTCCTGCCAAACTCAGAAGGTAGCGAGAAGAGAAGAAAACAGCAGCCAGGAAAGGGCAGGTCTGGACGAGGCACAGCAGACAAACTGCACAGCCAGGGCCCTACAAAGAGGCAAGCTGATGAAACAGCATATTAAGGGTTTCCTCTGCCATGGGACCGACAAGTGGTCTCCAACCCAGCATCCCCACACAATAATAAATCCAAAAGGAGAATGAAGTTTTCAGATGCCAACATGGGCTAATTGCTCTCATTAAGAACATCACAGGAAAAAGAGCAAACACCCTGCCTTTGGCAGTTGAATGCTCTCAAATTTATCCCCTCTACCCATTCAGTTCAGAGGCAAATGGAAGCAGGAGAAAGAGGGGAGAAAAGTGAGGGCAAAACCTTGCTGGAACTGGTCTACCTCTTCCACAAAGCATCACAACTGTTAACAGACCTGCAAAGTTTGGGTATGAGGGCAGCCCAGACAAACTGCAGTCCCCTGGGAGAGTTTTAACTTGGAGAACATCCCTCCCAATTTTTGCAGGCAAGTGCATGACATTGCAGGACCAAGCAGAAGACCTGAGGAGCTGAGGCAACCAACAACAGCAACCCCCGAACAGAGCTCCTCTGCAGCAGCGTCAAAACATCTCCAGTCAGCTGAGATGAGCTGATAAAAATGCAGATCGATTCCAGGGCCAGGTCTTCAGCTCGTGTAAATCGATGCTGTTCCCGTGACTGGAGCAGATTGCTACTAACTCAAAGTAATGTTATCTACCATCAGCAGTAAGAGACACAAAGCTGCAGGAAGCCACAGTATCCCATTTCTGCTTTCCCTTAGGGAAGGTGCTAATCAAATCTCACTTCTGCCACAGTTCCCAGCATCTGCCACAGTTCCCAGCATCTGAAGCACTCCCCTAGCCCAACCTATATTTCAACAAGCAGCAAACTAGCTATGCAGACAACGGAACTGGGAGCTACTGTGTGGATCAAGGTGGCTGCCCTGGGGTTGTTGAGCGTCTTGAGTCTAACCAGACCCAGAGCCTGCTCCAGGGATGTGCTGGGGGGTGGACACAGCTGACATATAGCATGAGAAACCAGCTGCAAGACGTACAGAACTCGGGCAACCATGAACCTGCTACAGACGCAGCACTGCCCTGGATCATAGCAAGGGCTTGAGCAGATCCCTCTGACCCATCCATCATCTCCTTACCCCTGGCTGTAGCAAAGCTGCCCACAAATTCTCCAGCGTATGACACCATGGCCAAGGATGCATCTGTGCTGGAATGGTGGGATGAGGACAAGAGGACAGCCAGGCTAAACCCTCCTGCCTGGGCTGATGACTTTTTAGTGCTCATGGAGGCCCAGGACCTTGCTTTTGTAATCCACTGACTAGAACCAGCTCAGATGTCCAGCACAGGGCAAAGCTCTCCAATCCCTCCTGTGAACTTATTCGGCAGTACAAAAGACAGCCCTGATGTTTGATGCTGCCTGCTATATTCATCTGCTGTTGGCAGATATTTTGGTGCTAATGAACCCTGGTGATCTTCTAGAGGCACCAAAAGATCACCTTCAGAGCAGGAAGAGTTTGCTAGCTCCTGCCCTGTTACCATTGCCAAAGGCAGCCTTACAACTGAGTCGCTCCCCCCTGCCCTAGACCTGGTAGGAGCACTGTCAAGACATTTCAAACTGCAGGTACTTGTTGGTTGGCGCACAAGGTCCTGCACAATTCCTGAGCCCCCCGCCAGAGCCCTCCTGCCTCCTTCAAGGTCAGCGCTGCTGAGAAAGCTCAGCCAAGCAGGCTTACGCTGAAGCCAAGCAGACACGCAGGCTCTTCACTGCAAAACCCAGGGTTTCAGAATGGACCAAGCCCTTCCCCAGGTTGATACCCAGAAGTATTGGCACCAGGAATATCTCACCCAGCTGCCACAGACAACAGTTCTGCATCCCACTGCCGCTCTCACAGCTGGAGTCTGCAGCTCTGGAACTCAGCATACAAAATCAGGGGGAAACAGGTCTACATTGCCCTCCTCTCAGGGGTAGGGATACCGGCTTGGGGGACCAGAGCAGCAATATTACCCCTGCAGCTCAGCACGGGGATCGCTGAAGCCCTCTCTCACCTGGGTCACAAGTCAGGGACCCCCATGTCAGGCTGCCTACCAGACCCCCAGCAGATATAGGCTGTCCACATTAGGAGCCCAGGCTCACCAGAATCACATTGGACACCCTGCCCTGGAGCCAACACGTGTCACAGAACACCCAAAGGCCCTTAGCTCCTGCCTGATGTTTCCCTCTATGTGGGGTTCACCACCCGGAGCCCTTTCCCGAAGTTCAACACTCACTGTCAGAGAGCCTTGCTGCAGGTCGTGCTGCTTTTTATCCTGAGTCCTATGACTGCTGCCATTTCCCACTGGGGAGGGGAAATTCAGGATCCAGTCCCGTATTCCTCAAGGGTCAAACCTGCATCTCTGAGCCTGGGAAGCAGGGCACGAGGCGCAGTGGGAGGGAAGGAGCATCCCCAGGACTAGAGCCTCAGGCAACAGAGAGACCCCAAATCCTTTCAGCCCACTGCTGAAACACTTCCCCCCTCCCACGTCCACTGTGCCTGCCTTATCCTGTGGGTGCAGAGCAGGAACAACAGGCAGGGACAGACAGGAGAGACAGGACTGCCCGTCTGCAACTACAAAACATCAGTCCTGCTGAAGAAGGACCATGCTCAGTGGAGACCTGTGTCCCATCCACCCACCTGCTTTGGGCTGCAGCTAGTTTGGTTGCCACTGAGCGAGGCTCCGGCAGTGCCTTAGGAGATACCTAAGCTCACAGGGCAGTGCTGGTCCTGCCTGTACTCCCCTTGCTAATCGCACAAGACCCCTTGTGCCAGGACACTTTGTGCCACCTCAGTGCCAAGCACTTGTCATCGCTTCTTGATTTGCTTCCCCGCAAACAGCTGAGAAATGCAACCCCATGCTCATTTCTGGGAGCATGTCGGCACGCCAGGAAGGGTGGCTGATCCAAGTCCTCTGGCGAGACTGCTCTTACTGGAAAAGAGAGTCACAACCCAGAGACACATGGTCTCTATCCCAGACCCTGGCGCCTCCAGGGAAGGACAAGAGTTCCCTTGGCTGACGGGGACGAGGTTCTCTCCCTTGTGATCAGCTGAGCTCTGCTCTCCGGGGAGTGTTACTGATCCACCTGTCCCCCACACAGCTCCAGAGTCTCCACTGTCATTTATGCCAACCCCATCAAGCAAAGACAGGCTAGAGATAGGTCTACCAGTGTAACTGTACCCACGGCAGGAGCTCTCAGTCACCATGCACCTCCCTAGTGGGTTTTTTGGAGGAGCTGACACTTCCCCCTAGCCTTGGTTGCATCCCACGCACTCCCAACCCAGAACGAAGAGGATCTCATGGCTGGACAATAAGAAGAGCTCCCTGCTCCACGGCTCTCCACAGCAGATAGCAGACTTTGCAGCAGCCCTTGCTCCCCACAAGGAGACAGAGCATCACTGACCACTTCTCCCCCTCCCAGGAACGTGTCCAGCCCTGAAGTACATCCTGATCTTTGCTGGAGAAGTTCTCCAAGTCGCCAATGCACAATGGAGAAACCAGGGAGAAGGGAACATCTAGCTTATCGCTGGCCAAAGTTAGAAGCACATAAATGGATTTGGGTCTACCCAAGCAGGAGTTAAATATTGCACCACATTCTTTAGGAGCGGTCCCAGGACAGATGGGAATGTGGCTCCCAACAGAAACCAGCTCTGTGCTCAGCCACTGCTCCAAGTTAATCTTTCCCCAGGTTGCAGAACCAGAGATGGGCAGTGACGTGGTGACCCCTGCTCTGCACTCTACAGCAGGGATCGACGAGCTAAATTACATCGCATTTGGCTGTGAACCTTATTACGTCCAGACAGCCCCTTCCCTTCAGTGCGGCACTACAAGAGAGTCCTCACCTCTCCCACAACAAGGTCCAGCTCACACAGCGAACAGCAGGAGCAGAGCAGGAGCCAACAGGGCATGGTGTCCAATACAGTCATGCTAGAAGCAGCGGAGGTAACGCAGGACAGCCCGAGCAGCCTCCGTCCTCCCTGCTTTACCCTTTTGGTCACATTATTCCTCTAACTGATATTTGTCTGTAGGTGGGTCCGGTAAATCCTTTCTCTCACCCTTGCTCTGACCCACTGTGCAGCCACAGCAAGGCTGTACCCTGCTCTCCCCCGTCACAGGTACGTCCACCCCAGTGACACAGGGCCCAGAGTCAAGCAAAGTGGCCCCACGGCCCTCTGTCAATGGGAGGAAGGCTTGGCCAGCTGGTGGGGGAAGGAGGTCTGGGGCAAGTGGTCCATATCCAGCACGTGGATCAGCATCACTGGATTCCAGTGGGGGGGGAGAAATCAGGAGGCTGCTCCAGGCAGAGGGCAGGGATGAGGGAGGGCAAGGAGAGGAGAGACGGAGAATATTATAAAACGCAAGACCTTGAAACAGGTGAGGACAAGTTGGCCTGCATTGCTCACCTTCCAGGCCTTAATCCCTTCGTTAGCACACATGCCCGATACAATTAAAGACAAACTCCCAAATCTGCAATGCAGACCGTCTGCGCCAAAGGGTCCTGCGAACTCGTCTCTGCATTAACTGGTATCTCCCAAGCCGAGGAGCATTTCCCATGTGGTGCAGCTCTATGGGGCTGGCCCCCAGGTCCAGCTGTCCCCCACGCTCAGGGACTGGGCTCTGTGGAAGAGCCCCGAGCATTGAGGAGGGACGGGAGCAGGCTGACCGAGCCACAGGGGGTCTCTGGAGCAAGCAGAGCTGGAGCTGGTTACACACAACCAGCAGGAGCAAAGGTACAGGCAACGAATGCAGAAGGTGTGACCAACGCCAGGAGAGATGGCGTTGTGGTGGGAACAGGCCAGGGCAAACGAACAGGGCGATGAGGACGGGGCAGACAGGAGACTGGGTGCTGGGGCTGGTGGGGGTTGCAGGCGATGGTTTTCCTGTCGCTTGGTCTCTCTGTGGTCTCTGCCATCGTGGCCTGTAGGTCTCCCCATTCTTCTAGATCACCAGCTCTCCAGGGTGTACTGCCTCCTCTGTGCCTCCATCTTACGCTTTCCCCAGTAGGACCCTGTGCTGCGGCTAAGTCTCCAAACACCATGGCAACACCAACAATAAAAAGCAACGTACCACAGCAAAAGACAACGGCTCTTTGGGGCAGCCCCACGTGGCCTTAAGAATCTGCAACCCTGCAAGATCCAGAACGACTTGCTGGCAGGTTTATCCCAGCCTGAAGCTAGTGCCCTTACATCTCGCCTCAGCATCTTCCTACAGTCCCTGCCAGGAGGTGGGAGATGGGTCCATGGCCCCCCTTACCCAAGCATCACATGTTCAGCAAGCACATCCCCCAGTACCTTAAGCAACTGTGCCAACAACTCCGTCACCACCACATTTTGTAGAAAACACCAAGAACCTGCAGCCTTTGGCCCTGGCTGACCCATGCAAGCTCCCCACCCCGCCCAGGTGCCCACCAGCTCAATGGGCAGAGCCATCTGAGACCATTTATGTTGGCAGGGGCTAGAAACAGGGTGCCGCTGGGCATTCGCAGCCCCAGGCAGTGCCGAGGCCGCGGGTTTGCAGCAGCAAGGCTGGTTCTGTGTCCACCTCATTGCATATGCAGGCGGGAGCATGAACATGAACCAGACTTGTGAGGTACAAACCAGGCTGCAGGAAAGGGGGAGACGCAGCGAGACAGGCAAAAATCTCTCCTCCAAGGCAGAGCACTGTGGGCTTCACAGTGATTTTTTCACCTTCACTCCATGAGCATTGCCAGAGCTGGCACCGCCCCAAGACCTCGCACCCCACGAGCAGAGCCTTCATCCCACATCCCCCTGAGCTGGGCCACCCAGGAGCTCAATGCCACAGCGCAAATTTGGACAAGGAGGGGGGAACGGCAAAGCCACCTCTGCACACGCTGCTGAGGCGGTGAGCGACCACATACGCGTGCACTGCCACAAATACATATATACATCCTTATGGGTATGTATGTCTGCCCGCGTGCCCTGCCTGCCTCTGCTCGGATGTGCGCTGAAGAGCAATGAATGGCTCTGCTTCTCCCCGAAGGCTGAGTGCTTATCCATTTATTGTTGCTGTTCTTGGCCTATCACTTTCTGGTTTATTATCCCCTTGGATTTATTTCTTTATTTTATTTAATGCATTGAAGAATTGATATGCTCAGAGCATCGGCACTTAGAGATGCTTTCAGAGCCACCTTGCCGGATGATTGTGCGGGCTGCAGCGGCAGGTCTGGTTTGCTGTTGCTGCTGGGGTAGGAGAGCTGCGTGACGGGGACAGGCGGTCGTTGCCGCAAGAAGCGGCACTGTCCGGTCACACACCCCCGTGAGATGTGAACAGGGATGATGCCTGTTTTGGAGGTAGTCGGACAGCATGGAGATGAGGACTGTGAGTGATAAAACTTATGGGGAGAAATACCTCCGGGTCTCCTTTCTTGGAGAAATAGCCTGTGAGGTAACTGCTGTTTGCGGGGGACCCAGAAGCTTGGAGGTGAAAGAGAGGCATTTAATCCGAGTTAACAAACCAAAGCTGCTATCACTGCAGATCTTGGGAGGGGAAAGGAAAAAAATAAAAAAAAAAATCAAGCAAGCAGGTCCCACAGGATCTACAGAAG
The DNA here is from genome assembly GCF_965638725.1 of Aptenodytes patagonicus. Taxonomy (NCBI): domain Eukaryota; kingdom Metazoa; phylum Chordata; class Aves; order Sphenisciformes; family Spheniscidae; genus Aptenodytes; species Aptenodytes patagonicus. The sequence goes on from NC_134973.1 coordinate 2,820,108, forward strand.
AGGAAAATAAGGCTGCACAAGATCTGTTACGGCATTAAGCCCTGTGTCTTCATGGATCCCCAGAGAGACGCGCTCACTTCTGTGGCTTCACTCCCTGCACCCACCTCCATCCCTCCTGCCTTTCCAGGGAAGCAGCAACATCTGCTGAAGGGAAAGGACACACCTGGGGAAGAAATATCATTGTTCCTCTGGGACATGAAAAGGCACAGCACAGCAAAAAGTAGTTGCTTGGAGAAGAGCCTGGCTGTGCAAAGTCATGCCAAGGGATGCCTCCCCATGCCGTGCAGTGGAGCGGCTCCCACGGGGAGCTCCAAGCCCACTGCTGAGCCTAGACTAATCTGGGAAGGTCCCCACATGAAGCATAGGATGTAGGCACACCTTCAGCAGGCATCGCACAGGATGCAGGAGAACCTTTGTTCTCAGAGGTACAAGTCACTTGGATCCCCCCCCGACTCCAGCAACACAAGAAACCAGAGCAACTGCAAGGACAGGCTGGGCCAACACTCATCCCTCCACGGCAATTGCAGGATCGTAAAGCAGGAGGAGGGGGCTGCTTTAGCCCACGTATCTGCCCCACACAGCAGTCAGCCTGCTGCTTCCGACAGCTCCCAGGACTATCGAGCTGATGCTTTAGCATCCATACTGGCTCCTGGTACTAAGAATATCGACTGTCATTACAAAAGTGAGGGTTTCATGGCTGGGCAAGAAAAGCATGATCGCAGCAGCCGGAGACAGCAGACCCTGCTTGGATTGCTTCTGTAGGTAAAAGGATTTTTTAAGCCTATCCCAGGATTTTGGGAGCTGAACCCATCGTGTTTGATCCCTGGCACTGGCTGCATTTTAACCCCATCTCTCTCAGTACCCACACCCTCTGTCATCCCATGGGGGTCTCTCTGCCCATCCCAGCAGATCCAGCAGTCAGGAGCATCTTTCCTCCATCAATCCACCCAGCTGTGCTGAAGCTAGCGGAGCTCTACAGACTTGCTTACTTTAAAGATCAGGCCTGACAGCACCCTTCCCAGACAGATTCAGCATGGGCAGCAGCAGCTGCTGGCACTGCTCAGAGCTGGTGCTATCTTCAACCATTGGTGCTGGAGAAAGGCAACCTGCAGATGCACCTGGGGCCAAAGGGGGACAGGTTCCTGTCTCAAAGCACAGGCTGTGCTTGCAGAGTGCTATGCCAAGCCAATGTAGATAGAGGAGAGCTTCTCTGCCTGTCATTTACCCTGCCCTTCCTCAGAGATGCACGCAGACCCCAACCTCATATGTCCCCGGGGTACACGTGGTGTCCCCCTTACCACAAACCTGGCCACTAGCGTCCCCAGGCAAAGTTCCTAGCATCACAGTTAAGAAGGCACCACAAGCCTGGCATGGGCAGCCCAGGGGTGACAGCTCTGACTCTCCCTGTGTCCAGATCCCCGCTGTCTTAGCTCACTCCCCACAAACCAGGAGGAAGAGCTCCTCCAGGCAAAGGGCTCCGACTGTGTGAAGCCACACAGCATAAAGCACTTCATGGCAGGGAGTGGTTGACATCCATGTGATGCTACCAGAGCTTGCCCATTCCCCAAGTGGTGGGTACAGGTCACAAGCCCACATCCAGGGGACCAGTCCAGCTGGCCAAGGGCTACTGCTGCCAGGAGTCAGCCAGGACACATGAAATGCCCACGGAGACGAGGCCCATGGTGAGATCCAGGTGCTATGATAATACTATCCCAGCGCGAGTCACTCTCCAGGTCGGAAGTTAGGAATTTGGCCCTGGAAGGGGCTGCTGGCCACCGGCCACCATACCCTGTAATCCCTCCTGGGAACTCCACACTCCAGCCTAAAACCAGCTTGTTCCTCCCCAAGCAGCGCTCTGACTGGAGGCTGCTCCAGAATCTCAGTGAAGAGCCCGAAGATGAGATCAGCACAGCCCACGTCCAGGATGAGCATGACAGGAGTGCTGGCATGTCCAGCATCTCCATACTGGAGGCCAGACGGAGAGATCCAGGTCCTGTTGCTCATGCCCTTCTCCCTTGCAAAATTGGCACTAAGGTGTGCAGACACCAGCCCCTGGGAGCGTGTGGGCAACATCTTCCAGCCTCCTGCAGGCAGGACAAACTCCCACCGCCACAGGCTCCTGGTCCCACACTCCTGCCCTGTTCCTCCAAAGCCCATCAAGCCGCAGCTCCAACCCTGATCTCTGCTGTGGAGAGAAACAACTGCTAGGAATACATTCCCATGGCCAGCATCGTCCCTTTACCCCTCAACCACTGCCCCGGTGCCAACTGACCGGTGATGCTTTGGGACAGCATCGTTAGCAGATGGGGCTGAGCAGGCAGAAAAGAGGCAAGTCGAGACCTGGACCTCACCCCACGTCCGGGACACTGTGGAGCCGAAGAGTGGGTGTCCTGCCAGTGTGGTATCCATGGCCCTGTTCAGAAGTGGGGCTGAGCATCCCCAGGTCCTCGCTCTCAAAGGCCACACTGCTTCAGGGAAGGGCAGGAGAGCACGTCCTGCCCCAAATCTCGGGCTCCACCAGCACTTTACCACCTTCTGTTTCAAAGTGTCCTTGATACCTCTGTGCCTGTCCCCACTGCAGCACCACAGCGCCAGCCCGTCCATCAGGCAGGCTGCTCCAGCCCACGGCATCTGTCAAGAGGAGTCTGAAGACAACCATCAGCTCGCAGAGGACATACTGTGGCGTGAATCCCTTCCCAATTGCGACGTCTCCTTTTTTAGGCTCTAGCAAGTTATACTGAATACACTGGGAACAGAGCCTTGGATCGCAGTAGCGGTGAGCAGCACCGCCCTATGGCTCCCTGAGCCTCTGGGCATAAGTGGGGCTGGAGGGACTCCCAGAATAAGGTCAGCATCCTGATGGCACCACGTCCAGAGCTGTGTCAAGCACGCACACTGCCTTGCCACCTTGCACATTCAGAGCCGCTGCAGCAAGGGACAGGAGCGTTAATGCAGGTCTGGACACGGCCAAGTTCCTCAGGAAGCCCATCATACCCAAAGGTGAAGGAGACTCCTCAGATCCCCAGCTCTGAGGACCCAGACCAGATGCAGTTTACCCTCAGATCCCACCCAGAGGTAGAGAAAAGCAGGTGAAGCTGCAGCAAACTCAGTGCACTCACATCATTGCACCTTCTGTTGGAAAGCAAGACTGGACAAACAGATCAACAACAGTGCTAGCACACTGCCAGACAGACCAACAGCATCCCATGCCCAAAGCACCTCCCTTCTCCCAGAGATCCTGCATGTGAGTTGTGACACCCTTGGAACGTGGGAGGAGAACAGAGCTTGCTTTTGCTCTACAGCCTGCTAACGCTGTTCAGAGGCATTTAGAGCTGCGGAGCCCAAACAAGGCTGGAAGAGAAGCTCAGTAAATCATGTCCTGCCTATTTTGGAGCTCCCAGGAGTTGTTTGTTCCTTTCCATGGGCTCAAGTGATCGCTCTCCTGTGGGCACAGTGATCTCTGCTCAAACCCCTTCTGCTCTTAAACACTTACATTAACCGAGTAATTCAAGCAGCAGCTAAGTGTGCTTCCAAATACAGTGTTCTAGAGTACAAAAATCCTCCCCGAAGGAGGCTCTGCCTTAGTGTCTGGGATGTAGAGACCCAGTAGGCACTAAGCCCTGCCAGGATAGGAAGAAAAAGGCAAATAAGGGCTTGAGAGGCCGTCGATATCCATGGCTACTTCTGTATTGCTGGATCCCGGCAGCTTCCCAGGCTCAGCTACGTCCCAGTTTCACAGCAGCATCCTGCCTCCCCGCGCAATACCTTCAGCCTGTGCTGGAGGGCAGGTGCAGAATGGTCTGACAAGTCCCCCACTCAGGATGCCCAAGGTGCGCCCAGTGGTCTTCTAGACAGACCTTGGAGAAGGCAGATCCAACAGTAGCATTATCACAGGTGTAACTGTTTGGGAGCCAGCATCACGCATTGCTGGAGCGTGAGTGGGCAGGTTCCATCGCACTAGTCAAACGTGACATCAGTACAGGGTGCGAGTCCCCCCATGTCCAGGTCTCCAACATGACCCTGCGGCGCTTCTATGAACTTGCACAAATCTCTGAACTGCCCAACCAGAAATGCTGGGGAAATGCCCTTCCACCAAGGCCAGCCCTTGGCCCACAAAGGTATTTTGGGTTGGGAATTGCTCTTGCCTAACCAGAGCCATCAGCAGTAGGCAGCCAAGGACCCCCGGAGGTTCCCCACCGGCTTCAGACTCAGACCATTGCTCTCTCGACCGTATGGATGCTGTGAGCACCACGCTGGGTGGCAAAGGCTGCAGCGGGAATGGCCGCTGCCCCTTCCTGATTAAACAGGAGAGAAATTGCTGCAAGCTCAGCTCCGCAGCCCTGCCAGCAGGACACTTGCTGCAGCAGGGTCGGCAGCCCAGAGGGATGGAGGGGTGCAGGGAAGGGCTGCCAGTGAGCCCCAGGGGAAAGAGCGTGACCGCAGGGGTAGGTGAGGAGCATGGGGTGCTGCTAGTCTGCTCCTGACTGCAGGATGCTGTAGAGAGAAGGGGAGACAGAGACCCCCAATTACACTTATAGGGACAACAGCAAATTCACGGAGCAGGAGCATGTTTCAGTTCTAGTTGGGGAAGGACAAACAAGAACCGGCCTGATGTCAACAAGCAGGGACAGATTGGAGTGAGCAAAAGACATGCCTGACACTGGGCTAAGCTCTCTGCTTCGAAGCCAGTTAAACGGCAACCAGCCAAGCAGGGAAGACGACCATACAGCAGCTCCAGGAGCCACAGCACAGCCTGGAAGGGGCCAGCTGACAGGTCAGGACAGAGAGTTTATGCTGGCTTTCCTGGCACACGCAGAGCCCGAGTCCTGCCCAAGGAGCTGGTCTGCTTGTCGCAACAGTGCAATCAAAAGGACCTCAGGACAACGCTGGGCAGCAGGTCTGGGGCTGAATCCTGTCCCCAGAAAGGTCGACAGGCTTGAGAGCCACAAGCAGAACGCTGCTGAGAGCAGAGCCAGGACCGGGGACTTCAGGGATGCTGCTCCCTAGAGGCTTGGCCATTTCAGACCCACGTTACAGGTCATTCTTCAAGTCACCACAGCTCTGCCCTGGCAGGTAGCAGCTCCTCCTTACACAAGCGCTCCTGCCACAGACCTCGCAGCAGCCTCCCCGACTCTGCTCTAGGTCCTTGTGCTCCATCTCCTGGCCCCGTGCCCCGGAGCAGCCAGCCCCCTGCCACCCTCCACCCATCTGGCAGCCCTCTTCATTCATCTTCATGCCTTTAATCCTTTAGTTAAATGGTGCAGCTCTGCACTCAAAGCTGGAAAGAAACAGCCTAATGGCCATTAAGTTCCCCTTCAGAATATTAGATTCCGATCCATCAATTTTACTTTGTAGAGAATATTTGCAGTAAAATCAGAGCAGCTCCCAGGCGCCTGACAGCCCAACAGTGTTTTCTTCCTAAGAGCAGCTGTTCAGAAAACACACCGGCTCAGGATTTACTGACAGTTGGCAATACGAGATAGTTCAGAGCCACAGCCCAGAGGATGCCGCCTGCTTCTGTCACCCATGTCAGCTTCCATGAACAAACCGCAGAGCCGACAGAGCAAGTCTGCCGCTATAACCCTCCGGCTTTCCGGCATCCGCCCACGGCCTGCCGTTGCTCCAGCCCTCTCCTCAGCAAGGAAGCGCTGGTCACTGGTGTGCAGCCCACTTCATCCCCGCTGAGGACTGGGAAGGCTGCCCCAGCAACGCTGCAGACAGTGCAGCAGAGCTGGCCAACTGCTAGAGAAAAAAAAGAGCAGATTTCTCTGGCAGAAGCACAGCGAGGAAGGCAGCGGGACTTGCCTACGTTGCCCTGCCAGTGCCACCTGCAACAGGTGAACGGCACGTTGACGAGAGCAGCCGGCCTCTTCCCAGCCTGGGGAGCAGGTTGGCAGGCAGGCAGCATGGTTGTGCATTCCCAGAGCGGTGCCAAAGCCTTTCCAGAGGGACCTGCAGGTCGGGCATCTTACCCGTGCAATGTGCTTACAGCTTGCAGAGGTGATGCCGGGTCTCTTCCCTTCCCCTCCTGGAACCAGAGCCATGGGGAGCAGTGCTGAGCACATGTCCCACAGAGGGTCCCCAGGGGTTCCCTGGAGCTCAGGGAAGAGCACAGCCTCGCCCAAAGACTTGCACGCTTACTGCCTGCAAGGAGCGGCCTGGGGCTGTGCTGCTAAAGGCAAGACCAGAGGTGCAGCAAGACAGAACCTGCTTCCACCCAGTCCACCTGCCCCGATAACCTTCCCCACCGCCCATCCCATGCGCCAGCCCTACCAAGGCACCACCAGAACCACCCACAGAGCAAAACCGGAGGATATCTGCAACTCTGCCACCTCCCAGCTGCAAACCCAAGGACCGGCACGCTCCTAATGATATTAACAGCGAGGAACATCACCAGACTGATTATTTTTTTTTTATCTTGCAGGGGGCCTTGCCCGCCTAGCCCCAAACTGAGCATTACTGGGACAACAAGTTCCCACTGGGTGCAGTGGTTCTGTTCAGCTCAAAATCTGTGCCCCAAGCTGACAGGTACTAAACTGGGCAAAGCGATCGGAGGCCTTGAGTGCCTTGTTACAGCATCACAGCCTGAGCTCGGGGTGATGAGGCACTTGCGGTACGTGCAGAGGGAGGGCGACTCGTCAAGTAGACAGAACCGGAGTCATGCTTCCCCACGTACTGCAAACAGGTCTGCCCTGCCAGCCTAAGGATTTTACCTCCTCTGCTTGTGGGCAGATTTATGGCAAATAATAATAGCTGGGAGAAAACAGAACATCTCCGGGAATGGCAGGAAGGTAAAGATGGGAGTCAAGTGCTGGGGAGCCCCTAACCATTGTCAAATCCACACCTGCTGCTGCTAACAGCTTTTATCCTCATGTTTAACATGAGGCTCTGCACCAAAAACTGTCTCCGGCAAGCCCAGTCTTCCCAGGGCTCGGGAGAGCTGAATTCCCTCTGCCATGGGCAGGGCTCACCGACACTCCCAGCATCGCATGGAGAGTTCCCGCAGCTCCAACTCTTCCCAAGGGGGCTGAGATTTAAATTACACCAGCTCCTTCGCGGGGCTGCTTTGGCTCTTTGGCTTGTTCCTTTGTCCCAAGGCTCTGTGCAATTCTCCCCTGCTTCTGCACAGACCCACAGCTCCAGAAGGGAGAAATCAGCTCAATTTAATTCAAAAGTTTCTCAAATCCGCACCGGCCAGGGGGTGGGCATCCTCCAAGGCCCCCCAGCACAAGGGGTCTTTCGCAGACACCCCATCACTCCCTGCTACAAGAACTCTAAAATCAGCAGTTTTGCAGCAGCTGCAGAAATTCCCTGTTTTCGACTTCTTCTTCCCCAGAACGCCCATCCCGATTTTCTCCTCTTTCTCATCTCATTTTTCTCACATTTCTTCCAAAAAAAAACCAAACCAAACCCCAACCCTTTTATTTTCTCCCCCCACCCAGGCTTGTCACAGACCCCCGGGACCACATCCACCCCGGGGACACCCCACCTTCCCCCCCCCCCCCCCCCTTCTCCGCAGGGTGCCCCGCAGGCGGGCGAAGCCTCCGGGAGCCCCACCCGGCGGCGGCGGCGGCTCAGACCTGGGCGGGAGGCGGAGGGGGGGGGGGGGGGGGGGGGGGCAGCGGCAGCCGGCACCGGGAGCGCTCTCTCCCCCCCCCCCCCCCCGCGCCGCCCCTGCGGAGCTGCTGGCGGGCGGCGCCCGGTGCAGCCCCGGGCTCCGCTCAGCCGCCGCCCCGGTGGTACCGCGATCAAACTTTCCCGGGAGCCCCCCCGCCGCCGCCTCCTCCCGGCTCACCTGCGCTCCGGGCGGCAAGGGGGGGCCGCGCCCGCCCCGCGGCTCCCCGAGCCCATGCGGACCGGCCCCGTTCCCGGCCGCCCAACGGCGCAGCCTTCCCCGGTCGGGGGAGCGGAGCGGAGCCGCCGCCGGCGCTTGCGGGGCCGGGGTTTGAATTCGTCCAACCCGCCCTGATTGGGCTGCGGAAGGAGGGGGGGGGGGGGGGAGAGCCGGGGTGGGGCCCGGGATTGGGGAGGGGAGGGGGGGGGGAGGGCGGAGTGTGGATGCGGGGGGTTGGAGGGATGCGGGGGGAGGCGGGGGAGGGGGGGATGCAGCGGCTGTGAGGAGGCAGGAGGGTGTGGGGGCCGTGCGGGGATGCGGGGGAGGGGGGGTGGGGGTGGCAGGGGGATGGGATAACGTGGGGATGCAGGAAGGTGTGGAGGATGTAGTGCCGGGGGGGATGCAGGTGGTACCACGGGGCGCCTGGTGATGCGGAGGGATGTTGGGGATGCAGGGGGATGTGGTACCCGGGGGATGCGGGGGGGGTGGGGGGGATGTTGGGGATGCAGGGGGATGTGGTACCCGGGGGGGGGTGGGGGGGATGTTGGGGATGCAGGGGGATGTGGTACCCAGGGGGTGTGTGTGGGATGTTGGGGATGCAGGGGGATGTGGTACCCGGGGGATGCGGGGGGGGTGGGTGTGGGGGGGTGTAGACATGCAGGGGGATGAGATGCAATGGGGGTTGCAGGGGATGTGGGACATGCAGGGGGATGTGGTACCCTGGTGGGGTGCAGTGGGTGTGGGGAATGCAAAGGGACATGCTATCATGCGGGGGGGGGGGGGGGGCGGGGGGTGATGCAGGGGAATGTGATACTACAGGGGGCCGGGGGGGTGCAGGGTGGTAGGGGGCTGCAGTGGGTGTGGTGCCATAGGAGGACCTCGGGGATGCAGGGGTGGGGGGTGGGGACTGCAGGGAGGAGCAGTGCCATGGGGCTGCCGTGGAAATGCAGGGGGGGTAAGGGGGCTGCAGGAGCATGCGGTGCTATGGGGGATGCCCAGGGGGATGGCGGTGCCACGGGGAGCGACCATGGGGATGCAGGAGGCAGGCATGGCCTTGGGGGTGCCAGGGATGCAGCGCTGTGGGGATGCGCAGGAGGAGGGATGCAGGGCAGCGTGGGATTTGGGGATTTGAGGGATTGCTGTGGGGACACGGGAGGTGTGGGGGTTGTGGAGCAGGGAGCAGTGCTGGGGGGTGTATTCTGCTCTGAGGATGCAGGGGAATTTCGGTGGTGCTGGGGGGGCACAAGGAATGGTGCTGTGGAGAGGATGGTGGCCCTGAGGGAGGGTGCAGGGCAGCAGGGTGCCATCAGGAGGGGCGGCGGTGCAAGGTGGACAGTGCATGGGAGCCACAGAGGGGTGTCCCAGGCGTACCACAGTATTTGTGGGACCAAAGCGGGTGATGTCGCTGCCAGAGGTCAGAGCAGGAGGGTGAGGGTGGCACCCCTGGGCAGCAGAGGGGCAAGGGAGGAGGCAGAGCCAAGGGGATGCCGGGGAGGGGGACACAGCCTTGAAGTAGACCACTTGCTAGGACAGGCAGGAGGGATCCAGGCTAAGGCCCCACAGGATTTTTTGGTCAGGATAAGATCCCTGTCAAATGCCGGCATGGGAGTTGCAGCATTGCTGCTGCTTGTGCTCAGCACCACCTCACAGCTGGGAGCATGCTTTGCTGTCAAAGATTAGCAGAGCTGCCCTGTCCCGCTGGGGCATCTCCAGGGGACTTGCGGGGCCAGCACGGGGTGACAGCAGGGACAGGAAAGCAGTGATGGAGCTGCCGGTCCTCTCTAGCTAAGTGCTACCAACACACCCTCAGACCATCCCTGCAGCCAAGCACAGTTGCTGCTACTGCACCACAGCCATCCCCTGGCTGGATCCATCCCTCCTGCTCTCCTGAGCAATGCACCAGCTCTGGTTTCCCGCACGAGCGCAGGAGCAGAGCACAGGGAAGGTGACCGTGCTCCCCTTTTCTCTGTTTCAGCCTAAAGGGGCTTTGAGCCCTCGAGCCTCCTGTGCATGCTCCTGTCCCCTGTCCCGGCATCTTCTCAGGCTGGAACGTGTCACTTGGACTTTTGTCCTCTGCAATGGTACAGAATAGATATACAGAGCAATAAATGTGTCAGAGGGGCATTCAAAGCTGGGGCTACCACTGGTGGGCAGGATGGGGACAGCATAGCTTCTGCTGTTGCTCAGTCCACACTTGTGGGCCTGTCCCCCGCACACACACATTCGAGTTTCTTCTAACGTTCCCCATAGCGGGACCCCCAGCCACAGCGCCCGTCCGAGCGCTCTCAACAGTGCTGGACTCACCACTGACAGCAGTGGACGATGGTCCCTCTCACCGGCTCCTTTCCCGGGGGGACGCTGGCTCTGGGGACCGCAGGGGTTATCCCTGTGGTGCTGGGTGCTGAGGGCCTGAGCTGCGCCCAGGGAAGGTCGCTGCAATAGCCTGTGCAGTGCTTTTTGGGACACTTCTGATGTTAGCACAGACGCCTTCCTGCAAAGTCCTTTTTCTCTAAGCTCTTCGCTCCTGCAGAGCAGATTAAGCACTCGCTGCATGCTGGACCTGTGGGGTGTTACCCCTGGTCCGGCCAACCAAGCTCAGGGGAACCGAAGGATACGCGCAGATGAATTGGGACGGGGAGGGGTTTGAAACCCTCCCAGACCAGCGCCTGGATGAAGCCACAACCGCATTGGCAGGGGACTGTCGCAGGGGAGCCGCTTTCTCTCTGCTTCCCCTCTGTAAAGCAGCAGCTCCCAGGGAGGTGTGGGCTCACACTGCCAGATGCACCACAGCTCCCCAGAGTCGGTCCCTTCGCCAGGATGGGTCCTGGGTGCTCCCTGAAGGATGCTCTGGGCACTCAGCGGAGAGGGCACCCTTGGTTTTGGGAGGACAGGCGGGCTGCGTCTCCCTCCCTCCCACTCCTGCAGCTTTGAGAGTGGGCAAAAGCACCAGCTCCTCGCCTTCCCCCCGCCGGGTGCAGAGGCTGTAGATGCAGCCCCAGGGTCTGCTTTGAAAATAGATGATCTCAGAGCAACACGGTTGCATCTGTGCCACGAAGGGTAAGAAAATCCTGCAATGCTGCAAAGGACTTACCACGCCAACCTGGTCTGGAGGCTGGGGCTGGCACTGAAGCCACGGGCAGGAGTGACCATCATGTGTTCAGCCCAAATCATACCCCACTCCCCTCCTGTGGTTCCTCTTGCATCTCCCAGGCATTGCAGGGGCTGCACAACCTTCAGGAGAAGGCGCGGGGATGAGACATAACTGGCAAACAGCAAAGGCAGGACCCCGCCAGAGCCGTGTGGCTCCTCTCGCAGGTGTCCTCGAGGGCTGGCACCTGCTCCACGCAAGCTCTGGAGCCATTTGAGATCAGTCCCCGTTGCACTTGCCAAGGTCAGGATGAGTCACAGCTGCTACGAAATTCACACCTCCTGCGGGTCCCTGCTGCTTTTACCCAATGAGCATACTTTGGCACATGATATATCCAAGAGAAACCATTCCTGCTGGGATCTGGGGAGCCTTAACCTCTGTCCCCAACACTGGAAGGACCACGAAGAGCCCTGTCTTTTGGAAAACCCTCCAAAGCTCTTAGGGGACTGACCCAGGTGCAGAGCTGAGGGGAGGTTCTCGCTGGCACAAGCTCTGGGACACGCTGGTGATATTTTCCCCTCAAATCACAGAAGGCAGCTGTCTGCAGCTCCTAAAACCCCACGTGCAGCACAGCAGAGCTCCCACCACGCGTATTCCCCCATCCTCTCTTTCATCCTGCCCTGAGGCTCTCAGGACCGGCTTCCCAGGAGAGAAGCTGCCGGGCTGCATGTGTCAAAGCAGAACCTGGGTCAGAAGTTCGTTACAGACTTCTTATTAAACGGGAAGAGGTGCCCACTGGTGAGACAGAGACCTTCGCTTCACAGGCAGTGGGGTGCTCAGGGTAAAGATAAGCTTTAATAGGGTGCTCCCCCCCATTGCATAGAGAAAAGAAAATCACCATTTGTATTTTTGCTTAAAATTTTCAGCCCTTGCTCTGGGAACAGCCCGAGTCATCGCATACCCGAGGAGGCTGACAGCATCTAAGGGGGGGGGGGGGGGGGAAGAAGGTGGAAAAGTGTTGCTGTGCACCGCTTATGTGTATCTATGGTTACAGATCGTGTCAGAGGATGTAAGACGTTACCGGGGAAATCAGACGTGATGGTGTCAATAGAGACCTCATCCTCCGTCAGGGCAGAGTTTGGATCCTCGGTGCAGACCCACACAGCAACCGATGGGGATAAAAATAAATGCCAGCCATTTGGAGAAGAAGCCGTCCTACACACAGAGAGCGAGGTGGGCCTGGCAGGGAAATGCGAGTACCACCCGCTGCCGCAAACCCTTGGCACGTGTTCCCAGGGAAATTTAAGCGTGTGCTGAAGAGCTGCTCCTGCCCGGGCAGTTATTGCGCAGTTACAGACCTCGCTACAGTTAGAGCTTGTCAGGATGTTTGAATCGAGCGTCGCATCCTTTCCAAAAGCAAACATTTCTGGGAGAAAGGATTCTTCCAAAATCATAGGATATTTTCAGTACATTTTAAGAAAATGGTTTCATTAAGTTTCTGCTGCATTTGCGTTTCAAAAACTGTGATATTTTTGGGTGTTATTCTTTTTCTCTTTCAAAATATATGTAAATCTCATCAAATAGTTCCAGTTACCAATTGGTAGTATTGCAGCAGCAGAGTGAAAATGAATGAAAGCCGTTTTAAAAAACACCTCAGCTGAAAGCATACCAGGGAAATACAAGATTTAGATCAAGGACAAAATAAAACTAATGTATTCCTCTATTAATCTGTAGTCATTTTCTCTATTAAAGGTTGTTTTGGAAACCAGCAGGACAAAAATTACATGCAAGTGTGATGGCTTTTAAGGGGTAATGCGGATGTGCTGGATCCTGCCTCCCTGTGGGATTTCCAAGTCTCTTCCAACCCTCCTCTCTGCTCCCGGGACATCCTTGAGAGTTTTCCCAAAGGTGTCCGCAAGCTTTTTGTGTCCTGTTCCTGACAGATACCGGCTGCGGCATGTTCAGCCACATGCTCTAACCTGCGTCAGATTAGGCACGCTGTGTCAGGATGCTTTTGGTTTTGGGCATCTGCCTCCAGACGCTTTAACGTGGATGTGCTGTTTGGAAGCGCTGAGCACTTTCCCTTCTGGAAAGTAAATTGCTGATGGCATCTGCAGCTGCTGCCCAGATCATAATTCAGAGCTGACAATTGGAGTGTGGCTATTTTTTTAATGATGTTCCGTGTCTCGGTTGTGCTACCGGCTCTCTGCTGATGCCACGCCGGAGTCACAGTGGTCACTCGGCAATTTAAGAGCCTGCACGTTTAACACGTGCACCTTCAAAACCCCCTGGTGCACTAGGAACCGTCTCCCTGCACTCACGGAGCTCAGCCACATGTAAGTCAGACACCGTCCCACCTCAAGTTGTTCCCCCACGCTAATGCTTCATTTCAGAAAGAACCTTCCAAAGTGGTATTTCCTCTCCATGCTTTCTGGCAGGGGGAAAGTGTTCTTACAGCGTTTGCCTTAAAGAAGCTTTTTTTTTTTAAAATGTGGGGGTATAGTCGCCGTCAGAAGAATCCACACATTTCTCAGTAACTCATCCCTCCAACGAGCTTGGCTAAACCTACTGCTGTTCTCTTCAGTAGCACCCAGGGAGAACTCACAGCACTTTGGGCTGATCTAATAAAGGAGAAGAATCATTCTGGAGTCATTCACCGCAAAAATGAACCCATCTCGGAGGCTTTGGCAGATGAGATGAGCATCTTGAGAGGCGGCACGGAACAATTCTCTTCCATGGACCTGTACCTGGGCCAGGCAGGTACGTTCCTGAGATGAAATACACCTCATTCAAAAAAACTTCCACCTCTAATGAACTGTTCTTAAACGAGGTTGATGCATTGGTCTTGGCACGGCACTTTCCTTGTAGCTGTAATTTTGGCAGTGAACGCTTTGTATGCTAAAGTCTGGAAAGAAACAACTCTGTGCCAGAAAGCCCGGAGAGGACAATTTCATCTGGCAGCATGGGCTGCATCCCTAATATATGCCATTTGGTGGAGGAACAGAGGACTAAAGTGCACCGAGGGCGTCACTGGGGACGTGTTCAAGACCTATCCTGATCATCACATTTCATCAAAATCAAGCATAAACCTTGGAAATGGCTGAACAACATCTTCAGCGAGAAGCGTTTGGTCTGCAAATACACTGTCTACACTCAAAGATAACGGGGTCAGTGGGGCAAAGCCCCAAGTGCCTGGAAATAACAGCGTGGGAAGCTCTGAGATGACCACCTATCCCGTTTCCCCTCAAGCTCTCAAGACCACCCCTACGCGTTGACGGTGTCATGGTGCTTGATGCCAGAAGGGACAGGCAGATCATCTAGTCTGACCTCCCATACGATGTGGGCCAGGTACCCACTTATCTCATGACTGGCCAAGATGTCTGTTCCCAAAAGCCATCTAAGCCAGACCTGAAGACCTCTTTAGTGGGAGATACCACCATTTCCCAAGGACTTTGTCCCTGAATTTAATGGGAACATTTGTGGAGTCTGTAGGCAGGAGAGACAGGAGCAGGCAAGAGACATGCCAGCTCCCTGGGCAGTGAACCCCAGGGGACAGCCAGGACAACTGGCACGATGCCCTCGGTTGGATCCAGCATTGCTCTTGGTCTGCAGGGACAGTGCTCGCTGAGGGACAGGCAGCAATTACATGTCCGCAAGCCCACCTTGGCACGCTGTGCTCCACAGAGTGACCGTAGCTTTCCAAGAAGGAGACACATCCCCACTTGTTGGCAACAAGTAGCTCCTGGCCGGAGCAGCGTTGGGTCCTCTGGCCCCATCTCTGATCTCCAAAGCCTCCAAATAACCCGGGTAAGCAGAGAGGTCCATGCCACAGCCACTGCACGCAATGGCCCCACTCATAAAAGATCAGGCCACTGGGTCCTCCTCACCCAGTGGCCATGGCAATGGAGAATGGCCAAAAGCCTTCCCAGGGCTCTCCGGGAAGGGAGCGGACAGGGGATGACAGGCATCGGGGTGGGCAGTGCCTGACACCAGCTCCTCAGTCGTGTAACAGCTCCTACAAAAAGAGGGATGTGGGGAGCCCAGGCAGGTCCCCATTAAGCTGTCAGGAGCTCACGTCCTCTATGGCCAACCCACCCCAGGTCACACCAAGACCCCAACGGCAGGTGTGTTCCTGCACCATGAAGGGGCGAGGTGAGGGAAGGAGGACCACGTCCTTGTCCCTGCGCCACACACAGGGGTCCCAGGCCAGATGGGACCCACGCAGGACCCCACTGTGGAGGCAGGCCCTGCTCCAACCGTGCCTGTGTGGGGTGGACCTGCCTCCTCCTGAGGTCCCCAGGGACGGATACAAATTGCTTTTTCCCCAACCGAGAGTATTGATTGTGGTCAGGCCCACGGCTCAGAGCTCGCTAATGAATTGTAATTGGAAAGAAGTTCCACTTTGACATGTTTTATTTTATTTATGTCAGGATTTGCCATGCATTAAGCTAGGGGCTCATTAAATTAGTGAGGCAGACAGTTCCCGCCAAGATGGCCTGAGCTGGGCAGACTTCAGCTGGGGACTGGCAGCAGCAGATCTAGGAGAGACGTGGTCTGCAGAGAGACCTGGGGTCCTCCTGCTTCTCCACTCCCCCCAACGTAGACAGAGGCTCCAAGACCGGCATGGCCAACGCTCCTCTGTGCAGCCTTGAGCCCTCTGGTTGCCCCATATATCCCTCGCTCCCAACCCTCTTCTCCAGGGATTTTGCCCTCCCGAGACAGCCCCTTCTTGCATTAAGGGTGAGCACGTAGTAGGGCACCAGGTTGGGTTTCATCTGCTCTGCCAGAGCCGCCTTCTGCACCTGGCTCACCACGGAGGATCCATCTTGCCCCTCCTTCACCTCACGTCTGCTGGCAGCCGCGGTGCCCTCTGGCCTCCAGACAATCTCCGGGTCCAGACAGGACCTGAATTTATAATATTGTGAAAGGCAAACAGAACGTAGAAAAAACCTCTCCCTATCCAGCCTGCTGCCTCCCCGCGTTGGCCTGGCCTGCTGCTGCTTCCACGCAGGCTTCCCAGGCTCACCTTCACTTGCTCCAGAAAGTTCCCCCATCCCTGTTTCTGCTCCCTTCTCCATTTCTTCGCCCAGCTTTCTGCCATGTTTCTGGAGTATGACCCTCTCCCCCCTCCACAGGCCCCTGGTTTGCCTTCAGGAGGGTGTGAGTGGGAAGTCAAACGCCTCTTCCTCAAGCAGGTGTCGTATGTGATGCAATGATATACGGAACAGGGATACAGGGTACCTGGGAGCATGCTCCCCCGCTGCGGACTGAGCCCGGCAAGGACAGCAATCCAGTCCCTTGCCCCTTGCTTTCCCTGTGGCTCCCCCGGCATCTCCTGGCAGACCTTCCATCCCCAGTTCTGGCATTCCCCATCAGACCCGCGGTGTTTCGCGTGATTAAGGCTGTGTAGTGTCTAACTTCTGCTCAGGACCTGCTGGGAAAGGCCAATTTTCTGACCCCACTTAGGATTTACACAGTGCGGGGAACGGTTCTCCCTTTCTAGGGAAGTGACATAGAGGAGTTCAGTGTTCAATGGGTGGGACAGAGGCCACGCTGTCCTGTCTATAGAGTACTTGTACACCCCTGAGCCAAACTCCGTTCTTAGGAAAGAGGGAGAGGGAGAGGGAGAGGGAGAGGGAGAGGGAGAGGGAGAGGGAGAGGAGAGGAGAGGAGAGGAGAGGAGAGGAGAGGAGAGGAGAGGAGAGGAGAGGAGAGGAGAGGAGAGGAGAGGAGAGGAGAGGAGAGGAGAGGAGAGGAGAGGAGAGGAGAGGAGAGGAGAGGAGAGGAGAGGAGAGGAGGAGAGAGAGAGGGAGGGGAGGGAGGGGAGGGGAGGGGAGGGGAGGGGAGGGGAGGGAGGGGAGAGGAGAGGAGAGGAGAGGAGAGGAGAGGAGAGGAGAGGAGAGGAGAGGAGAGGAGAGGAGAGGAGAGGAGAGGAGAGGAGAGGAGAGGAGAGGAGGGAGGAGGGGAGGGGAGGGGAGGGGAGGGGAGGGGAGGGGAGGGGAGGGGAGGGGAGGGGAGGGGAGGGGAGGGGAGGGGAAGGGAGAGGAGAGGAGAGGAGAGGAGAGGAGAGGAGAGGAGAGGAGAGGAGAGGAGAGGAGAGGAGAGGAGAGGAGAGGAGAGGAGAGGAGAGGAGAGGAGAGGAGAGGAGAGGAGAGGAGAGGAGAGGAGAGGAGAGGAGAGGAGAGGAGAGGAGAGGAGAGAGAGAGAGAGAAGAGAGAGAAGAGAAGAGAAGAGAAGAGAAGAGAAGAGAAGAAAAGAAAAGAGAAGAGAAGAGAAGAGAAGAGAAGAGAAGAGAAGAGAAGAGAAGAGAAGAGAAGAGAAGAGAAGAGAGAAGAGAGAAGAGAGAGAGAGAAGAGAGAGAGAGAAGAGAGAAGAGAGAAGAGAGAAGAGAGAAGAGAGAGAGAGAAGAGAGAGAAGAGAGAAGAGAGAAGAGAGAAGAGAAGAGAAGAGAAGAGAAGAGAAGAGAAGAGAAGAGAAGAGAAGAGAAGAGAAGAGAAGAGAGAAGAAGAAGAGCCAAAAGAGTGGGTGAGCATGGACCAAGAGTAAACAGGCCAGGAGAACCTTCCGGTTAAGCAAAGGGAGACCTGAGCCTGAAGACTGATGCCGACCTAAAAGCTGAAAAGGCGGTACATGGTTAGGACAGTTCAACGGAGCAGGATAAAGCTGTGCCTGACCCGTGCACATCTATGCAGCTTGCTGGCCTAGCAGACTGTGCTGGGACATGCCTCTCCAGTACCATCCCAGTACCACAAGTTGGGCTGTTGACAGAGATTTGCTGGTCTCTGAAAGACCAGATGGAGAGATCTGGCTCTCTGTCCCCTCTCCCGAGACTGTATTCCAGTGCATGTGCACTCACCTTACTTCTAAGCACCAGCATAGTCTTGACATTAACTACAGACTCAAGAGACCATCAATCATCAGAAACCGGCAGCGTCTGAAATCAAGACGAGTACGTGGAGATGCCGCCTGAAACTCTGCTGCAAGTCAAGGTCTCCAAGAACGCAGCTGCTAAATAGAAAAGATTCAAATGAGATTTTTGTCTCTGGGTGAAAGCAAGTACAGCAAAATGGACAACACCAAGGGTCACAAGATAGATTTTCTATCAAGGTCTGCTAATTAATTAATGTCAAAATTAATCAAATCCCTAAATTGGGGCATGAAATATGCTTAGCAGAAGATTAGGTGATGAAAAACAAGCCGGTTATTACTGGTATTTGCTATAGAAAGTGAGAACACCGTGCTCCCAGAAAAAAAGGAAAAAATTTTACAGTGTTCATAATGGACACGAGATTTGAGTAGAATACTTGATTTCAGATAACTTGTAGAATCCCACCCTCAAGGCAACATCGTAATGCAGATCAAGAGACCTCCAAACTGGGAAAAAAAACCCAACAAACCGGAGATGGGGGAAATGACAGATTTAAGCAGAGAAAGAAGCATGCTGCCACGTAAAGCTGAGCCAGACAAATCTGGGGGGGACAACTTAAGGTCCTGAATCGGAATTACAAAAGCAGGGCTTGAAGAAGAAATCAATACAAAACTATGAAGGCAAATGGAATAACACTGCAGGAATTAAAGAGTGCATCAAGTGGGGAAGCAACCTGGATGGAAGCAGCGTCTTCTCTTTTTACCAGTCCAGGTAGATTTCCAATGAGCACGTACAGAGCATAGACTTCTGGCTGATGTTGTGAACAGATGGTACATACGAAGAAATAAATCAGAGGAGGGTGTAATGTACCTGTAAAATATGCGGAGAGGTGTGGCAGCAGCAGGACCTCACAAGATTCATTAGTTGGAATTGGTGGAGAGATGTCTATGTTCAGGGACAATTATACTGAATAAAAATGGGATAATTCTTACAAAATTAGACCAACTCTTCTCATTAGATCTGGTGCTCGAGTCAATGGCCTGCTTGAAGTTAGTCTGTGAAAACTAGAAAGAAAATAGAGTCGCATGGAAATCTTCCAACTAAACCTTAACTAATACCCTGGGATGCCATGCATAGGTGAATTAGCCGGGAAGGTAAAATAAAACCGTGACCTGCTTTGGCTTCAGGAAAGGAAAAAGCTATTCTGAGGCTGAAAATGTTCAGGGTACTTGAAAGAGGCAATACAGAAAAAGGAAAATAAGGGCAAAGTGCAAAAGCAATGTTGCTCATACGCATGTTCTGATCCCTGCTAGAGGGCTGACAGAGAAAAACAAAATTACATCCTATTTCAGGTCTATTGTAATCAGAACCCAGAAGTGGTCTTTCTAGAAACTGGCTGACAGGTCCAGCTGGGATCTGCTGACTTGGGTGTCAACTGCAGAAACAGTATTTTGATTGTTAAAAGCGTCAATATTTGTCTAAAGAGTACAATATTAAACAGGTTAATTTGTGTTCAGGGTGCACAAATTGTTGTCAAAGCCTTAAAAAAGGCAGCCTAAAAAAAAAAAACCCAAAAAACCAACAAAACCTGCTCCAAAGTTCTACATGACAAAGGAACCAGCTCTGATGTGATGAGAAATGTTTACGTGTTTATTGAATAACCATCATTATTTACACTTCCCTTGGAAGGGGGTGATGAGAGGACATCTGGCCACATGCACAGCAATGTACGTGCCATGGGATACCCAGCAGGGATGGGTGCCGACCCAACGAGGCACTCGACGTGTCTGCCGCACCCAGATGGAGCCCACCCGAGCCGTGAAGAGCCTTGCTCGCAACCTTGCAGTGCCAAAGGCGGGTGTTTGCTGGCCAGGGATGTTCTGTGATACCAGACCAGGGTGGGGGCAGCTCTCAGAGCCACATACACACACCCCCCCCTCCTCAAGGCATCGGGGCGCAGAGTCTCCCTGTGGACAGCGCTGCTGGGGAGGCTGAGGCTGCTTTGCACACCTCTTGTGCAAGGAAAGTGGCTCCGTGGGTGGTGGGAAAGGATCGCCCGTGGGCTGTGTCCCCTGAGGGTCCCAGGGCCAGCTGCCCTCTGCGACCAAGGACAGCCGGGATGACCATCCCGCGCTCGCCCAGAGACGAGGCTGCTCTGCAGGCAGCAGGGAAGGGAGGTTGGGGAGCACAGCATCATCCATCACCGACATGTCTTCCTGCGGCAGAGAAACACCCTGTCTGAAAGGCCTCATTAGCATGTAAACGAGCTGCTCCTAAGCAGAGCTGGGGCTTCCCTCTCCAGCAGGTCACAACCACTCATTTACTTGTAACTACCACAGAAAGCCAGGATGCTCGACCCCCCTTCTCCTCCCCGCCGACGCGAGTCCGAGTGCCCACGTGCTCAGAGGACTGTCAAGGAGCATCAGCTCCACAGACTCAGCTCTGGCCTGGAGAGCAGATTACTGCCGGAGCAGCCCACAGCAGGGCACAGCTAAGGGAGAGTTAACCTCCACGGTCTTCCCATGGGCAGCTGCTCCACGTTGGAGAGTCTCCTCACTCTGCGTTGGCATCTGTGTGGAGGAGCTATCAAAGCAGCTCGCTTGCACGAGCAGGCCATGGCAGAGGAGTAGCAGTTCCAGAGACCAGACTTCTTACTCTATACCTCACCTAAGGTTGCATGCCAAACTCGGGGAATAACCCTCAAAAGTTTCCTCCCCTGGGACCTCAGGAGAAGAGCTATTCACCAAATCCAACTTACTGCCACGAAGGCTTCTTGCTTGCAGAAGGGAGAAGGTCTGCCCCGATTTTAACCTGCTTGGTTAGGGTGTGAGTGTAACCTGCTGTGAAGCTGTTGCCAAACTGATATTCCCCGTTTCCCCCAGTCTGCAGGCACGCCCGAGGCACCAGCCACTGGATATATTGTCCTGCTGGAACTATTCCTCTTTGCACAGCTAAATCAGTCATTGCTGTGTGAACAGGAGCACCGGTGACAGAGCTGCTTTCCGTCTGTCCCAGGAGTATTTCCCTATTCAAATAAAGTTAAACTGCTCCAACAGGAGGTGCTGAACAGAGAAGGAAGGAAATACCAGCGTCATAAAATGGCTGGGGATGGTTTTCTTGGCATTTACGGCCGGGAGGGTGATGCACAACAGTGCTGCCCCTTGGAGGTTTGCCACATCTTCCCCCAGGTCTCAGCAGTCCCAGCACCTTCTGGAGAGGGGTGGGAGGCAGGTGAGGGGCTTGGCAGGACCTGGCGGCAGGAGGACCCGCCTTGGATGGCTCTTCCCGGGGATCAGCCTGGCTGGAGCTAAGGCTGAGAAGCGTCACTTACGGGTGAGGTGAGGAGGAGGCAATCCAAGGAAGCATTCAGGTGAAGAGCTGGGAGGACAGGGGCTGGGGCTGGGAGGTCGGACACCTACACGGCCAGCCCCGACCGTCCCACATCAACGCCTGGAGCCATCTGCCAACCCTGCACATGGTACATGACTCTCCATTCACCAGAAAACTGAGGCTACCCCACCGAGGGAGTCTGGGGGGCACCAGGAAAGCCCCCCACACTCCTGACGTCAGCAGGACAAGAGCTCCATGCCTCAAGCTATACTGCAAAGCAGAAAACCCAGAGAGAGAGATTCACTTTTATTTATAAAAGCAGGCCATGTTATTAATAACACGTAATGACTGTATTGCTGTATACGGCACTGTAAATATACACATCGCATTACAGAGCCAGGCAAATTCCCTGCTGCAAATTGCTCGCAATTTGCAATCGACTGTGTCTATAATCATGGTGACTGCATGATTCTTGCTTTCAGCACTGGGAGTCTGGCAGGATAATGAGTGGCTCTGCTAATTGGAGTTCCTTTAACTAGAGTTTCTTGCAGGGGAGAATTGCCCTCAAGGCCAAGCCTTCCCCCGCGGTGACAAGAGACCTGATCTTTCACTGATCAGCCCCATTCTGGCCCCAAGCCCCAAATGATTTTGCCTCAGACTTCTCCGTGCACGTTGCATTTGTTTCCCACACCACACGTGCCTACAGGTGCACAAGCCGGACTCCCTTGGCTCACTAACAAATGAATGTCATTGCTTTGGGCTGGTCCCCATCTGCCTCCCACTGCTACGATGCAGCAGATTTTAGAGGACGCTCTGTTCACGTGAGCAGAAACCCTCCGTGTCCTGGCCACACTCCATGCACTGGGTGCCTGATTGTGGTAGGCACCCAACAGCAGCTGCTGCTTGGGGTGAAAGCCGAGCTCGAGGTCATCAAACATCTTGCACTGTTCAACGCGCGGACAGAAATGGACAGGTTCACCCTTTCAAAAGGTTGAGATGGAGGAAGGGTTTTTCAAAGGTGTCAGACTACCTAAGGGTACAGGTGGCTGGTGGGGAGACTCTCTAATTGCCAGGCAAAAGGGCGAGGCGATGGGACCGGTGCTCTGATCAGAACTCAGGACATGAGGACGTATTCCCCAGCCACCCACCCAAGCCCAGCATGGCTCTGATGAGCAGCACTGAGGAGGAAAAATGCTCCTGAGTCATTCCTTTGGCTCCTGTGGCTGAGCTATATCTCATGGAGCTAGAGGAACACTCTGCTGCTTTGAAGATTTGTCATCTTCTCTTCTATTTGGTTTCCGACTCTTGCTTTGCTGGGCTGATGTGCCAGTGTGGCCAGAGCAACCACAAGTCCCTGCAAGGGACATGCAGAAGACCCCAGAGCTTTCCCCTCTGCAGGCTGTTGGGACTCGGAGGGGAGATGTCACCAATCCAGCTTCAAACATCGATCTGAAGACAGGAGGCAGGTGAGGGCAAAGCCTCCCTGGTAGACACTGGGCACCGACCTCACCGCCAGCAGTAGGAGGGCAGCCTGCTCAGGACCACCCGACCTTCACAGCTCCCACGGGTCCCCAGGACGTACACCAGGTTCAAAGCCTGTGTCCTCCACAATGGCTTTGGTCTCTTTTCCAGGGGTTGTGGCAGGTCTCTCCTTCCTTTTTGACTAGCACACAAACATCTACGACACATGAATTGGCAGTCATGTTGACGCTCCCCAACCCATTCAAGGTGGTAGCAATTGCTCGCAGCAATGAACACGTGTGTCACATTGGCCACCTTCTGCCTACCACACTGCTCCGGCCGTGTTTCATTCCTCACTGTCTCTCATTCTGCCCTCTGGTCTCACGCTGACATCCCACCACCGCCTCAGGCATCTCACACGAGCGGGAGTGACAGCCACATTGAGCTTGTGCTAAGGGAAAAAAAACAGGTTTACTTCGCTGTCTGGCCCTGACTTTGTGCTGGTCCCTCCACCCCCTCTCAGCTGTCTGCAGACCCCTGTAGGGTGCCTGGACAGTTGGGGTGCTGCTGGAGAAACCCCACAGCTTAAAGGGAAGAGAGCATGGGGCAACCAGGTGGAGACAAAGCTGGGAAGCCCTCTGCTCCCAGAAGCCCTGAGGGGGGCAACCAAGCCTCTGCAGCCAGGCGAATCCCACAGCACTGGTGACGTGTGTGGGACCAAAGGCACCCCCCCACGCTGGGAGACAGCCCACGGGAATGTCAGACCCCTGCATGAAGCGGCTTTTTAGCAGCCGACTGCTGGCAAAGCAGTGAGTCACTATTCCCATGGCAACCTTAAAGACATCCTGGGGATGGGAGCCACCATCATGGATCGGTGAATGCCCAGCACCCTGGAAGATGGAGCTGGACCCCTTCCTCCCAGTGCTGCTGGGACCAGAGGGCAAACACAGGACACACCGGCTGGTCCCGCGCAGCCCTGTAGCACGGGGGACCCGTGGGTCCAGGGGGGAGCAGATGGAGGTGGGCAGGGGCTGCAAGGTTCACTCTCCCGTGGGGAGAAAAGCAGGAAAATCCCGACAGAGTTGCTCTTCTCTGTCTTGCCATGGGCTTTTCCTGGGAGGATGCAGCTCTAAGAACAGTAGAAGACAGACAGTGAAAAATTGGAGTGAGTCTGGCTGAGGCCACCAAGATGGTCAAGGGCTGGAGCACAGGAAGGATGAGGAAAGGCTGAGGGAAACGGGCTTGTTCAGGAGATGAGATTATTTGGGCTGGGGGATGAAGGGATTGAGAGCAGCCCTGCCGAGAAGGACTTGGGGGTACTGGTGGATGAAAAGTTGGACATGAGCCAGCAATGTGCGCTCGCAGCCGAGAAGGCCAATCGTATCCTGGGCTGCAAAAAAAGAAGCGTGGCCAGCAGGTCGAGGGAGGTGACTCTCCCCCTCTACTCCGTTCTTCTGAGACCCCACCTGGAGCACTGCTCTGGGGCCCCCAACGTAAGAAAGACACGGACCTGTTGGAGCTGGTCCAGAGGAGGGACACAAAAATGATTGTGTTGCCCAGAGAGGTGGTGGATGCCCCATCCCTGGAAACATTCCAGGTCAGGCTGGACGGGGCTCTGAGCAACCTGATCTAGTTGAAGATGTCCCTGCCCACGGCAGGGGGGTTGGACTAGATGGCCCTTAGAGGTCCCTTCCAACCCAAACTATTCTATGATTCTATGATTGCTGCTTCTTCAGCTGCCTAACGGGAGGGTGAGGAGGTGCAGGGTGAATGGAAAAGAAGCAACTGGCACAAGCTGGAACATGGGAAACTCTCACTATATATAAAAAAAGCTTTCACTGTGAGAATGGCCAAACGCTGAGACGGGAGACCAGAAAGGTCAAGGGGGGGGGGGGTGTATGTGTCTTCATCCTCAGAGATATTCAAGTTCAACTGCAGGGGGATGGATCAGGGACCCCAGAGTCTCTTCCCACCTATATTATTCTGTGATTTTGCTGGGAGAGGGCTGGGGAAGAAGGAGGCAGCCCCAGGATGGAGCCCCTGGAGTCAGCAGCACCCGGCGCTTCTGCAGTTTCAAGCTTGAGGTGGTTTTGCTGGGGATGAGAGAAGCAAGCAGGGCAGGGTCCCGCGGTGGTGATGATCACCACCTGTAATGCTGTAATGGTGCTGGGGCCCGTGGGGGCTGCTCAGGGAGGAGGCCAGATCATGCTGTCAACGAAGAGCAACAGGAAAGACGGAGGGCTAGGACCAACACAGCTGGTCATCTCCCAGGCAGCAGCCCTGGCAGCAGTCTTACAAACACAGGACGATATTTGGACAGTGCTTCCCCCCTCAGGGCAAGTCACAAGCAGGACGTTTTTCAGGAAGATACAGCCACCGGCCGGTACATAAAGCTAGCAATTCCCATCCCACCAGGCTAACGGCAACAGAGAGGCACTGCCAGCAGAGCAGCCATCCGAGGGAGTCACCAGGGACCCTTTAGAGCTCAGCCACCGAGCGGGATCTGCCACTCCTGGAACAGCACGTCCTTGAGACCAATGCGGAGACAGCTCCTTTTCCTGAAATGTTCCCGGCCACCCCCGGGCTTTGTCCCACCCAGCAGAAGGCACAGAGCAGGACCCCGGCAAGGTTATGGGACCTCTACCAAACTGAGTCTGGACTTGGGGAGACTTCCTTGGGATGAAGGGGCAGTGGGATGGAAGAAGGAGCTGTAGCAAAGCATTTACACCAGGACAGGCGCTGGAGGCACTGAAGGGATGCTGGGAAGCTGGGTGGGAGATGGAGAGGCGTTGCCTGGAGAGCTAACACGGCATTGAACACCGTGTGGGGTCTCACAGCCCTGGTCTCCTTGGCTCCCCTGCTCCCTTCTTTCTCTCATCTGACACCCCCAATGCCCAAGAACTGGTCTACACGGTTAGCATATCCCTGCGGCCTCCCTCTGTCCCTATTCTGGTTGTCCCCTTGAACAGCCTCCTGCTGAGATCACCTCTGCCTGGGACTGCTCAGGGATAAATCTGGCCACGGAGCTGTCTCTGACGGAGCAGAGGCCAAAATGCTTGTGACGCATGCGTCTCGGCCAGACGAGACTCAGTGGCAAGTCCATGCTATTTAATTACCAGGCAGATGGAGTGAAAGACGAAGCTTGGCAAAGCGAAGGCCGTTCATCTTGCCAAGGGTGTCTGGGCCGGTGGCTGGTGGCTCTTGCATCCTTTGCAGTGTAGGGAGGTGGGGAATGCTCAAGGATGTGCACAGCTACTCAGGACCCCTAACAAAAAAAGGGTGTCCGTGATTTCAGCTACCTCCATGAAAAGGCAAAATGACCGCCAGAGCAGGCAGGGAGGGTGGACGCAGCAGGGGGTTGTGGTCAGCAAGTTGGGAGAATTAAAGCTATGGGCGCATAGGTGGGGGGGGGATATGCTGATGGATGCAGGCTGTGAGGATGGCCCCTCCCTCACCCATCTTTGTGCCCAAGCAGCTGGGAAGAGATCCTGGAAAGACAGGCAGGAGAAGCTGAAGGGTGGGAAGAGGGACCTGCGTTACCGAGGGACATTCAGTCAAGCACAGTTCACAGCTGCGATGTGGGAACCCCTCCACCCATCAACCAAGGGACCCCTCCCCTGCGCCCTTCACTAGGACCTCTGCCCTGCCTTCACTTGCAGATGGGGAAGCATCCGACCCCACGTCCCTCGTCCCACACAGCTGCCCATCCCACTTCCCACGGGTGAGGCAGACAGGACTGTCAGAGCCCTCTGTAGCAGAGGGGACACCAAACACATGGGAGGCTGGGAGTTCCCCGTGCACCTCAGCCACTTCTTGCGGTCACAAGTGCCCTTATCCCTACCAGGAGCGTCCTCCCAGCCAAAGGGACAACTGTCAGCACGGATAATGTCAAAGGCGTTCCTGGCAGAGCTCCCTGTCCTTGCCAGAAGGCCAAGGCTGGTGCAAAATGTGCACGGAGGATGTACAGCGTGTACATCCAGGGCGCAGGACAGCTCAGTGCCTCTCTGCCTGCACAGAGAGCAGCTGGTGTCCCACTACGGGACTGCCCCAGCATGGACTCCAAAAATACCACTCTGAAGTGGCTGTTCTGCTGCAGAAAATGCCTGGCACAGGGTAGAAAAACAAGGAAACCCACTCACAGCCACTGCACCTGCTGAAGAGGGATTCGGAGCAAGCCCAGGCAGTGTCCTGTGGCTCGGCATTTTCCTGGCTCTTGGCATTTGGCTCGAAAGTCTTCCCAAAGATGGATCCCTGTCTGCAAGACTGGACATCCTGGCTGCCCACCGGAGCTGTTGGTACCCAAGATGCCAGGCTCCCTCGAGCTCTTTTACAGCTGAAGCATCTACGTGCCACCAGGGAGGTGCCAGAGTAGGGAGAGATGGGGCTAATTAGATCAGAATGACCCAGAATATCTCTCGCTAAGCCCTTGATTTGTCCAGAGGCATGATACCACCTCCAGAAAACACCGAGATTCATCTGTGTGCAGCTGCTGCCCTTCTCCTGCTGAACAGAGTCACTAAGGAAGGCTGCTGAGCACGAGGTGGTGTGAGTCCACCGCTGCTCTCTTTCCATATATCAGCTGCACCCCAGCGAGCAACTCAGGGGCTTGATCCAAAAGCCGAGGGCTTCCTTTTGAGGCAATACAGCACTCAATGCAACAACACAGCAGCTCCTTTGGACCAGAGCAAGCAGTTACACACAGATATCCTCTTCCAGAGACACCTACCGATGGCCAGGACATCGTTCCCAACAACCCATGGTGGACAAGCCCTTAGTTTGGGAAGTCTCTTTCAATGACAAATGAAAGGACTTCTCTTGCACCGTTTGAAGGATGTAGGTCTGAAATGGTTTAAAACATTTCTGGGTGCAGCATGATGTCCCCAAGCATCCTCCCCAAAGAGCGTGTCAGTCTCAAGCCCTCTCCTCTCCCTCCCCAGCAGAACAGCGGCTGCAATTCCCAGAGACAGAGCTTTAGGCACAGCAGGCATGAAAGGCTCAGCTTGATCAAATTACACTCTCCCAGGCTTGGTGCCTGCTTGATCTCATGAAACATAACTAGATTTCTCGTAAGAAAAAATCAATAAGCTAAGTGTCAGTGACTATGCTGAATTCTGAGCTGTCCGGAGTTAATTACACCCCCTGGCTCTGTGCAGCTGGCCCCTGTGCTCCTTGGCTCGGGTCAGTCTCTGCCACGGCAACCTGTGCCGTTACATGCATCTCCTGTTGGACATCAATGGGAATTGGGGTTTAAGTCCCTGGGACAACTCTTAAATTGCCCATTTCCCACCTGACTATATGCAGCCAAGGCATGTCTTACTACCACGTACAATGCAGCCGTCGGCTCTACGTGAATTAGGGGAAGGAAGGTAGTCCGCGGGCTACTTCAAATGAAAGAGAGCTGGGGGAGCATAGGATTCACAAGCCCACACCTGGGAACCAACAGTGGAGCCACCCAGACGCCCAAGGATGTCTACAAAGCGTGTGAGCCGGATTCCCTAATCTTTCCTCGTCCAGTAGTGAGGGGATGTAGGGAGCAGGGCCTTTACCAGTGAGATTTAGTCAACCTGACCAGTAAGTGTTGGCTGGGATTCACCTCTGGCTAGACAGCTAGACTCCACCAGTGAGGCCTCCATTGAAGGTGGAGGAGCCACATGCAAAGAGCTCAGCTGTAGATACCCACAGGAGGAGCGATGAACCCCCAACTCCCCAGACACCTGAGGTCAGGCTAGAGCAGGACGGGGATGCTCCTCCTGGGATGGCAGGGCTGGCACACTGCTCCACCTGATCATAGAATCATAGAATCATTAAGGTTGGAAAAGACCTCTAGGATCATCGCGTCCAACCGTCGACCCAACACCCCCATGCCCACTAAACCATGTCCCTCAGCGCCTCATCTACTCGTCTTTTAAATACTTCCAGGGATGGCGACTCAACCCCTTCCCTGGGCAGCCTGTTCCAACGTTTAACCACTCTTGCAGTAAAGAAATTTTTCCTCACGTCCAACCTAAACCTCCCCTGGCGCAACTTGAGGCCGTTTCCTCTCATCCTATCGCTTGTTCCTTGGGAGAAGAGACCGACCCCACCTCGCTACAACCTCCTTTCAGGTAGGTTGTAGGTAGGTCCATCATCATGGGCAACTGCTGCCGCCAGTTTTTTGCCAAGTCTGCCCTTCGCTTGTAGAGCCAGGCTGGAGAACCACACGCAGAGACTCCTGCAGCAAGCCCTGAAGTTGCTGCTGAGCCCGGCCAAACGCAGGAAAAGTCTTTCATCTAGAGAGCCCAAAGGACGTCAAGTGCACCAGTTGCTGTGTAAGCTGGCCTCGTGGTTAGAGGCATGGAGGGCTGGTCCACTCCCACCAGCGGGTCAGACCTGGCACTTGGAGCACGTAAGGGAGCCGGGAAGGCAGCTGCTCTCTCTCGCCTTATTTCTACAACAGATGCACCCCCCAGCTTTTGTGGGTCGGGACACTGGAGGTGGGAGGAGTCGCAGTTCCCAGCAGGGATCTTGAGGATGGTGCCAAGGGCAGGGCTGGAGACGTGCTGCTCCTCTGTAACCCAGCCAAGGAATAATCAGAGTTTCACAGTCTTTTAGCGGCTGCTTCACACATCAAGCTTGGATCATGTTTGCTCCTCCTCCCCTTCCCGCCTGGCCTCACACCAGCCTTTGCGTCCTCCCTTTGCTCCTGCTCTTGCAGCTTCTCCTGGCTGCATCCAAGTTATTTGTCTTTTACTGCTACATATATTTGCATCATCTTGGTGATGCAAGCACACACGGACGGGAGCACACGCGGACGGGAGCACACACACATGGACGGGAGCACACACGGATGGGAGCACACACACATGGACGGGAGCACACACGGACAGGAGCACACGCGGACGGGAGCACACACGGATGGGAGCACACACACATGGATGGGAGCACACACGGATGGGAGCACACACACATGGACGGGAGCACACACGGGTGGAAGCACACATGGACAGGAGCACACACACATGGACGGGAGCACACACGGACGGGAGCACACACGGACGGGAGCACACACACACGGATGGGAGCACACACGGGTGGAAGCACACATGGACGGGAGCACACACACACGGATGGGAGCACACACACATGGATGGGAGCACACACACATGGACGGGAGCACACACACGTGGATGGGAGCACGCGGTACTGGGCACTGTAGAGGCGCAGAAAGACAAACGCGTGCCTGACCTGTGTACCGAGATGCTCAAGGACAACACAAGAGATGACGATGAATACCAGCAGATGGACAGAGACTCCAAGGAAAGCTTCTCCCTCCGGGGAGTCTCTCATGGTGGATCTGGTGATGGCCGGGTACCACGATTTCAGACACAGCCTGAGAAGAGTCCAAACCCCACCGGCAAGCACCTGAAAAGCTGCCATTACCTTTTCCCTTCCTTTTGCCATCCTCCATCCAATTTAGACTCCAAATGGTTCCTGCCCAAAATATTTTCTCAGTTAAGTGTTCTGCATCTGAAGTACCAAATGCTTTTCTCAGATCTGAATTTCCCATGTCTGCTGCATTTTCCTCACTCACAGACTCCCCAAAGCTGTTTCACTGAAGTATTTGGGCTTTCCGGCAAAATATATCCCAGTTGGCCTGAACCGCCTGTTGCTCCAGCTTCTGTTACTCTTGCTATTTGTGGAGATTTTGCATTTTAATATTTGTGCCATTATTTTGCCAGTAACAGAAATGACACTTAGGGGCCTGCAGTTTGAGAGACTGGTTTTGTTCCCTTTTTCATTTGAAAGCAAACACAAAAAGCTTGCGTTAGCTTTTTTCCCAGCGTCCCCGGATCTTACAGACTGCTCAGCAGAGTGACTGTCAAATTCCTTGAGCATCCTGTCCTGCCACGCAGGCCCATCGGATGATATGGGTCTATTCTGACATATCAGATATTTCCTGCTCAAATTACCCGTGGTTTTATCGGGGTGGCGAGGCTCAGGTGTCTCTCAGTCTCCGGGCATGGAATAATTATGGACAAAGCTTTTGCTCAAGTGACGCGCATACAATCCAGGGCAGAAGGCATCTGAATGTGCAATGTCTAAATGTCATCTAAATGCGTATCCAGGGCTGTGAGATGCTTTTAAGGAGCCAGGCCGTGCACCACTTACAGGCACAGTGCCGCCCTGCAGGCATGTGGCCCTGAGCAACCCAGGGCTCCCAACCCAGTCCCAGTCTGGGGCTACGAAGGATCGAGGTCACTTTGGAAAAATAAAAACCTTTTCCTTGTGAAATAGCCCCCCAGATGTCACCTAGACCTGCCTGAAAAGTCACTTTGAACTTGCACCGGCGTTATTTCATCTCTTTTATACTGCATATGGGAATTCGTTAGGAGGTGAAAAGTTCAGTGTTGAAATGAAAAGGTAGAAACAATTCCCCCACTTTTTTCTCAATGCATTCTTCATAGCTCCCCCAGACCTGCCCCAGAGCTGGGGCTCCTGCCCGTGGTCAGCAGAGGACACCTCGTGGGACAGCCAGGAAAGTACAGCTGTGATGGAGCTGTGATGCTATAGCGCAATGACAAATTCCTGGCCCAACTGGACCGTCAGCAGCGGTGCGACATTGCAAGGTCCCTGCCCACCAGTCAGTTGAACTTCAAAGCAGGGAGCACTTCATCATACCATCTTGGGATTGGACTCAGAGCATCATACAGATTGAAAGAAACCTCTAGAAGCGTCCAGTCCAACCGTCCTGCCCAAAGCAACGCCAGTTTTGAAGTTAAAACTAAGTTGCTCGGGGCTTTACCCAGCTGGGTTTTGAATATCCTGATTCAAATACCTCCACTTGCCCAGGGAGAGCTCTACAACGTCGTGTTTGAGACCCCCAGCTCACAATGGATCTCATTTTATCACCAGTCTTACCCCAGAGGAGAGGAACTTCCCAGACATCACCGCACCACTGCATTACAGCACGGTTCTACACACCTTCAAACCAGAAGAAGAACCCGAAGCATGCAACACACTCTTACAACCAGGACAGGAGACAACGTAAACCACCACGGTGAGCGATAACTAACCTGCACGCATCATTGTCTCCTGGATGGGAAACACAAGGGGACCCCAACCGTTGTCAGCTCAGTCCCGGTTTAGTCAGTACAAGGGGTCACATCTCCGAGCCACCAAGGACTTTGCTTGGCTCATGGAGGCTCACAAGCGCTCTAGACACTTCCTCATTTGTTGTTACTCCATGAAAGAAAATAAGCTCTCGAGCCGTGGATGTGCAGCCAATTGATTCATACATCACGGGGGAGAGGCACAGACATTTCTGCAACACATTCTGTGCAGCAGCCGTGAGCTGCAATGCAGCGTCATCAGATAAATCTGTTACTCTGTGCTGGAAAACCATTTGGATTGCGCTCAAATTCTCAAACTTCCAACTGGGTTCCAGGCACTATTTTTGACTTACAACAATCAGGAGCCGTTTCATAAATTCCCACTGGAGAGAGGCCTCAGTGCCTTCTCTCTCACCAGGCAATTTCAAAGCTGTGCTCTGCAGGAACACTCCACTCGGTTGACCGCTGGGGAGCCTTGCTCTCCAGGTCCCGCTGTACCTTGCAGAGCGATGGCTCTTCAGTGGGGTGCAGGCACAGTTCTGCACAATCAGCAAGGGTTGCAGACCTGAGCATACTCCTCCCTATCCATGCCTCCCCTTCCTGATCACGGCACGCGCTGGTGTCACGTGTGTCGAGGTCGGTACCGGGAACGGGGCCCGTGGTCCTGGTGCTGCACGGGCAGAGGAAGAATTGGGTGGCACAGGAGCTGTATCCATTAGGAGATGGTTGATCCCAGGCGGGAGGGTCATCCCATGAGCTCCTCCAGGAGCAAAGACCGTTTTTGAGCAGGGACCACCGATGTGGCTGCTCAGGCTCCTGTCCCCGCGTGCTCGAGAGCCCCAGCTCACACCCAGGGCTATGCTGCGTCAAGACATGTAACAGCCCTTCCACCAGCTTCCATTTCGTTTGTAGCACTTGGGAAGGGGATGAAGACCCTGGCTCGGGTGTGTTCACAGAAAGCTTTGGACTCAGTGCAGTAGCTTGAGCACGACGGTTCAGTGCTACTTCACGCCCTGGGACATTGAGCCAAGCCACCGGGTGCCCATCCAACAAGTCACGGATCTGCAGGTGGCTCTTGTTGTGACCACCTGCCTCATAGGGATGTCCCAGATACCCTGGTCCAACACTTGGCAGTTGGGCTGAGCCCTTACAGTCTGCTAGGCAGAAAGAGAGGAAGAGAAAACCCCGGGGAGGCTTCGCAGCTCGCAGACAGACAAGCCTGGGATGAGACCCAGGCATCCCACCAGCCGAGCCGGCAGCCACTGACTCAGCCTGCTCTCCTCCGAGCGACACCCTGCTCCGGGTCTGTTTAACCGTAACCACATACTTAAATAGTTGTCTTGGCTGACTAGGGCCTCGCTTTCCCCCAGGAGTCTGGATGCTCTTTCCGAAGCAGCTCAAGCCTGGCTCTCCCCAGGCTCAGCTGGCAGGTCCCTGCCAGAGCTCCATTCCTGCCAGCCTCCGTCAGTCCCTGCCAGCTCTGCCCAAGCGCTCGGCAGTTTCAAGCATGCCTCCAGCATGGCTTTCAAGGCAATCTCCCTCTTGATAGAAGCCGCATTGCTGCTGGTGCTGCTATTTGTGGCTTGACCTGCCCCCACCAGACATGAACTGGTCCACACAGATCCCCTGCAAGCTCCGAGGTGCTCATGGGACCCAGCACTGAAACACGGGCTCCCACCATCACCCCAGATACAGCCTCCGAGCCATGTCCCAGAGACACCACTTCACCTAGATTTCAGCCCAAGCAGGTGATGGCACCTCAGGCTTAGAGAAAAACCTGGACCACCAACACACAATCATCATTTAGCCCCGGAGGCCTCTAAAATCATGTGGCACCTCCACTTTGGGTCACACAATTCCCTGAGGACCAAAACTGAAGGCTTCTGCATATACTTGGGACAGTCTTTCTCTAGGGACATAGGCACTAACCTCTGCTGAGCCCCAGAGATGGGCAGAGAGGTGCCCAGGTCTCCTTCTGCTCTGCTCCAGGAGCCTGAGCGTCTCTGCCAAACCCAGCACACAGCCAGCAAGAGTCCCCTGGCACAGGCGATGCCGTCCCAGTGAACCGACCCTTTAGAGCAACGGCCCCGGCACTGAAGCACTCACGTGGGAAGCAGTTCTGCAGTCCAGGATACTCTTTATAGCGCGAAGGAGGTTGAATTCAGAGCACCGTTGGCTGGAGCCAGTTTCCTCCACACTCACCCAAGGAGGCTGAGAAAGTGGCACGGAGGGCCTGCTCTGGGAAGGGGACTCACCCTCCCAGAGTCACCCTCCAGTTCCCTGACTCCATCATCTCCCCTCCATGATGCCTTGGCACTAAAGTAGCCGCGGTATCACTCCTGGACACCCAACACCTTAACATTTCCTTGGCTGGGCCATGCTGGGTTCTAGGAGTGGTCGAGCTAAACAGAGTCCCAGTAATGAGCTCTGAGACACCTGGCACAGCCTAAAGAAGGACCATTGCAGGTAGACTCAGCCTGACCCATCACGGCTCCCCATGGGGGCTGCTAGTGAGGATTTGGAGCACCCTGCTCAGCCCACAGCGACCCTGGGAGGCGCCACCTCCCAACTCCCAAGACAAGCACAGCGTGAGCCGGGACAAGCCAGTAACTGATTTTAGTGCACGCCTCCTGTCCCTAGCACCTCTCATGTTGATGTATATTAAATAACATCCTACACGGCTGACTGGGATGTAAATAACCTGCTCAAGTCACCAACATAGCTATCCGAGTTGTTCGCGCTTTGTCCCAACTGCACTGTCAACAGTTTTGGACACACCTTTTTTTTTTTTTTTTTAATTAAACTTTCTGATCAATCTAAGAGGAGACACAGATCTAGAGCAAGTCTTGCTGGACAATGACTGGTGCTGGCCTTGGTGTGGTAGCTGGCATCTGGCCACCGAAACCTCCTTGCGTCCAACTGGGCCTCTTGTCCCCCCAGCCAGAGAACAGCTTTTTAACTCGGGGCTCTTCTAATAGACTAGATGTCCCAAAGCTACTTTGTCTTTACAGGGCTCAGGGATGACATTGGTACTTGGAGAAGCCTTCTGTGAAAAAGAGATCCCCCAGAAGATGCTTGGCCATGGCCCCAAGAGTCACTGCCCCACCACGCTGCTCCTGGCTGTGGGATGGCAGCACCACAGTGTCACAGGATCGTAGAACATCTCAAGTTGGAAGGGACCCGTAAGTGTCCCCAGGTGATAGACCCCAAGTCTGCAGATAAGGGTTTGTGTTTGCAGAGGACTGAAGGAGCTGGAATATCACACTGACCCCGAGGCAAACAACAGACGAGGGGGTTGAGGGAAGTCGCATGGGAAGGCAAAGTCAGCATTTTGGAAACAATGAGACCAGTGATGGCAAGAGCTCCTCGCCCCCCCCCGAAACATCCTGACAACAGCAAGAGGAACCATGACGTCAAACAGCAAAATGAAACAGTGAAAGCAGGGACCACCAGGCTCTTGGCAGGGACACACGGTCTCCTCTGAACATTTCTTGAAGCAAAATAAAGGTAAAACATCAAAGAGAAGACCAGGCTGGACTTCACCAGGAGAGATCACACCACTGAGTAGGCTCTCAGTCATTGGAGCTGGACTGACCTTCATGAGTCATGAAACTTGGCACAACATCTCAGTCAATGGAAATGTCTAGAAGGAAACCCAGCCACGTTCCAGCAAAGGGCAGCCACAGCCACCATCTTCAATTGATTTGGTCATGGAAAATCTGTAATTTACAGGGCAAACTGTGACTGTTCATCTCTAATGTGATTTCTACCTTAATATATGGCGAGAAGGCTGGAAACCCACCAAAGGTGCAGGTGGACGTCAGACCGCTGCTGAAAACAAAGAACTGAGGAAAATATGAAAGGTCAAATGGTATAAATCCGTCCCGAGCACTGAGATTCATTGCAAAGGCCAGGAGCTTATTCTCTCTAGAGCTGTCCAGAAGGAAAAAAGAAAGCTCTGGGGGATGGCGTAAAGCTGGATCAGCTGCCACGGCAGCCTTTGCAGAGGAGCTGTAGAGCAGCATGTGAGGAGAGGTGCCCATGAGCCACCTACCATCAAACACCGCTTGGAGAGAGAAACCTTTGGGATGTAGGGTGTGAAGAGCATCTCAGAGCACACAGAAAAAGGAGAGCCCTACTCAGCCCTCGAATGAGCCTTGGCAGCGTAGGAATGACTCAGTGACTGCCTTCAGCAATGGATCCTCTTCCTCCCTCTTTGAAAAGGCAAAGGACAAGCCCAAAGGGCTTGGGTTTGACTTGGCTGCAGAGAGGGTCCCCTGCTTGGCCTCTTCATCTCGGAGAGCAGAAGTGTCTCCTGTCATCTGCAGAAGTTGGAAAAGGTTGATTGTGACCACAGAGAGAGGATCTGGACGTGGTGGCAATGCCAAGAAGGGAGAACAGGAGCCAGACAGAAAAGGTTTGAGCTTGCTGCCTGCCCCTGCTCTGCTTGCACTGCAGCAACATCATCTTCTGGTGCAGGACAGGCTGAGGAGCAGGTGGAAGGGACCTCTCACCCAGGGGCAGGCTCGTGTACTCCGCTGTCCCAGGGTAGCGCAGGGCTTGCTATCCCACCCGTACAGCCAGGAGTCCGGCGGGGAACAGGCTTAGCCCAGGACGGACGGAGTCAGGGCAAACCTCCCCTCCCACGGCAGCCAGCCCACCAAAGCCCTTGACTCAGCGATGGGATATGGTCCCACACGCTGGGTGGTGGCAGCACCTTGCAAGGCTCAAGGCATGGCTGGATCTGTAGCAAGCCAGAGCAGAAACAGCACGAGAGGTTGTTTATTACAGTCATGGTCACTTAACTGGCTTAAATGAGTATTTAGGAGCTATTACAGTGAATCATGACTGTGTCTGATCTGAATATACAGTGCAGGAGCCATTGCAGGCAGGCTAAGAATTAGCTGGCAAAGATAAATGAAGAAAGATTAGAGTCTGGAGATGACCAAGGAAAATATTTTTCAGTTTCAGGTGACGCACAAGGAAAGCCAGAGGAGTTATTTGAGGAGCTCGTGGCTGACTGTCCCAGCAAGCAGCACGTGGCCGAGAGCTCCCCAGTTTCCAGAACCCCGCAGCGCTGTGTGTCAGCTTCAGGATAGATCAGGCTAAACATTGGAAATCAGTCAACGCCAGCAGATTTGAGTGCCACAGGGAAGGGGCAAGGACCGAGATAAGTCACCTCACTGAAACAGTCATTCCGTTTTCTTTTGGATTTGTAAGTCTCTCACGAGCAAGATCTGAGCCGAGGCGTTCACACCCATCCCACAGGGCAGGAGCATCCCTGATCCGGTCCAGAGACGCGAGCCAGCATCCAGCCAGCACAACTCCAGAGCTTCCCTGGGCAGTCCTGGATCCTGCACAAGCCACCGCTTCCAGCAAATGAGGGATTTATTTATAACGACGGTAATCACAGAGTTACAACAGCAGGAGGAATGGGATGAGCTATGAATATTCATAGCAGAACCTCATAGCCCGGGGCCAAAGAGCAAAATCTTGAGGGAATGGCTTGTGAGTAACCAATTTGGGTTTGATTTTTCCATGCATAAAAAAGAATATTGAACTCATTTCTTAAGGAAGTTTTCATCCTGAAGCTCAATATCTTCACCAAAGAGAAAGCCGTCAAGAATGGAAGGCTGTAACTGTACTGATGATACCGGACGGCAAGGACTTCTGGAGGCAGGTGGAAGCGCCCAGCATCTGAAAGTCAGACCGTATTCACCAAATCTCACATGTGAATTTTGGGGCCAGAGTCCCAAGTCCCTGAACGTTGGCCTGACTTCTGGCAACCCGGTGCCAGGGAGAAAGGGCACCCCAGGTCCAAAGTGACTGCGACGCTTTGCTGTGTCCGTACAACTCCTCCAGCTCTCCTGCTCACGCGGAGCCCCCGTGGGGGAATCGCATCCCCAGGTGATCCCACCTCCTGAGCCTGGCTTATTTCTGACTATGGCCCTCACAAAGACCAGCTTCATCGGCACCAGTTACTCCAAACGACGGCAGCTTCCCGATGAACCCAATACCCTCCTCTCCATCCTGCCGGCTCCTCAGGCACGCCTCACGGGGTCGGGTTCGTCAGAGGCCACGAAGGGATGTGTTTATCACTCTGACACCGCCGAGATGAGCCAAAGTGATTCCATTCATCTCGGAGGAGTCGCACGCTGACAGCCCGACCGTGCAGGGGATGCAGAGGATGAGGCCATCGCTCCCAGCTCGGTCCCCGCTGCCTTTGCCAAGCACGACGCCGTGTGCGGTGCAGGGAGCTGCCTGCCGTGCTGGAGCAATGCAGAGCTGCGTGGAGGAACAAGCCCACCACAGCCTGTTGAGCACCAAGGAGCCAAGGCGCTTTGGATGACTGTCACCTTCTTCCCACCTCACTGCTACCGGAGGGTCTCTCGATCACCCTGCTGTCATGAGAAAAAACAGGAATAAGTCAAGTTCAGCCTTCCAGGGCCAGCTTATGGCTGGATCAATAGTGTGACAGCAAACTCCCTGAGTGCGCGTTTGTCTTCTGCCCGGGAACGGACACAAAGCTCGTGCCCTGTCGGGCAGCGAGATTTCAGAGCAGCTCTCGCCGGGCTCAGAGACAGCCACGGAGAGGCGGGATCAGGGAGGAAAATGGAAGAGCAGCCAGGGCTCTGTGCTCTGGCCAAGCCAGGAAAGACGCCAGGCCTGGTCCTCCAGCATCAACCTCCCCCGTCGATCTGCCCTGCACGCCTCTGGCCAGGGTTCGAGGCGGGGTGGAGCCAGGACACTCTTTGGGGGACAAGCATCGCAAGCTCTACCGTTGCCGTCTAAACCCTGCGTGCCCTTACTGCTCAGCACGACCCCACGCCTGGTTATGGGGCCCACAAGCCAGCAGAAGCCCAAGGCAGAAGATGGGCAGCGGAGGGGAACGAGGGGCTGCCAAATCCCCCCACCTGGGACTCCAGCCATGGCACCGATACTCTCCACCACCGCCTTGGGGAAAAGCCCTTTCCCAGCTTTTCCCTACCGCGGCATGCCCCAGAGAGGGGTTGGGGCTGCAGCCTGGCAGACCCCCTGCCGAGGGAACGGTGGGTTTGGTGCCAGCTGGGCTCCCCAGTGAGATCTGTATCAGCAATAGTGTGGCCAGCAGGAGCAGGGGAGTGATCGTGCCCCTGTACTCGGCACTGGTGAGGCCGCACCTCGAATACTGTGTTCAGTTTTGGGCCCCTCGCTACAAGAAGGACGTCGAGGTGCTGGAGCGTGTCCAGAGAAGGGCAACGAGGCTGGTGAGGGGTCTGGAGAACAAGTCTGATGAGGAGCGGCTGAGGGAACTGGGGTTGTTTAGCCTGGAGAAAAGGAGGCTGAGGGGAGACCTCATCGTGCTCTACAACTCCCTGAAAGGAGGTTGTAGCGAGGGGGGGGTCGGTCTCTTCTCCCAAGTAACAAGCGATAGGACGAGAGGAAACGGCCTCAAGTTGCGCCAGGGGAGGTTTAGATTGGACGTGAGGAAAAATGTCTTTACTGCAAGAGTGGTGAAACATTGGAACAGGCTGCCCAGGGAAGGGGTTGAGTCCCCATCCCTGGAGGTATTTAAAAGACGAGTAGATGAGGCGCTGAGGGACATGGTTTAGTGGGCATGGGGGTGTTGGGTTGACGGTTGGACGCGATGATCTTAGAGGTCTTTTCCAACCTCAATGATTCTATGATTCTATGATCTTGCAGCCATGGTCTCCCTCTCCAGCCCAGGGCTTTGGGGGTGGCGGGTGCTCACACACCTCTGCGCAGGCACAGCCAGGGGGGTGAGCTGCCCAGAGAGCTTACTTTGGGAGAAAAGCAGTGGAGAAGTTATCGCAAGGAGCGTTTTGCTTCAATCCCAGCTGTCTCCCAGCGAGGAAATCAATTGCTTCTATGAGTCCCACAAATCAATCTGCCCGAGCTGTCTAATTAGCGGCCGGCTCCTTCCACACATCGGTGGCCACTGGCAACACTGGGGAGCAAAAGGTCTCCTCACAGAGAGGCCAGCGGTGTTTCTGAGCAGGAGCAGGGCTAACGCGGGATGTGGTCTTGCCCCATCCTCTCCCTCCCAAGGTCAGAGCGTCGTGTGGGACCGGCGTCAGCCCCAGCCCGTCCTCCTCCCCCAGACGGCCCAGGTCAGGGGAAAGCATCGCCCCTTGCTTTGGATAGGGTTTAGCTCGAGCAGCGCCCGCCGCCTGAGCAGCCCAAACCATCAGGGACTGTGGGTGACGCGGGGACATCCCAGCCCGGGCAGGAGGACCTGCATCCACCACAGAGAACCGACTGCGCCAAGGGAACGTTTTGGGGAAGGACAGAAAATGGGGGGGGGGGTCTAACCAACCTAATGTCATCTCCTGAAATTCCTATTTGCCTTGAAATCGTTCAGTTCTCATGGGAGTATCTGAATGAGAACATTTCTCAAGAAAATACCGACACATTTCCCGTATTGGGTCAAATACATCCATGCAGGGAAGTGGGGTTTATTTTCTACAAAAGATTGAAATTTTCCACTCAAAATGTCTGTAACAAATGCTGCCACTTCCATCAAAGTTTTATATGAAAAGCTAATTCCAAACAGCTGTAGTGACACATTTTTATTTGTTTGTTTCTTTATGATTTCTAAATAGAGCCTCTGCCCATAAAAATTATTTAATTTCCTGAAAATAATGAGCCATCTTTTGAAAGTTTTGGCAAATACTGGGGAGAAAAAAAAAAAAACAAACCAACAACCAGAGCCTGGCGCAGGGGCCGTGCCTGCAGTCCTGCATCTCCCCGCTGCGGGATGCTGCTTGCTGCAGCTGATGGAGCGATGGACCAGCACCGAGTCACCCCATGTCCCTGCTCAGGGATGGGGAGCAGAAGTTTGTGGGCGCCCCTCATGCACGTCCTCAGCAGGGTCAGCTGCATCCTGGGCTGGATCCCGGCTCGGGGGGGGGGGGGGGGGTGACTAGGACTCCCCCACCTGGGGATGGGGCTCTTTGCTGGGGCGGGGGGGAAGCTCATCCAGGGTGTCAAACAGCCCCGCCGGGCTCTTGCACGCCCGGTCTGCTGCAGACTCCTTCCCCCTCACTGCTGCCCAGGCCCTACAGAAGTCACTCGGGATAAATGCAAGAGCCGGTTTGTACCTGATGAGTAATTGGGCAGCGCTTCATCACCCAGGGTAATTG
Organism: Aptenodytes patagonicus; assembly: GCF_965638725.1. NCBI lineage: Eukaryota > Metazoa > Chordata > Aves > Sphenisciformes > Spheniscidae > Aptenodytes > Aptenodytes patagonicus. The sequence continues at coordinate 2,860,921 of NC_134973.1, forward strand.
TTATCCCCCCCCCAGCAACCTCAGTGCTGCCTCGTGCCCTGCAGCACACGGCCTCCCCAAGCTTGTTAAACGCTGCAACGCGCCGCCGTTAATTGGCTTAGCCCAAAACCCCTCCACTTTGGCAGGGTTCAGGCCCTAATTACAGCAAATTATCCTTCATTCATTATTAATGAAATGCAAATTCACAGGAGCAAACAGTCCCCCGGGGTTCAGGATTGCAGGGCTGCGGTGTCTCCTAATGCCAGCTCTTGGGTGGGAAGGGTGGTTAGTGTCCCCAAACCACCGAGCCATGGTGCCAGGCTGCTGGGGCCGCGCTGTCTTGGTGCCGCTCACCAGGGCGTTGAAGGAAGGGAGGTCTTCTCCCCACAGCAGATCTTGGCAGCTGGATGGGGCTATGCCAGGCTTGGGGAACCAGGCTCGGCCCGGCAGCGTTGCCAGCACCCTGCTCCATGCCCAGAGCCATCCACCCCATCCCCTCAGGCTGGCGCCCGCGGATCCTTCTGTCCACACCTTGGGCTGCTCTAGTCCCTCTTCCGCTTTCCAGTTTGGGCTTTGCCTTCTCAAAGCCGCCTTCCTTCTGCCATGCCACGGCACTGCCCTCCCCGAGGGCAAATCCAGCGCCTGGGACACAGCCTGGCTGAGACTGGCAGAGGGGTTCAGCTGTGGTCCTCTGAGAGCCGATGGCACCACGGGCTCCAACAACTCTCTGCTTCCCTCTCCCCAAAGAAGGATAGTACTGGCCCCCAAAATGCAGCGCTCCCTCTGCTAGGCCCCCAAGAGCCCCGCAAGCTGCTCTGTCAGTGAGTCCCCCGCAACACTGCAGCTGCTCCACGAAGTACCCCAACCCAGAACGCGAGCAAGGAGCTCGGCAGGTGAGGGAGGACTTCCCTCTCTCAGCGAGGCTGGCTGAGCATCCTCAGACAGCATCCAGAATGGAGAAGGGTGCTGCTCAGGGCCAGAGAGGATGCACGGCCTCCTCGGATGTGTCTCTGGTGAGGGGTTGGACGCTGGTTAAACAGGTCCCACCATCATCATCCTCAGCACCAGCAGCAACCCTCCTGCCTGGGGGTTTCTATCAAGGACAGAGCGGATACACCCAGGCCTCCCACGGGTCCAAGCTTGCCAGCTCTTGCCCAGGGCAGACCCTGCTCCCCTGTCCCACAGCCTGCCCAAAGCCCCCCAGCACCTCCAGCCACCTCTTCCCCCGCACCGCAGCACGGGAAGGAGCTGATGTGCGGTGCCGCCGCAGAGGCCGGCGGGGAACAGGGCGAGAACATGTCTGCCAGCATCTTACAGCGCAGATCACGTCCAGGTAATCGGGAACAGGCTCAGCGGAGCAGAACTCGGCCCCCAGACACAGCAGGCTCATCCCACGAGGCTGTAACTCCCATTGCCCTGATCTGACACCCTGTTAATAGAGAGACACGCGTTAAATAACCCCCTGCGCCGAGCCATGCAGCGGCAGCTCCGAAGGGCTGCCAGGAACCAGAACAGGCTTGGGGCTGGCGTGCGACAAGGACAGCAGTGTCCCCAGACACTGGAGCTGGGTTAATTCACCCTCATTCACTCGCAATATCCCCACGGGCTGCACAATGCTAGATCTCACGTGCTTCTGGCGACACGCTGACCCCGCTGCTAGCAGACGCGTCCCACCGCCGAGCATCCTCTCCTGCCAGCTGCTTCTCCTCGGTGGGGAAAAGGAGAAAAAGTTGCCCTTTGCGAGGCCAAAACCTTCAAGCAGATGACAGGCTCAGCTCAGTGCGCTGCAGGGACAGGCCTGCCCCTCGCCGCAAGGCACCAGTGGGTCAGCATTGACCCGGGTGCAAACCCATCCCTGCTTGAGGAACGGGGAACTCGCACCACCGGCCAGAATTGTTTCTCCATCTGCCTCGTCCCTGCTGGGCCAGGGTCCCGCGGTCGAGCCCTGCGCCGCTGCTCAGCAAGGTGTTCAGGCAGCGGCCGGGCTCTTCAGCCCAGGAGCTAGAGCCTAGGTGGAGGGGGCGTGTTTAAAGCACGCTCCAACGCTTCCTAGCGACCACAGCCACATTGCCCCGGACCGGCCAAGACCGCAAAAACTGGCTCCAGCATCCCATCGCCATGAGCTGCGATCACTCCGGGGAGCCGAGGACACCTACAAGCGCCGTCCGGTGCCAGGGCGGTCCGTCTCGGGAAGCCCCACGAAGACCTAGGGAGGCCCTGGCTGTGGCCACCTGGGGGTGTGACATCCTTTGTGACAAGGACCCGCTCCCCCTGGCCTTTCCAGTGTGATGGCCGGGGTGATCTGGGTTTGGGGTCCTCTCCCCAAGAAGGAGGGTTTGAAGAGCATCCGTTGCCACCATGATTGTCTCGCGTGCCGGCACAAGGGGTTCACCGCTAAGTGTCTCTCCCAGGACTCCATCACTGCCGCTTCCCCACCAACGCAGGCTGCTGAACGTGCGTCTACGCAAACAGCAGCCGGGGACACGCGGTTTCAGCCAGCGACCGACGCGTCTCCGACTTGAAAAGCGCTCGTCAAGCAAGCTGCACGTTTTCATATTGACAGAGTACAGCGAGTAACCAGCTACACGACGAGTGGTATTTAATATTTAAAGCGGAGTTAAACCAGGCTTCGCAAACACGCATGCGGTACTCTGGCAAAAGATACTACTGCAAGTGATTAAATATGGTTGCAGAGCGTAGCCAAGAAAAATAGCAATTATCTAAACCCCTGCACAAGTTGTAGTGCGGCGAGACCTGTGAAATGGGACTCCAGTGCTGGAGGAGGGACAAGAAAATTTGGGGCTGAGGGAAGAGTCTTGTTGCGAGAAACAGCAGTAATGACAGCTTCTCTGCAGCAGGTAATCCAGGAAAAGACATAAATCTCTTTTTTCGATATACAGAATCAATGTGGTGGTAAAATTATTGAAGTGCGTAACGTGGTATTGACTCGGAGATTCACGGTGGTGTCGCAATGATCCCAAATGATCCCAAATCTCTTTATCAAGCAGAAAAGTTTTCAAAACGCCTCTGTGCAAAAGAATAAGGGAAATGTTAGAAGCCAAACACCGAACCTGTGGCTAAGGAAGGCTTCTTCCCACGTGCGGGGACAGATTGCTGCGGGATCGGGAGCACGTGCCTGGGTCTCACCACGACCCTCGTGCTCGTAGTTAATGGGCAGAGGGACCTTTGGTGCTTCAAAGCAACAACAGGGACGCCCTAACCGCTGTGCTGGCACGGGGTACCAGCCTTCCTCCCGAGCCACCCCCAGCCTCATTTCTAGCCCTTCGGCAGGATGATGCGATGCTTTCCAGGTATTTCCACTCTTTTAGCAGTCAGATTTCTGCAGTGACCCTTCCCTCAGACCCTGCACCCCCTGATGCCACGCACAGCCCACGTGTGACCGCTGAAGGAAACCAGGGACGGTGACACTTACGTGTACATACTTTTGGCTTTGCGTTGGTTCTTGTAGGAGAAAGCAGAAAGGGGAGGGTTAGCGTAGTACCAGCAACTTCACTCAACAGATGAGGCTTGCAAGGCATCGGGCAGATCAAGTGTGCCACGGTGATCCCGTGGCCCCAGGATTAAGCAATTCCAGGTCCCACATCCATCCTTTGGCATCTCCAAAACTGCACCAGGCTGCTCCAAGCAGGAGGTTGGACTAGCACTTCCAGAGGTCCTGCCCCACCACTGCTAACCTGGCTCCGTCTCAACCCCAGCCCCACCTTGGAGAGCCCCGTGCAAGACCTTCATCCCCACGAAACTTACTATTATCGTATTTAATCCCCAGTGGAACAGGCTGGAGAGGCTGAGCCCCGAGATGCAGCCCATGGGTGCAGATCTCCCCGTCCCGGGTGCTCTCCCTGTACCAGTTTGACTCATTATCTTTTTTTTTTTTAGGAGAGATTTATAAGCACCACCAAGATCTCTCCACACAACAATGCCTTTACAGCAGTGCCATTGTGGTGGCTGCCAGCAAGCCCAGGCCTGTGCGGTGCTACTATAACTCAGTGCTGCAAAATATTTACAGCCCACTGTAAATCTGCTCACTCATGAGAAGTATTTAAAAATAATTTAAAATCCTCCTCCTGCTATGTGCAGGCTGAGCACTGCCTTTCTATCCAAACTATCTGTACCTCCCAGGAGGTTGCTACTTGCAATTACTTAAAAAAAAAAAAAAAAAAATCCCAAGTAATTCATTATCCCAAGAGCTAAAAAAATAATTAAGTTACACTCCCCTCTGAGACGCAGCAAGTGAAATCTCTCCACTGTCCCTTTAGCGCAGAGCAGTCGGGGTTTGGGGACGAGGGATCTCCCAAGGCGAGGGGGAAATGGGTTCCTCCTCGGGCAGGATCCTGCCCACAGACACACCTTCCCACACGCTATAGAGGATGCTTGTCATGACCCACAAGACGTGGGTAAAGAGGTTTCAAAAGCCTGGCGAGCAGCTAGGCTCCCACTCCCATCCCATCCCAGTGAGGCTCTGCCAAGCAAAGCGGCAGATCCGACAGGCCCGGAGGTCCACCGGACCCCCTAACAGCATCCAAAAAGGGATGGGGGGTGCGGAGTCCCTGGCTCCATCCGAGTCTGGGCTTCGGCAAAGGTTTGAGAGAGGAAGAGCCAGGCAGAGACAGCCTCCACCTCTCCCACAACCACTACGGATCTCTCCGAGACGAGCAGAGCTTAGAGACGGTTCATTTTAGCAGTAATTTCTGCTGCTTCTTGAAGCTCCCTCTGGGGTCCTGGGGCTCTCTGACCCAGCCAGGACAGCAGCTCACCAGCTTGCTCACGGGGAGGGGCATCCCCCAGCTCCCCAGGCCCCATATCACGCGCCGATTTTGCTGAAAAACCGAGAAGTGGATTTAGCGCCGAGTCACCTCGAACCCCGAGGTGACCAACGAACCCCCGCTGCAGACCGGACTGTGGTGAACGCCTGGCAGATGCGGCAGTCACCAGTAGAGAACTTAGGGTGGTTAACCCTCGCCCCTCCTCCATGGCTTAAATCTCATTTCGTTTCAGCAATTGCCTTCATGCCCCTGCATCTCTGGAGAAAAGCTGCTAACGAGCAGCGGGGAAGACAGCAGCTGAAGGAAACGTCCCGCGTCCATGCCAGAAGCCCCCACAGGGAGCAGCCAGCACAACTTGCCGTGCAGGGAAGGATTTTCTGTATCAGCATTATCACCGGGGCACCACCAGCTCTGCCCCCTCTGCTCGCTGGGGACAGGCAGGGCCGACCGCCGGCGCAAACTGCGACCCAGCATTCGCAGGTTAAGCCAACCAACGTGAGATACTGCTAACCCACCACGGCTGGGTTACTGCAGCTGTCCTGGGCAGACCAATTACTTTTACACTCCTAAATCACATCTTTTTTTTTTTTCCCCTCCAAGACCAGTTAAAAAAAGTGAAAAGCACACCGAGTAAAAGAAGTTTTGCACGTGCTTCGTAGAAGCGTCCCAAAAGACTTGGACAACAGGTTGCACATACGTACCCAGGCGGTTGTAGACTCCTGTCTGATCGGCGACTGCCTGCATCCAGCTACTGAGGAAGCAGGGCAGGAGATGACCAGTCTTTACTTTCGGAGGGCACTGACTCAATTTCTGCACGGTCTCGGCGGCGAGGCTTTCCCCATCCCTGAGGAGGTTCAAGAAGCATCTCAAAGACATTCATTGTCAACGCTGCATTGGCACTCAGTGGTCCAGATGTTCAAATAAAGGATAAGTCTCCGCACACACGATACAGCCTGCGTGCAGAGATGTTAGATGGGATCTGTCCCAGAAAGAGCCTCACGTTTGTGAGGCCCACATCAAACATTCATCCACCATTTCTGAAGGCAGTCAGATACAGGGATTCCCTATTTCATAGCCGATTTCTGCATTGTGGAATTTATTCTGTTCAGCTCTTCAGTTTGTGTACTAGCACTTAAGGTATCTGAGTAAAAATCTGAAATTATTTCACTGGCAAAAGCACCAGGGAGAAAACTGTGTGATGAGGGAGGCAGCGAGGGACCACGTCCCACCCGCAGCCTGCCCCGAGAGCGGCAGAAATACCTAGCGTGGCAGCCAGACAGCAGGTCTGGGCATCTTCTAAGGGGACAGGGCAGACTCCGCTATTGAATTTGCCGCACTCATCACCTCTCACTCTAAGAAAGCTGCTAGAGTTAAATGTCTCACCCAAGGGCTGTGAGATAATCCCATTTGCATTCAAAGGAACTGATCCAGACACTCAGAAGAGAAGGAAGAACTGGGAATTATTCTCTTTAATCATAATGTCAAGGGAGTGCTGTCCTGCATCGCCCTGTTTTGTGCACAGGCAGAACACAGCAGCAGATCAGTCCTTTGATTTCCTATTCCACGATCAATTTTTTGTCCCCCAACCTCACTTTCCATTAAGAGGAGGCAGCTGACGAATCGACCCACATCACAGCTCCCAAACTGAGCCTCCAGCAGAAGCCCAAAACCTCGAGTCTGTGTAAGTGTGCCAGCAGCTCACCCTCCGACGTCTTCCAATTGCTACCCCAGGCCAGGTGTGCCGTCCCCCCGAAGCCCAAGCCCATCTGGTGACGAAAGCCATGCTCGTAATGCACTTTACGCAGTAGGTGTGTGAACTGCACCCTCTTTTCTCATCTCACGTTATAAATACCTGAGCTACAAGAGGTGATGTTCTACCCGTTATTGCATTTTATCTACTCGTTTGTTGCAAGTCTGTCCACCCCTACCCCTGACGACTGTTCTAGCGCTCTGCCTGCTTCCCCGCAGCCAGTTACCGCCTGTCTCCTCCACACCATCAGATTAACCCAGCAGAGAAATGCAGTTGTGCGCTCTTTAGTGGTACCAGCTGACACAATGAACAGAACACCAGAAACAATGACGTTCCCCCTGCAAAGCTGTGGATATATAAATACTATCACTGGCAGCAAACTCCACCCCTGCAACCGGCCTCGAGAACCTGCCTGATGATGCCAACACCTCCACCCTGACTCCGCTCCACGCCAACAGAGAGTCATGTGCAAAGTCCTGATTGTATTTGATTTGGTAAAGTGCAAGACACTGCAGCAACAGAAGGCTTATCGGTGCAACTTTGTACAAGAGACAACTCTGTATGTTAGCTAAGAGGTGCCTTAAAAGCACCTCTAAGATCTTTTCAGGGATGCTTTGAGGCCACCAGAGGATGACAGCAGATGGGAACTAGACCTGTCACACCTCACCCTCCGATACCCACCTCTGTCCATCACTGGAAGCGCTGGGAAACATACAGGACCCAAACCAGCCTCCTTCAGCCACAATTAAAAAAGGAGCCAACAGCAACTGCTAGTGCCTTAGACCATTCACGTTGAAATCTACCATACATCCTTACAGTGCAGTACTACACAGCAAAGCGTAAGGCAGATATGTCAGACTCGTCCAGTTCGTTATAGGGATTGGTATAATGAGGGCACACCGAACAGCCTGTTCTTCTGAAAAGGAACCAGTCTAGCCTCTTTCCCCCACAGTCCATCATACGGCAGATTGGCGCAAGTTCAGAGACGGCGTCGCTTCAAGGAAGCCCTTGGATGCGATTCTTCTCAGAGAACCTGCTCAGTGCTCGATGAGGAAATGTCCAATAACCTCCACGCAGCGTACGGGTTGAGTTCATCCTGGTCTCTGCAGAGTGCCCACACGTACAGCATCCGCAGAACCTTGTCCTGGAAGGAAAACCCTGTCATTAGAGCGTGCGTGATGGTCACAGACCTCCTGGCTCAGAGCTGATGGGGACATGCTCCACACTTCCTCCAGAGATTGTTCTTGTGATTTCGCTCTCTGGTTCTAAGCCCGAAGGTCCCCGATAAGGACAGCTCCAGCAACATCTACTAGATCCTTGTTAGAAACTTACCACGGCCAGGAACAGATAAACTTTTGATTTCCAAAAACAGAACTAGGGTTTCCAAATCTCTCTGGCTGACATACATTAACTGGCACCACTGCCAAGTTCGATAATATTTGACCTTATTTTTAAATATAAATTTCTGGTTTCAAATTGGTTCGGCCGCCAGGCTGTACTGCTCTCTGTAACCTTCAATCAAGTTTAGGCTCTTTCCTGCGGCTCTAACTCTGCCTCTCCCACATCAGCCCGTGAGCTGCATCCCCTCCCCACAGCCATATCACTAGTTCTCACACCTCAATTCGAGCAGCTCAAATTAACCAGAAATTATCATCACCAGGTCTGAGGAAAGCCAGAGAGTGAAAAAACCCAACATTTATCAATGAAAATCAGATCAAACCAAGCCCAGCCACAGCGTTAGCCACAGACACACACTAATTCTGCAATCAAGTCTTTGCTGTGCAGACAGTGCTTTCACCATACGGGGTTACAGACTGAAACAGAGCTATAAGCTTTTCCATCCTTGATGCATGTAATGAGAATGCCAGCGGTTTTGTTCATAGTAAGTGAGTAAGGATGAAAGCCGTATCTCAGCACATCCTGAGGCCATCACTCACGGTCTTATGAAAACAACTCCCTGAAGAGTCACTGCAGCTACCTGTGACAAAGTCTCTGCCTCTCCCAGGAGAGAGGTGACACTGCCCATCAGAGACTGGGCTGCCAGGAGCCCAAGTCTGGCACGGTGTCACAGATCCATTCTGCAAATCAAAGGTTATTTTGATTTTATCATTTAACCATCAACCATGGAGAGTATTTCCCCCAGATAAGGAAGTATCACTGAGGGATCAGTGTGCATTGGCTCAGCTCCCAGATGTGTACTTAACCACTACATTTTTGATCAAATGTGTGAATCTTTATAGGTTATAATTTAGGTACACGAATGTGAGGGGGGAGACTTTCTGTACCAGACCAGTCATTAAAAAACTAATGCTTTAGAACTATCACATATCATAAAGTCATTTTTTTCTTGCTCAGTGTTTCAGAAGATTTAACTTGCTTCAGCTCTGCTCAGAAGTGTTAAAAATGATTGAAAACTTGAGTCATACAGATGTTTGGGATATGTCAGAAGGAAGAGCAGAGGGGACAAGAGAAGAAAAAGAACAAAACTTTTGCCTGCTCGAGACGGGCTGTACGTTGATGTACTAGCCACAGCAATGCACAGATCTTTCCCGAGTATAAAACACTATGTATAAGCTCAAGATGAAGGGGGCAACGTAACTGATTTAACATTGCCAGTTAGAACCTTCATTTGTATGACTTTCGTGATTCGTGATTTTCAAAGTCCGTTTCGTAAGATTGTGTATGAAAGGCAATTCAATCACACACTCCAGCATCAAAGCTCTGCTACATCCAGAAAAGTTCATGTTCTTGAACACAGGATTTCTGAAGGGATGAATAGCAGATAAGCTTAGAGTTGCTGGTGATCTCGCAGCATGCAGTACTGAACGAGTAGCACGGCTTTCTTCCTGGAAATGAGATGTGATGAAACATAAAAATTACATGTTTCCAAAGCGGAGAGATCTCTGGCTTTCTGATCTGGTGCTTTAATTAATAGGGTACATCTTAATCCTCAATGTACAGCGCATGCTGCTGCGTATATTCACAGAAAGTGGGGCAGCAAACATGCATGGACTCCCAAAGGCAGATTTCTATCATGGCCATGCATGCAAGGCGAAAATTTGTCCTTTAATCCCACAGTCTGCTATGACAAACAGCATCCTCTCTCACAGTCCTTCAGGACCTAATTTTAAAAAGATTCCCTTGACTTCGCAGCATTGCTCGATGGGTTGTCTAAGGCCTCGTTTTCCCAGATTGATTTTGTGGTGCTCCACGGGGACCCGCTACATTAACTACCGCAACACCTGATCCAACCCCACCACAGGCTGCCTGGTCTCCCCACATCTCACTGGGGGTGAGCTTGCAGCACAGCAGTGGGAACTTCAACAATCGCAACTAGGTAAAATACCGCAGCAATTACAAGCATATGATTTCTATTTAGAGTTTACAGTTTGAGGCTCCTTTTCCCTTGAACGTCATTTGTTCAGTACTCCGCAGGAGCAGCTCAGCAGTTAACACCAAATCATAGTTACCAGCCAGCCTGCATCTGACATTTGATTAAAGCCTAAGTTTTGTTTCCAATAGAGAATTTCAATGCATCTCCTTGATTTATTGCTGCTCCAGAGAAATCAGACAGCAAACAGACATTGATATCCTGTTCAATAATTATCACATGAATATCTATCTTCTAGGAACGCAGTAATTTAATGCAAGAAATCACTATATCAGCTGTTCCTCCCCTGCAGTTGATGTGACAGGTTGTAAATCAGTCCAGATGGGCCCCCTCATTAAAATCAGTCCCTTTTTTTGTAAACTTACAGCCTGGACTAAAGAGAATGGTTGCAAAAAGCCAATATTTATTAAATGCATGTATTAATTTTAATGGCAGTCTGCTAGAAACTGCCAGCTCCAGGCATTTCACAATGTCCCCCATTATATATCATTAAGCTACTTAAACATTGCACAGACACAATGCAAGCCAGAGCTGTCTGGATAGCGAGCCACTTGAGAACAAAGGTATTCCAGAAAAAGCACGGGCTCCTCGAGCCTGCTGTGTCATTAACTCTGGTAACAAGCGTATTCTGTGGTTACATCTGACAGGCTCAGTCTAGCATCGCTCACAACAGAACACGCAGGCTGGACTCGCAGTGTTAAAAGCTAAACCACAGCGAAGTGCAATCCACAGAGATGCCAGAGATTTGCTGCACAAATCACCCTGTGTCAGAGGTTCCCATTAGAAGCCTGTACCATGTACAGCATTTAACACAACTGGACATGGGAGAGTTTCGTGGAAGTGAAGGCTTGCGGCACTGTAAGACATTTTGTACTAGTGCAGGGAGGCAGCAGCCAAAAACATGAACTTCTACTTCCAGTTGTTTACAGCGATTTTCCCAATCTCTTGCAAATGACTTAAATTTTAACTCCAGCTCCCACCCTGTTTACCAAACATCATTGCGCTCTGTTCTTACGGTGCCCTTTATGAAAGGAAAAGGGAGAAAAAAAAAGAACGGGATCAGGTGGAAGCTGTGTGATGGAGCTTTAATCAAGAGCAGGATAGATCAATTCTGTCCCGGAGGGTGCCAAAGGAGCAGAACTCACAGGAGGCAACTGCAGGCAGGGAGCGTGCTGGCCAGGCAGAGAAAGCGCTGCCGGTGGTCATAGCTCCAGCTCCTCTCCTCACTGTGAATTTAAAATACCCCTTTCTCTGTCCATTCTAGATGTTTGCAGACTCTCCTCATATACGATAATGGGTCATATCTCGATTAATGGGTCATAACACTTGGAGTGTGACAGGAATAAATAGCCCACACTGAGCTGGACCAAGACCTTACCCGCAAGATGCAATATTACACACACCAGTGGCTGTGGTATGTGTGGACACCCACTGCTCTAGATGCACCTAGATGAATCCGTAACAACTGAGATGGCTAGCAGGGCACCCGGGGAAACCATACGCAGCCGATGAGCATCACTTACCGGATCACCTTCCACCACTTCCCCTTTCTGGTTCTTAATTACCATCACGACCTGAGCCTGAAAAGTGATGATTAATACCGGTCCCTGCTCCATCATCTTCCCCATAGCCAGCTGCAATGAAAGAAAATTCCATTAGAAAACAGACAATTTCTGCAGATTAATGTAAAAGCATCGAGTATTTAACACAACTGCTATGGCTTGACAAGGGTAACAGTCCCATCTTCTCCCCGAGCTGAATCTAGTTATTTTAATCAGGTTATACCTGCTTTGTTCATACAGATGCTGTAGACCTTATTGCAAAGCATTTTCCCCAAAAACTTTCCCTGTACTTAAAAGCTTTCCCAAAATTGTTCTGAAAGTTGTCATCGTTTTTCCAAGTCTAAAAACTTGGGAAACGTGAACAAGCTCTGTTCCATTATTTCCAAATTAGAAACCAAAAGAAACCCTGCTCTTAAAAAAATGACATTTTCTGAAGAAAGTACATCAACTGAAGTGTTTTTCTCTTGCTTTTCAATGAATCTTTGCCATAAAGTTGTACTGAACTAGATAAAAAGAACTAAGTAGCAGAAAGACTTCAAGGTGAGAACCTTTTGTTTGACAGGATTTTTTTCTCTATTCTAAGATCACTCCATTAAGTATTGGAAGAACTTATTAACTGACATGCAAAGAGGAATGGAAAATTAAGTTTTGTTTCCCAAAACTGTACTCTTAAAAAATACAACCCTCTTTCTGCCTCTGTTGTGGGAATGCAGTACGCTACAGAATAGTGTCTTGCTCTTGAGTAACTCTGGAGTTACTGGCTATGTTACCCAAAAAGGTAATCATACTACCTCAAACTTAAGGTAGCATGATTATACTCTTTTGTGTATGAGAGATACTGTTTCAAAAACATTGCATTTTATCACATAATAAAGAATGTATCACAAGACACAGTTACAAGACCGTCCCATAATTCACAAAGGCATATATATATATTTTTTTTTTTTTTTAACTCTCCCCTGAGGAAAACTCAGCACTACTGCAATGCTCCTTTGCTTAATCTGAGGGAATCGGTTCCCTAGCTCTGCATTAACTCACACCATCCCAGTCCACGCCACATTTCTGGTACTGGCCTGATTCATTCAGCAATGCCTAATGCCTTCCACCCAAGTATCAAAAACCAGATCTCGCAGCTCTTTGTCAGGCCAATTTCCGTGACAGGCATTTTATATGACACCTCTTGGCTTTGGTAATTTGACAATATACATTTGCATGTGGGTTTCAAGGAGGAGGAGGAGGACCATATCACTGACGAGGCTGTATCCCTTATAGGCACCAAGACTTCCATACTGGTATCGCTTTATTTTTTAGTACTATGATCCCAGAAAAATTCTATAATCAAGACAGTATTTGCATCACTCCTCCCACACTAAGTTCAGAAACCCCGTTTCACAAGTCACACGCTTAAAACTACATCTAGGCAACCAAATAAATAGTCCCAAGAAATATCAAGGATCCAAAATTCCACTAAACTTAAAGGCAGTAGTTGTCTAGTGAAGTAGAGAGTGCTTCAGCAAGTACCTGGAGCATGAGTTCAGATGCTTATGTTTGAAAGACTTGATTTTAATTTTAATACTGCCAACTTTGCAGCATGTGAATTCCCTTAAATCTTCTAAATGGGTTTTTTTTTTCCAAACTCACTGAACTGTTTTTTCTGGATGAGATCACTCAACGTACTCCCATAAATCTCCTCTAGGGAAACGCATTTAAAAATTTGAACACCCAACACCCTTTATCCCCTTTGCTTGCAATACAGACAGCATAACAAGAACTGCACTTATTTATGTTCCATGCCAATCATTTTCCAGCTAAGAAGATGCAATTTTCTTGAGAAACTTCATGCGAAGATACAGGCATCTAAAACAAGTTAATAACAAAATGTCTTGCCAGCCACCACTCAGAATCCGTGCACAGCTCTATACTAATTAGCACCTACAGAGGAAAAAAAATTATTTAGCATACAATGATCTTGAGTCTCCTAGACACTAACAATACAGAAAAACCTTTGATTTAGATAAGATGCTTAGAAAAAAGCAATCATGTTTATTACTTCCATAGCTTTACTTTTGTTAGAACACATTATTTATTGCTGAAGATAATCAAGAGAATTGCAGATGCCACAGAAATTTTCCTGCTCATTTGGCACATGCTTGCAGTTAATATCCAGAGTTACTGAAGAGGTAGGAATGGCTTCCTCTGAACCCAGATGGATGAGAGAAAATGAGAAGCCTATCAGACACCGAGGCAAAACAGTCCTAGGAAGAGGACCAGACAATAGCATTTTGTGTTAGGAGATGCCCTGCAGATGACATTCTTGCTCCCTGTGAAGATACGTGGTCATTAATCAAGTCAGTTCCCACTGATCTTCTGTAGGGCTACACAGGTCAAACTAAGTCTCTTGCTGTAGGGCCTTTGCTCAGATGTTTCTGGAGCTTTCCTGCACCCACTCCAGTTTTTTAATGATGTGGGCACAAAAAGAGAGACTCCTGCACAGGGCTGCAGATAGAGAAAAATCACCATCGGTAGTCCTCCTTTCAAGCAAACCCCCAACAGCATCAGACTTTGTTCTCTCGGTTTTCCATGACGGTTGCTGAATCCTTCCTGACTTCTTGTCTTGTGACCGCAAGTAAGAAACATCTGGCCAGCCAATACACCCAACAACATCTGGAACAGCTCTCACTCTCTGAACAACGTCCTTTTATCACCATGCTCCATTTCCATCTCTGCCTGAAAGCTTCCAATCCTCTGCTTCCTTACCTTGGACCGGATCACCTCTGGGTTCAGACCCCTGTTAAGTAGCTCTGTGTTCTCTGTTCCTACAGGAATGACCCTGCAGTTGGCTTTACGGTAATTGTCTGAATGGATCCGGCGTATAATTTTATTGAGGATAACACTGCACAGCTGCAGTACATTGGACAAGTATACTATAATACTTGGTTCCAACAGAAGCATGTAGTGAATGTTGCTGCCTTTGAGTTAGCGCTTTTGATGACAAAGGCAAACAGCTGATCTGACTTCAGACTATTTCCAGGTTTTAAAGCACTAGTGTACAGCTGCCCTGTTCCCCTCCTGCCCTTGCACATTTCCTTTGAGGCAGAGCTGGTTGTGGGATATGAAAGGTCTGACTAAAGGGGGTAATTTCTTTGAGATACCTTTGCCATTGAAGGAAAGATCTGAAAGAAAACTTGGGGGCCAGTGACAGATGACACAAAAGATCTAATTAAACGGAAGTACTACTGTAGACTTACTGCTAATTGGAACAATAACACCTCTGGCTCCTCAATACAGGAGAACGCTGAGAGCATTACGACTGTGCAGACATTTGGCCGCAGTCCCCAGCTACCAACACTGCTCCTAAGGAGGCGACGGCTCCACTCACAGCCATTACCTCCCTACTCATCAAGAGCCACCCAGAACAGCGGTTAAGTCTCTCTAATAGCCATTCCTGCACGGCACAACCTCAAGTCACAGAAGTACTGCGCATTATCATCCAGAGAAAGCGCCAACAAAGCCTTTCATGAAAGCACTGGGTCAGAGCTATTTGCCTTTATTATTAGCCTTTCTCAATCTATATGCTGGTGATTTAGACCAAGGTGCCCTGGCAGAGAGGAGACAAACCACAATGCTGTAACTTAGGCTTGATCACACAGTAGCGAATCTGCTCTCCCTTCCAGCAGCAGTGATCTGTTCCTCTGTTAGCAGAAATGGCGAATACCAGAGCAGCCGTGAGGCAAAAAACCCAGCAGTCAGAGCCAAGAAAAAAACCCCTCCTCAGGTCCTGAGTTTCTAATTCATCCCCCAAGGTGAAATACAGAAAAGGACACTCACATCAATGTTGTCAATGTCAAGAATCCTGGAGTGGAACTGGAGACCCATGGCTTTGGCTTGCTGGATGGGATGAGCAAGCTGACTGTAAGTCTAAATGAAGCAACAAACACGTTACACGTTTGAATTTGTTCTGTCACAAAGAAAAAGGGATTTTCTGCTTAGAGAGAACCATCAAAACAGATAAGAATAAAAGTCAGGTTTTTTGCAAATATGCTGAACACACATGTCTTACAAGGTATCAAACAGCTACATCAAATGCTCTGGGCTTCGCATAACCAAATTCTCACTAAAAAACCCACCGCCCCTGGACAGAACAGGAGATCCATCATTCACAACAGAGTATGTACAGCAAGCGCACCTGATAGCCAAGGCACTTGCTATTTGACAGCAGACAAGGAGAAACAGTCTGGGAACCAAGCTATTTTCCTAATACCCAGCCAAACCCTGGAGGCAGACCAGCGTTTTCTGGCTCCTTTTAGGCACATGCACATATGCTTCATTATTTATGCATCGAGAACTGTTGTTGGGGATAGTGAATTTCTACTTGCTTCCAGCATTATCACCATATTCTTGGCAGGTATGAACGAACAGGAGGCAGTCCCTACCTACCTCCCCACCACGGATCTTCTAACCTTCATCACAAGCATTTAAATGCAAGTATCCTACAGAAGTATACTGGCAAAGTCACTAGAGTGAAGTTGGAGCTACAGATCAGGGATTCGGAGGACAGTAGGCAGACACAGCTCTGTGAGCCACAAACTATATCTAAGTCAGTGGGCTGGCAGCACGTTACCTGCCACTTAAATAAGTTTTTGCCTTACTGCTTTGTATTCCAACACTTTAGTGACCAGTATCACAAACTTAACACTTGTGGCATAATTCTGTTCAAGAGCCTTTATCTCCTGGATTCTCATTAATAGGACTCCCATTTCCTCCCTTGGCTTGTTTTACAGATGATTCTTGACTTACGAGCTTAATTTATAACTACAGCTAGCTTAGAAGGGCTTGCTTTTTGTCTTATAAGCTGCAGTGAATCTGCTACTTCCCTGTAGAGATTTGAGAGGAATTCTACGGAGTCATTTCAAAGGTTGCTTGAACCAATAAAGAACTTTCTTTACTTTCAGACTGCCTTAAATATCTTACTCTTACATACTGCAATATTGTTACAAAGATGTTAAGCACAAAAAATTAAATATGAAAAATTGCCTTTTCCAGCGTGCGCATTTCCAGCCCTCTGGTGGTGGTGATCAGTAAGGAGACCATTCACTTTAAGCAATTAAATTCTTTAGAAACAGAACAACTATGGCTCTGCGTTGCCTACAACACAATTATTTTGGAGCAGAGTGAAGACCAGAACAAGTGTCCATCTATGTTGTCAGGAAAGGATCTGCTTTCATGAAGTTAAGTGGACAATAATACAATCACTGAATTGCAACCAATTCATATTCACCGTTTCAAGAAGTGGATCCAATACTGAAAATCTATCCCAGTACAAAAACAAAACAGTTTTTGTACAGCAAAACAAAATTCAGTTTTCTGCAGTGAGACTACCCAGGCTGCAGATTATCTATGCTGCAATTTCAGAAAAACTTCAGCCTGCCAGGATTATTTGCTGGGATATTGCAGTGGAGTTGCGTTTGTATAGTAGCTCCAGGGACAACTTGACCCTGTAAGCAGAAAAGCATCACCTTTTTGGGTCAGCTCAAATGTCTCTGCACCTTCTCACCCCACATCTGGGATCCAGGCTCTAATAAAGCCCACCCAAATCAAGAAGGGCAGTGCAGAACTGGAGCTAGTTAAGACTAGTTTGAGCTTAGCTCTCGATTCGCTATCTGTCTCTAAACAGCTCTCCTCTCATATCCAGACTATTCCAGAAGTCCAGCACGTACACTTGACTGCGTTAGTGTTTTACAGTATGAACATGTTAGATGGGGAAGCAGATGGGCAAAGCAGGTAAGCAACATCATAGATACAACAGTTGGACAGCCTGCAAGCAAAGAAAGCATAATACACCTACTTACAAGAGAGAATCGTTACCTTTTCAGACAATTTTAGTAGCTCTACTTACCGCTTCATAGCACCAATCTTTGAGGATATCAAGCTCTCCAGACATCATAGCCTAAAAGAGAAAATCAAATAAAATATGAACATTTTAAAACGCCTCCTATGTCAGAGAGTTGAAATTATCAGCACTTTCAGCAGCAAACTACTTTAATTCCTACATCTTGTGAAACCCTGAAGTAGGATAGGAGCTTCAAAGAGGAACAGCAATAAGAACTTCTATAAACACACACGTACTGAGTCAGACGTACATAAACCTTTTGATAATTAAGATAAAAGCTATCTTGAACCTTCCTGTCCAAAAAGTCAGCAGAATGCACACTACCCAGAAATCCTGGGAGGTGGGATCTAACAGAAGCAGGAGTACAAACCAGAAGTAGATCTACAGTTTTCAAGACTGCGAAAAATTCAGGGCGCAGAATGAACAGAAGAATCACGCTGCAACTCATGAAAAGGTTTATCTTTAAAACACTGTGTAATAAAGACCTGGAATTCATAACAAGACAGATGCTGGGAATTTAGCAGATTTCAAAATAAAGTTAGTTATATGCGGCAGGGCGTTTTTCAGTCGAATGCCTATAAATCTTCATACTTGATGGCATCTGTAAGCTGGCTGCCTACAGTTTGAAAAAACCTCTCCTATGAAAAATTCATTCTCCAAGAGTCAAGAGCGTATTTTTTTGCAGCTTGCTGTAGTGACATGGCACCGTTAGGAAAAGCAGATCCACCACAACAGGTCTGTCTTATTTCACTGTCGACACTACAGTTCCAGTCACAGATCTGATACACAAGTCAGTCGCTACAAAGACAGCAGTGACAAAACCTAACTATGCATCAGTTTGAATGTTTGAAGCACCAAATTATTTTTTATTCATCCTATAATGCTACCTCATGACTAGAATATCATAAATATTTCTACATGTGTATTAGCATGCATCCATTTGAGATACGATCACTCACTGCACTGTTTTGTAGGATGAGAAAAGGAACACTTTGCTCTCTCTCAGCATTTGTTTATCTCTTCAAGCCTCAGTTTTTCCAGTCTCATACAAATCTCCCACAACAATTTCTGCTGTACTTCTTCAAATCCCCTACTTTCACTCTGTCTTCTCTGACATACTGTTACAGTGAGAGGAACTATATCCTTTTATACTTGCGGTCACATCCTTCACCAGTGCTATCCTCTGAGTGGTTTTATACTTTAGTCTTTAGAAGTATTAAGTTCCACATACTTCCTTGACTAGTGCCAGAAATATTTTCAGTGAACCATTTGTCATGACCTGGTCTTCTCCCCAAGCAGTTACAGATCACTTAGAATCCAGTAGTACCTAGTACATTCTTTCCCTTATCAATATTTGAGATCATCATTTGCCCAGGACTGTTCATTCACCTACTTCAGTTTGATCCCTCTGATGCCCATATCATTTCTCATGGGAGAAGATGGTTAGTTGTTTTCCAGGCCAGAAAAAAAAAACCTGCTAGTCTACTAAATTATGAAATATGGTTTTAAACTAAATTGTTAAGTGGGATCCAACTTCTTTTTCCCAAGGTTATCTCATGTTCTCTGCAAAGCTGGATGCTTGAGAAGGAAATACTGTCCCACCTTTTAATTTTAGCATCAGAAAAATAAAAGAAAAATCTTCTATGTTACAGTAAAGGAAAAAAATAAAACAAATGCATCATACTCTACCTCCACCTTACCTCCAAGACATTGGGGATTATATCATACTCGCATTGCTTTAAAAACCGATCTTTGTCAAAGGACGGATCCACTTTGAGTATCTCTGTCAAAACCTCGGACATTTCTGTCTTCGAGAACAATCCACCTAATAAAACAATTCAGTGAGACTGGTGGCATGACAACTGTCGCCAGAAAACAAGAGAAAGACCTTTGGTTATATACCAGAGGGAAGGAAGAGTCACCTGGGAACAACTGCAGACTTTAAGTTAAGCTTGAGATTTATCCCATACAAGCACTTGTCATCGCACTGCACTTCTGATCCAGTAGCAGGTTGCTACGCTGCATGATACTGGATAATGATCCATGCAAAGTATTATAAAGCTCCAGAATCTGTCCCAAAGGTTAGTAACACATGGAGGGCAACAGCACTGACAGTCACTGGGAACAGAGCTAAAAGGCTGGAGATGCACTTTCACAGCAATGATGAAACATTACCTATTAAGTCAGTGACTTTGTCTGTGACAGCTCTGGAAGCTCGAATGAATGCGTTATCACTTTCATCATACTTCATTTTCATTTCAAAGAACCCTGAAAGGAGAGGAGACATGAGCAGCAGTGTCCTTCCACTACATTCCTGAACTAGGAAACAACACGCAATGGGTTGCAGAGTATGCCTGCTAGTTCTCTTCTAAATCGCTCTGTTGATTAACAGGTTTCAATTTCAACAGTTACTCTTCTCCTCATCTTCCCGCAATGTTCTCAGCTATCAATAACTGTCACTAGGAGAATGATGGTTTCTCTGACTTCAGCTGCCAGAAACTCTGGACCTTCTACGCAGATTTTCAGATAGAAAATACACTAGACTTGCTTACACCAGTAACAGCCTGCTTGCACCCCTTGATTCAGTCTGCTACAAGGGGCAGCAGGATGTAGCCATGTGAAACCAACACCAGAAAGTTTAACTGCGGGGGGGAGAAATCAAGAATAGACCTTAAACCTTGCCAATTTTTAACAAAATAGCAAGACATCAGTAAGGATGCAGTTTTTAAGCAGCTCTATGTACTTCTCAACCTTGATACGAAAGCAAGCCAAGCATGTCACAAAACTACAGAAGTCATTGATGGGGAAGGAGAACTCTGACAAAGCAAAATCTCAAAGGCAGAAAGAAGGGCAGGGGGTGAAGCAAAGGGGGGAGGGGGGGGAAGCTATTTAAGCAAGCAGGCATTGTTGCAACAAACTAAGGGCTGAACCAACCCATTATCTGCCTCTGGACATCATCAGATGAACCAGAACTGCAGAAGGTAGTTGCAGGATAATGGGCCCTGCAGGGAAGCTTCTTCCCACCACGTCAATTAATAATTGGAATCCTGCCCTGAAGCTTATCCTCCTTCCAAAAAACAGAGTGTTCTCGGTACAGGTGGTACATAAAGGGAGAGCACACATAATTAGAGCCTGGTGCAGCCACATCTGCAACGTTGCCTGAATTGCAAAACCACAGTCTTGGAAAGATGCATAAAATCTAGAGAATGCACAGAGCTCGAACAGATGGTACACGACTGGAGGATGCAACATGTGGGGAGTTTTAGGAGCTATGAGCATCGCTCCTTGGAAAGGCTAACAAATGGGATGTAAAAACCCATTCTTGGATACCTCCTAAGGAGCTCCGCTTTGAAAGAAGTTGGGAAGAAACACAATCCAAAGTTAATTATATGTTGCACTTTTACACGATCTTTTTGTTCCTTAAGTCGTTTACCCTGCAGTACACTGGCAGCGATTATTTTGATTTGTTGAAGGATTCTGGTCTCAGGCTTCTTTATGCCTTTCAGAAACATTAAGTGTCGAGATAACTATCAAAAGTTATTGCCCACTGCAGTACAGATATTCAGTATTTTTAGGTTTTGCAATAAAAACAGAAAGGAGGCAAAGTCCCACACATTCTGGAGTTCTAAGCAGATGACAACAGAAACCAGCTCACTGAAGACAAGATTTTTCCTCGTTATAAGCTCAAGGTCAGGAAGAAGAGATCTGCCTGCCCTCTCCCTGGTGACATACATGCATGCATGCCCTGGCCTCTTCCCAGTGCCAGAGTAGATCTGACTAGAAAAAAAAAAAGTAGAAAAAAGAAGAACAGAGTTCAATTCTCTTTAAGCAATGGCAAAAGCAGGTTTTGGTACCTACAGGGAGCAGGGACCGATCAAAAACAATGCCTGACTGGGGGAAGGGTCCGAACACAGATGGAGCAGCTTGGAAAAGCTGCAATGTTGTCAACTACGCCCACCTCCCATTCACACCACCTCACCGCAACAGCTACAGCAAAAAAAAAAATAAATAAATTGCTATGATTTGCATTATGTTGAGACTAGTTGCACAGATGGCATCAGATCCAACACAGCAAGAATCAGAACAGGGAAAATAACGTGCTACTCCTTTGTCTTTGGAACACTTACTATTGAAGACCACATTGTTGTCCTTGAAATCTTTCCACTGCTGATACCATTTTGAGTCTTTATGCAGCACCACACCCATGGCCTCCCTACAAAGTGCAGAAGACATGGATGGGTACTTGTGAACAAGTAACGTGCAGCCGAGTGAGAATAAAAAGGAGGACGGCCTGACGAATATCACTGCAGCATGCAGCATCACTGAGGCTGATACGCCACATAAATGATACACGACTTAGTGGAGCAAGACAGTAGAGAAAGCAAAGGAGGTCAGGCTTAGCCCTGCCAAACGTAACTCAACAGCAAGATGTTAGAACTGAGAAAACCTAACACATGTGCAAGTCAAAATTCTGTGTCAGAACATTATGTACCCACTTTATAATTTTAAGTGCCCAGTTTCACTATCGGAAGATTCAGTATCATCAACTTAACGCTGGAAATTTGCTCTCAGACCTACCTGCTCTGCTAGGTCACGCCTCACCCCACAGCCTCGCTTCAGCACTTGGATTTTAACCATCCCTGACCTGTAGTTAAGTTTTCAAGTTTTTATCAAATTATACACAGAAACATTCACCCTAAATTACATCCAATACGTACTCATTAGCTTCAAATATTCGCTCCTCTTTAATCCTCTCGCCTGAGAATTCCGTTCTTTTTCGTAGTCGCTCCGGACGTTTGTAAGGACCAGTCTGCCCTAAAACACTTTCATCTATTTCCTTCTTAACGGTTTCCACTCCCTGAAAGGAAAATATCCCTATTAGGTTGATTTACCATTCCCCGCCCTTTCCCAGAAACTGAAAATCACTTCTGCTGAAGAAAAAAAAAAAAAAAAGAAAAAAAAAGATAAGAGACCACGAGATATTCTCCTCTCCTTTACTCAGCAAATGCTTCTTTGCTGATGTCTATTGACAAACACGCCAGTACCAAGGACTTCTGCTTAAGAAGTTAAGAGTCTAGGACAGCAAATGGATGGTTGTATTGAATCAACCTGAAGAAAAAAAAACAATATAGTAGAAGCTATGGAAACAGTCAAACCTTACAGCTGATAAGGGGTAACCTCTACAGAGTTTAAATTGGAATAAATCAAGTCAGAGGAAGGTAGACATATCAGCACCAAACAGCAGCCAGCAGCTGCCGATAGTATCACAAGTCCCAGGTAAAAGGAAGAATGATTCCTAGTACCCAAAAGTAGAGGAAAAGAGACTTCAGGATACCAACAACTAACTGCGAAGCCACCCGAAAGGTCAATAAAATCCAGGTTCTAGGCCCAAGCTTAAACAAACAGAAGCATCGCTTTCCCCAAAACAAGGAGCCTCACTTTTTACAGAATTCTACACACCTTCTAGCTGAGAAAGCAGCTTCGAAGCAAACTGGTTTTTGCCAGAGAAGAGATGTGAAAAAAAAATCACAGTAGCACAGCTTATACCAAAGGAGAGGGAGGAGATATTCTCCCTCTTGGGTGAGGCTGCATCAAGAAAAAGACTTGATAAATCTGGACTGATACACATCTCATCAGTGACCCGCTACACCCTTAGTTCAGATTTTACCAAGAGGAAGCTGCATCCTACTGCAACCATTGCTGGGAACTTTGTCGTACACTTCAACAGGGATTGGGACTAAAAGGCATTTTTAGTGTTTCTCCTTCAGCTTGGCTGCTCTACTTTTAGTACTTAACTTTAGAGCAGTACTTTCTCTAATGACTGTACCTACAAAAGATCGGTTGCACAATAAGTACGCTCTCCTATTACAACTAGACACATGCAGGCAGAAAGGGATTTTATATATACTCCATATACAACTTTTTCCCAATCTGCATTTTTATTGAGGACGTGTAAGTTACGTAGCCCAAAGCACCATGTGGCTTTATGGGGGGGCTGTTATTTTTCGACTTTATTTTATGCAGGAATTTTCTGGAGAACACACCAAGTGTCCAACGCAGCTTTGCCAGCATAAGCCATCCTCCCCTACTGAAAGTTCAGTGTGACTCCTTCCTGAAGAAAGCTGCAACAGCGCTCGGGGCCTAGACAGAGTAGATGCCAGAGATCTGATAGGAAGCAGCAGAAATTGGAATTTAAGTGACTTTAAACATCAAGCAAATAAAAAGCTCCAAAGCTCAGTCTGTTCCTACTGACTGTAAAAGACCATCTGAGGGACCTGGCCAAGAACAGAACAAGACACGAGCCCCCGTGGGTATCACCTAGCTCTAGATTACACAAATAAAATACCTCCTAAATACTGAAGCAATGGGGATCTCAAAATGAGACTGCCACTACAGTTTCTAAGACAATGTATTTAGTTTTCTGAAGCAGTAGACTCAATATTCTAAGTTCTACATACATACTAGAAAGTATAGCAAAGCTACAAGAACTGCTTGCAGCCTATAAAAGCTCTGTAAATCAGTTAACTTAAATCTGACAATGAATCAAAAGGTTTATCCATTTACAGGGAAAACAAATCTTTAAGCCTCAAAAAATTTACTTTAAGGTCCTATAAAATCATTGCCTGCTTATAAGGTCTGGCCTAGCAGCCTGCTTCACAGAAAGAACAAACAGTTCTTAGATTGGGAGGCTGCTGGAGTAAGATAACAGGTTTCATTACAGAAAAAAGAAAAAAAAGAGTGTATAATGTGATCTGCAGCTACGGCTAGAAGTGACTTTTAGCAGATGCTGTCTTATTAGAAACACAGAAAGAGGGGAACAGGCATGACTGATGCGACTGATACTCCGTCTGACCTGGGACCTCCTCGTTCAAGGGCTAAAGCCAATGCTTCAGAGGAGGCATGGGAAACCAGTCAAGGGGAACGCTTCTTTTTAGGCTAATTGCCAGTTGATTGGGTGACATCAAAACACATGAGCGCTTACATATTTTCTAGAAAAGGAGAGCTTTAAGCATGCCAGTTTGTCAGTCAGTAGTTCCCAAGAGCACCACCAGTACCTGTCTACAGAAGACATTTACTACCCTACTCCACAAGCACGGCAACCAGTTTTTCCAGTAACACATTTCAGCAGAAGCTCAGCTGCTCGAGACTTACGCTTTTCTAGGGTTCCTGAGTGAATGCTCGACCTGCAAAATACATCTCCTGAATTTATCAGCTTATTCCAATGGCTCACAAGGTCTCGCTATAAGAGTTTTGCATTTAATTTTATACTCAGCACAAACTCGCACATAACTTCCACGTTAATGAGCTGTGTCCACAGCGCTGGGTCCTACAGAGGCATAGGACTTACGTACCTGAGAAATAGCTTTGAAGGCTGCTGTCTTGCCTAGTTTCTCCCCTCCTTTTGTCACAGACTCCGCAGACTGCTTTGCTGTTTTTGCTGCTTCTTCCACGCCTTCCTTTATCTTTCGGCCAAGATCACTCTTACTTACTTCATCCAAACTCTGCAGCAAAACAAAACAGGAAAGAAAAGGTCATTTCAGGGGAAACAGGTGAAAACTTATTTTAAGTCCTCTTTGTGAATGCTAAAGACCTCCTAATGCACACACGACAAGACTGACCAAACCTAAGGTGAACACACAGTTACACGTCACAGGGGAGACTTACCGCGACACCGTGGCTTGGCACTGCAGCATTAGCCAATACCTCTGTGCAGAACAACGATTTTGGCTTCTCATGGGACCGTACGCATTTGTAATAGCTGCTACCCATGCATTTAAAAAAATATTTTTCTTGACATCAAAGAGAAGGACCAATGATGTCAGAGTTAAAATGCCCCAGCCCTCTCCTTCGAAACCATCAGGTACTTCTTAAGAGAAGGTATAGAAGTGGTTGAGATAGCTCCTGCAAAATCAGGAAACGCTTTTCTCAATTCAACATCTTCATATGCATCACTTTGGCTGTGTTTACAGAGCCAGGATCTCGTATGCAAGAGGTTAAAAGGACTCTGCCAGTAGCTGGTCACCCTTTCATTCTGCACCAGCACACATCAGATCCTCGAGGATCTTGGAAAATCTCACTGGCAGCAGGCAACCAACCCTGGATGGGTCACAAGCTACAACCTCAGAGGAAAAGAAATGACAGGATAACAGTACCAAATGCTTTTCCCTGTTTTTCAGTGGGATTTGGCTAATAAAGATGCTTACAGCACCCTCAAGAGTACTGAAAAGATACTGGTTATGTCCACGTTAGCAAAGAGCATTACGTCCAGCTCCTAACTGTACACACAGTTAAGCCGCTACACCAAAGCACATGTAGACAGAACGAGAGTGAAAGGGCACAGCAGAGAGCGAGGACCGAGTCCACACAAACTTCATATTGCACAGAGTTTAAGTCCGGTGTTTGGCTGGCTGTTTCCCAGCGGGCATCCTGCACCTGACTGCAAGTGTTGGGAACAACCACACCGGCTTTGGTCTTAAACCGCTGCCGAAAACAGGTAAGTGCACTCCACTCCGGAGCGGCCTAGCTACAAGCATGAAGTCCATACACCTCAGCTGACAGATAAGGAACAGCCTCCTAAAGCACCTCTCAGCTGTAACTTACTGCAGAAAATCTTGTACCCCCTTTAAGAGAAAGGGCCGTAAGTTTTCAGTCACTGCTGG